>NW_020456199.1:211310-321679 GCF_003342845.1 Nothoprocta perdicaria | reverse complement strand
TCTCTCTTTCCTTCTCTCTTTTTTGGCTAATAGGAAAATATTTACATAAAGACAATGGGTATACTGCATAATAGTTCATGGAAACAAATCACTTGGGGTAATTTAGAAAAGGCACTTTGCCAGAGATTCTGCTAACAATGTTGCAACTGTTTGATGTAATGACTCCTACAAAGGAGCATTTGAGGGAAATCATGAAGGAGCATTAGAGGGACATCTYGCTAAATAATTATGGGGATGGACTTTACTAGAAGATCAGAGAATATATTTTTCATAAGCAGATTCTTTTCATTTGGTTCTTGGCAAGTTCAAATACTACTTTAGGAAGAAATTTCTAGTTATAGGTATTCCATGATGTTATTGTATGTAAGACTTCACAGAATCCTCCCTTTGTATTAAAAGGCTAATATTTACAACTGATGATACCAGAAAGAAACATTACCTAAAACCTATCTAGTGATATAAAAGAAAGGGAAAAGCATTTTCTTTCCCTGTCAACAATTGTTATCTTGGCAAAAAGGTAATTCATGCATGTCATAAAATCACATAAACTCCATTGGACAACATATGCTCTTTTCTCTGTGTGTTTTTTTTTTAATTAGATAAGCAAGCTTTATTAAGTCCCCTTCTCCAATCAAGAAAAAGTAGCGATTTTTTAGTTTATTTGTAGGTACCACCAAGGTTAAAGAATAGTTCAAACTGTGAGGTTTGCCACAAGAAAGAAAGCTATTCGTCCTACTATTTAATTTAGTGACACCTTACAGCAGTTTCTGCTCTAAAATTATGAATTATTCTACTTTTGTGTACTCTTCTTCTTCATATGTTCCATTGGCCTTAGTAGCACCTAAAATACAGAGAAAAATATGGCCTGCAAAAAGCCATCACATTTCTCTTTCCATAAAGACTCATCAGTTCAGAAAAGTTAGAGCTAGTTACAATTAGTCCTTTATGCTGTAGGAAGTGCAGGAGAAAAAGATTTAGGAACACATTTGCACTAGAATAGAATACTTAAAATGAATAGGATTTGGAAAAAATATATAAAAACTAAATTAAAATTTGTATGCAATTAGAAGCAATGTCTGGACTTTAGAAGACATAATGAGGAAAGAACTTAACTGCAGAATTTTCCTCAAGCTGTGTCATTCCTCTCCCCATTTTCCTAATTCATTTTTGAATGGTAGTCAGAAGCTCAGACAAGAATCTGATTTGTTGGGAGTCTAAGAAGTAAGTGTAAGTAATAAAACTCACTGAAGTGCCTAAATATAGGAACCTGAACTCACAGTCCAGCAATTACATTTCTTGTGGGAAAGCTTTGAATGTGCAAGGAGCTAATTAGTCTTCAAGACTGTTACCATGGCACTACCATTCCTAAAACTACACTAGTTTCTTGACCTGTCAGACTCTTGTACACAGTGAAGACCAATTTTCTAAATATTACTACAGATATGTTTCATTATCAAATAATTTATTGCAAAAAAAGCACACAAAACACACAGAGAAATTGACACGGAGACCCCAAAATATATTTACCATGCAAAGTGTGTGATGAGAATTCATCCTAGATTAGGTTTAATTAATCCTCTGACTAAATGTCCCCACTACACTAAATGATGTGAACCTTAAACATCAATCATTAATTTGGATCCTACGGTCCCAGATAACAATGTGGGTTTTTCTCACTTCCCCAGAAGAAACCCATTTCACATGCACCAGCCATTCTGGAAACTAAAACAGTATGTAATAAACAGGAATAATCAAAAGATTTGATGCAAGACTGTATTGCTGCTTCAAGCTGAAACTAGTTATGATGCTGGAGATGATATATGCATTTAGATAGGTATTAAAATATTCCACGGTATACAATACCAGAACTGGTGAGGGCAAGATTAGCCTGATTATCCTTGTACCTTGTTTTAACTTTTGATGACAAGATTTATACTAGACAAATTTAGAAACATGTAATATCTCCATTTCTATTGTAATTATTATTTTTCCATTTACAGGATGGCAGAAATATGTCTTGGATTAATTTAATGAATACTTATGACAATACTGGTTTTTTTTGCAAGCAAGGATTTGTAAGTGAAACAGATGCATTCATATGATGTCTGTTTTAATTTTTACTCCTTGACTTGTGTTCATAAGTCCCATGGCTCTAAATGTTCTCCATATTTCGAAATTAATGCAAGGAAAGTACACAAAAAAACAATAGATATCTTTGCTGTTCAAATCCTGAATGCTGTATAACTCAATAGTGCAGGAATTTGGACATTATTTCTTCCATAAGATAGTAATTTGTGGAACGAGGAGTGAGGGAAGAGAAAATTCACCCATATTCTCATTAAAACAAAATTCAAGAATTATATATACAATTCCCTAAGAATTATATGTACGATTCCATTTGTATTTAGCATCTTTTAAATAACGTTGTGCTACAGTTCCAGGCAAACCTCGTCTCGTGATTAGCCACACGCAGATGAACACGGCTCTCATTCAGTGGCACCCTCCTGTCGAAACCTTTGGCCCACTGCAGGGTTATCGCCTGAAGTTTGGCCGCAAGGACATGGATACCTTCACAACCATGGAGTTCTCAGAGAAGGAAGACCACTTCACAGCCACAGATATTCACAAGGGAGCTTCTTACGTCTTCAGGCTTTCGGCTAGAAATAAAGTGGGCTTTGGGGAGGAGATGGTTAAAGAGATCTCTGTTCCTGAAGAGGTACCCAGTGGATTTCCCCAAAACCTCCACTCGGAGAGCTCCACTTCTACGTCAGTTCAATTAACTTGGCAGATGCCAGTCTTGGCAGAGAGAAATGGCATTATCACCAAATATACCATCCTGTACAGAGATATCAATGTCGCTTACCAGCCAGTTGAGCTCCCCGTTGTTCCTGCTGATACCACTATGACACTTACTGGCTTAAAACCAGATACCACATATGATGTAAAAGTACGTGCCCATACAAGCAAAGGGCCTGGTCCGTATAGTCCAAGTGTCCAGTTCAGGACACTACCTGTGGATCAAGGTAGGATTTGTCTGCTTATGGCGTTGACCTTAAAAGGAATGTCGGTCTTTGGATATCAGTGTTTTTGAAGCTGTAAAAAAAACTGACCGACCCATTCATAAAAATAGGTTCAACAAAAACAAAAGGTAAAGTATGTAAATCTTAATATGTTTTGGATGCCTTAGAATTCAGTTTTCCTTTGCCAAGCAAGTTCTGGCTAACATCTTCACGATTTTTTCAGGTAAGGAGAATTTACATATGAGCTGGCACTATATAAGAGGTTTGGTAGAATGTGATATTTAAATGATAGGAACAAGCAGGTCGGYGAATTGAATTTGTGTTGAGTTTTCGCCCTAAATGGAAAGCTAATAATACCCAGTACCAGTGGAAATATTTCTACTTCTAAGCTCCAAGGTGCTGTTTATATACATTGTTTCTTTTTTTCCAGCAGTGTTTGCAAAAAATTTTCACGTTAAAGCAGTAATGAAGACTTCAGTTCTGCTGTCTTGGGAAATTCCTGAAAATTACAATTCTGCTTTACCGTTCAAAGTAAGTTGCTTTCCCTTTTTCAGACATCAAATATAGGACTAGATTTCATCTGGTTAAGTAGTTTAKTGAATATGTGGATTGTTTTTGCTTCTACTGTATTTTAAAATGAGCATTATTGACCCAAGTACTTAAATTCAGTCCATTAGCGAGATGAACTTTCCACCATTGTGACAGTGTTACAAATTGTCAGATGTTAGTTAGCACCCATGACGTGATCTTTTTGCCCAATTCATTGCTCTTATATTTTAGATTATATATATATATATATATACACACACACACACACACACACATATATGTATGTATGTATGTTTCCCTCGTCTCTGTAGTGGTTGTAACTGAAATCATTTTGTTTTTACTTCCTCACATTTGCAAGATACACTTATGGTTTATAACTTGTTTACATCACAAACTAATGTAATTGTAGTCTGACCTGTTGTTCCTGTTGTTTCTAATCTGTGTTTCTTCTGTATCTTTCTCCATGACTTTTGTTATCTTGCAAAAAGACCAGTAAAGAGCAGTATTCAGTGAACTATTCAAGTTCTTGAAGTTCTTACTCGTCCTCTAAGGACAAGTAAGTGGTACGCCACAAAAAGCCCTTGATATAAATGGGGGATTCACCACAGTTACTGAATTTTATTAAGTGGAAGTGAATTTTAGCAGTGTTTACTTTTAAAGAATTAGGTTCTTCTTTTTTTTTTCCCCTAAAAGGCAAACAAATAAAAATGTTGCAGGAGTGAATTTAGTACAGTTCCTAAAATACCTGAATTGTTTCGTTTTAAATTCATGGTTAGTTTAATTCATGAATTCAATGAGGCTGTTCCTCAGTACCTAAAGACTCTTTTGATTTGTATATTAAATTAGATACTCTACGATGATGGGAAAATGGTGGTAGAGGTTGACGGACGTGCTACTCAAAAGCTGATCACTAACTTGAAGCCAGAAACATCCTACTCATTTGTGCTGACAAACAGAGGAAATAGTGCTGGAGGTCTTCAGCACAGAGTGACAGCAAAGACTGCTCCTGATGTACTGCGCACCAAGCCAGTCTTCATTGGAAAAACCAACTTGGATGGCATGATAACTGTGGAACTTCCAGAAGTACCTACAAATGAGAATATAAAGTGAGTTTGAGTGTTGGGGCTGGGAAATGACACTTCACTGTTTTCATCTCCAGAAAAAGGAATAAAATAACAAATTATTATTTTCACTGATCTTACCAGGACTCTAGTGGTGGACTCAAGTTTTCAACTTCATGATAGTATAGAGAGCTCTATATAGTCTTCAGTAGTATTTTGACTAATTATGAATATAATATTGTCAGTTATGTATGTGAAACTGAGTAGACTCTAGATGTGCATTTGTGGAGGAAGGCTTTTCTGTGTACTGTAGTGGCATCCCATAGTAATTTTATACTTTATCACTGATTTCAAATAGCGCAAAAAATTTTAGTGAGTCAGTTTTGAAGGCTATATCTTTTCATAAAGAACAAAACATAAGTCTAAAGGTCCATTCACAGCACTTTGAAATACTCAGTCACTCCAGATTTGTGTGGAGTTTTAGATTATCATTATTTCATTAATGTTATTTCAAACATTAATGATTAAATTAATTTTGAATGAATTTTGAATTACTTTTTTTTTTAATATAGAAAGCAAAATCTAATGTAATGTCTGCTGGCCTTCGTAAGAAAATTGGAGATTTTGCAGAAAATGATGTAAGCTTTTACCAGAGATTACCTATATTTTCAGTGAAAACATATTGTGGAGACTTAAGCAGCAGAAATAAGACTGAGAAGCTGACAGCACAGGGCCAGCAGGGATTAGAAGGGATAGACAGTAAGGACTTGCTGAGAAAACATGAAGCACGGTACGATCAATAAGTGTTATTGCTCTGCCTATAGTGATTCTTGTTGGTCTGTAAGGTTCCCATGTGTAATGTAAAGGAAATGGGGAGGAAAATGAGCAAGTCATTAAATATTGTTGGGGATTCAGCCTGCCTTCTCCCTTGTGGATTTTTACTGATGGCTTTGTAGAAAGCTGCTCCCCTTTTTCATTACTGCCTGAGGACTTGGAGGCAGGTAAGGTCAAGAAAGAAATGACTTTGAGATATTAAAAGGATGAAAAAGTGAAAAATGTTGCCATTATCATTAGATTGAGTAAGAAGCGGTCAGTTACAAATGCAGCTAAGGAAGACTGAAGATGGAATGAGTCAAAAAAGATTTATGAGGCAAGACTGTTACGGACAGAAAAAAGAGCTCTGAATAGTTGGTCAGACAATAGCAGAAAATGGCACAAGAAAGAGAAACAATGCCCCAAAAGCCAGTAAGTGGCAGCAGCAAAAATATATTAAACCTAGCAATTCAGTTGCYAATTTTGCAGCTATATAGCTCCTCCTTTTGTACATATTTCCTAAGATGGTGTGGTCAGATATGAGGAAGAAGTGGTTGGGCAAACTATTGGAAATAAGCATTCAAACACATTTACGCACTGAACAAGAAGGACTTGCCTCTTTAGATACATGCTGCTTGCTAGAATAAGTGAAATGATAGCAACTACATGCTTTGTAAGTGGAAAGAGGAAAGAGGAAAAACTTTGTGCAATAATTATGTTGACATTTTTACAGTTGCTGTTCGTGTATTGTTACATTATATATTCATGATTTTCTCAATCCTACTGCCAAGTCCATACTGACACTGTTTTAGTAATATTAATTACCCAGAAGGTGAAACAGTTAATGGCTCACTCTAACAAGTTATAGGTAAATACTGATGGGAGTTAGGGTGATGTTTTAAAAGCCTATAATTTATAAAAGATGTTAGAAGTAATTTTTATTATATTAGTGTCTGATGGTGATGCAGAGTCTTTCATATGCTAAGTAAAATTGAAAATATTTCCTAAAATTGAAGGTTTTAGAACAACTTCCTTTTAAGGAAGTTTTCCTATTAAAAGTCAGTGGATCATTTTCTGTGTTTTCCTTAAGTATTTTGGTCTAATTCAAAGCTGTGTTTATAGGTAAAAGATAATGCATCTTACTCTAAATCTCTAACTATTTTTTAATTATAACTTTGAAAAAACATAGTTTTGTGCAGGGCTTTGGTCCTATCTATATTCAGTAGTTGAGGCAATATCAAGAGACTCTCCTCCAACTGCCCCCTATCATTTTTAAGGGTAGCTGTATTTTCTGGAGCAAGGAGTGACAGAAAACTGCTGTTCTTACCAATTTGTAGCATTGTGCATACAGGTGAACAAATTCGTTTTCCTGCTTGCTTTTTCTATACTTAGATAACAGTGCTAAAGCTGGAAATGTATGTTCCAAAAATATATGCATGTATGAAACATCCTTAAAGCTATTATAAGCAAAAGGTATGAGCAGAAGACACGTATGAAGAAAGTGAGAATAGGATATTTACGTGCCAATTATTCCTTGACTAACACTCCATCAGCTTTAAAAAGGGGTCTAAAAAGGAGTTCTGCAGTTCACCCAGCAGATTCATCTCAGCTATTAGCTGTAATTATTGAATATCTGACCAAAAAAGACAGCATTCATTAGGATTTCTTACTCATGGTAACATGTATTTCTGTTAATATCTTGTTAACATAATATCTAATAAAATATGGTATGTGCAGATAAAGAAGGAAATTGTCCAGAAGTCTGGATTTAAACATGTTAATAAGTTTGCATTTTGCAGAAAATGGTTATATCCCAAATCTCTTTGAAACAACATAAGAAAGAAGAAATTTTAATATTTCAGTTAAAATTATTCATTGATACCAGATTAGAGTACAACCTTCAGTTTGATAATTGAAACTAGTTCATTTTGCATAGCAGAAGAAAGATTAATGTATTAGGAGAAAGATTTATGTCTCTGACTACTTGCATGCATTGATTTAGGAGGTATATTTTTTTTTTTCTGTGATGCAGCTAACTTGTAGCCAGTTTAAACACAGATAGGAAATGAAGAAGGATGAGAAAATTAACCTCTCCCTTGGAAATACTTCAGAGAATAGATGTACCTATCTAAGTGGGTATTTTTTGTGGATTTTTTTGTTTGTTTGTTTTTACGGTATTTGACTGACCTTCTGAACTATCWTCTTCTTCCTCTGATTTTGGCAGCATTTGAAAATCAAGACAAATCAAAGTTACTATAGGTAGAGGATAAGTTATATATATGAAAATCGGGGCAGGTATTTACCAGTAAGGGTAGACATATTCCTTCCAATTCCCACCTTTCTTCAGCTTCCCATCCCACCAAAATTGGTATGAAATAGCTGTTTCATTCTGGGACAAACCAAAGAACAGCACAGGTTATTGACAGGAAGCAGACATGTAATTTGAAAGTACTCCAAAGTGTCATCAACTAACCTTTCTTCAGTGTCTGATTATTTTTGATAGAATATTATTTCAGTCACCAAGGAAAACCAGTCCTGAACTACTAAAGTATTTATCTTGTCATCTTACAGCTTCTGAGAAATTTTTATTTTATTTCTATTCAATTTGATAAGTTATGCTCTCTGGGAAAGATTACCTATTTGAAAAGGAAGATTAGGCCTTGTCCTGTCTTGGAAGAAGGCAAGTTGGGTGTAGGGTTGGCAGGGTTCTTTGAGGATGTAAAAGTCCTAGTGATGGCTTGCTGCCATTCAGAAAGTTGTCAAGCAAAAAGTAAGAAACCTGCTAAGAAAATAAAACTATGATCAACAGCGGAGAATTTTTTATAACTTATTTCCATTTCTAGTCCAATTTACTTCATCTCTCTTGAGGTTTTTCTCTATTAAAGAATTTTAATATTTTAATTCCTGATCTAATTAAAAAACTTTGTTTTTATTTTTAATAGAATAATTTCTTTGTTCTTGGGAAGCTCACTAGAGGGGAAGATTTAGGCAGATGTGTTCAGCTGTGACTGACAGAGAGTCCTGTCAAATGTCTTCTATTTCAAAGGAAAATTTATGTTTTGATTTTAATTCTCACATATGGAAAAATATCATATATCTGAAAGACTAATTGTTTGTTATGAAGCTGAGAAAATATTTGGATAGCTTAGGGTTTTTTATATATATAAAACATCAAAAATCATGTAATATTGAAGAAAAATACATTCTTAGCTTTAAAATATGTGTCAAGCAGCACCGCTAGTTTTGAATAAGAACATTCACATACAAAATGACTTATCTCATTGTTACTATAAAAAAAATGTTACAAATTTTATTTAAATAATAGGAATACAGCAGTTATAATGTATGAGGAAAATACCGTTTTATAGGGATTGCTTAGATGGGACTAATTTTAATCATTTGGAAGGTAAGTCTGTTTCTGTAGATTGTTTTTCATTAATTACTTCACTTTTTTTTTTTCAAATGTAATCCTTGAGTGGTTGCTTTGCACTGCAGATGGTGGAAAGGAGGTATAAAATAGTGGGCTAGAACAGGTGAAGAAGGCCCACGAGAATTACATTTGGTGGCGATCCAGAGACTCCCTGAGCTCTACAATGAGCTCTGTTGTTACTAGCAACAAAAGAGGGCAGCTTCTCATTCTCAGCCTCATTCTGTGATCGAGGGTGCTTGACCTTTTGACAAGTGTTTTTATCAAGAACTTGTATATATTACATACTGGATGCCCTGCTGCTGTCATTCTGCTACCTTCTTTCCTCACACTAATGTGAAATTGTTGTTCTGCTTGRCATGTTTCTGTTAAGAAAAATAGGAAAATACGTCGTAAGCCATGAGAAGCCATATCTCTATTATACTTGGAAGTATGGCTTACTCCTCACCATGGTGGAGAGTAGGAAGATATTTCAAAAAAAGTGTGTGAAAAGATAACTCAGGATATACATAATATTCAGGTCCTGACTCTGCATACAGCAAGCTCTCATCTGTGATCAGAATAGTTAAGCAGAAAAAAAAAATAGTTTGACTAACGGGGAAATGGGCATTGGTGCTGAAAGCATTGTCATGTATAGGTGGATAGTACAGTATGTCTCATTATCTGCTTATAGCAGTGAAAACATCAACAAACACATAATTTTAACCTTCCATTCTTATATATATGAAACTGGGGGCAGATGAGGTGATAATTGAGATTTAAAAATACCATAATATGTTTCAGGTTTTGGAGTGTTTTTTTTTTTTTTTTTTTTTCCTATTAAATGATGGCAGGGCACAAGAGCCTCGTGACTTTTGTATTTCAAATGAGATAATAAACTGCAGTCAACCATGCAGGCATTTCAGAACATTGTAATTAAACTTTTCTATACATATTTATGTGTTTACATGAAAAGCAGGTAATTAGTGACATTTGTTTGACAAACATTTTACTTTGAGATGGATTTATTTATTTTCCAAGACTATGAACTTTTTTGACTATATTTTAAAAGTCTGCTATAAAAAAAGTTTACCTTCAACATGATGTATTAAAAAAAATACATTTTAATAYATTAAAAAGGTTCCTGTAAAGAGGTGCATCAGTTTACCTATCTCCTTTATTTTAACATTCCTCTTGTCCTACTGTTTTCCTCGCAGGGGTTATTACATTGTTATTGTGCCTTTGAAGAGGTCTCGTGGAAAGTTTATCAAACCGTGGGAAAGCCCAGATGAAATGGAACTAGATGAGGTATGGTTTATTTTTGGTTTCCTTCTTCTTTACTACAGAAATGATCTTATTAGTGGTATRTGATTAACTCACCAGTTTTGGAATTTTTAGTTGTCAGGAAATTTTATATTTGTGTTTGAATTAGCCTGTGGGGGACTGAAACAAAGTTCAAATTACTTAAATTAAAATACATTAAAGACATTAAGTTTCAATAAAGCACACAAAATGCCTGATCTTTGTTGGCATTAATATTTTATTCTGTGCCTATTGTAAAGCGTAATGCAAAAGGGCAGAAGGTGAAATGACTTGTCAGCAAAGGCTTAATCACCAATGATATGAACTCTAATAAAGGTCTGGTTCATTACTGGGGTGTTTGTTAAGCCTGAAACAAATGCTAAATTGCAATTTGCACTGCAATTTAACATTTGACCTTCCTCATAGTATCTTTACCTGTTTCTCACGTCCTGTAATGCTGCTGAGAGAACTTTTACACTGTTCTCCATTCCTGAGAGGTGGTTTTCAGAAATAAATGAATGCAATAGGAAAGAGAAATCATTAGTTTGGGGACTAATCTGCTGGAAATGTCTCCTCTCTGTGGAGAGGAACCTGGAGGTCCTGATGGACAAGTTGGCCATGAACCAGCAGTGTGCGTTTGTTGCCAAGAAGGCCAAAGGCAGGTATATGGAGGTGATCCTCTCCTTCTGCTCAGCCCTGAGGCCATCTCTGCAGGTGTCTGGTGCTGGTCTGCCCAGTACAGAGGGGCATGGAGCTACTAAAGAGAGTCCAGCAAACAGTCACTAAAATGATGAGAGGACTGGAGCATTTGTCTTGGGTAGAAAGGCTTAGAATGCTGGGCCTGTTCAGCCTGGAGAAGAAAAGACTAAGGGGGCATCTTTTCCATGCAGTTCAATTGCTCTTTCTGTGGTGCCGGTGATAGGACAAGAAGCAATGGCACAAACTGAAGCACASGAAGGTCCATCTGAAATGGGGAAAATCTTCTTTACTGTGAGGATAATGATCATAGTAACATATTATTCCATAAATCTCTGTTTTGACAGCAAATTGTCTCCATTTCAGAGACCAAACCAATAATAATAGAAATCATTTTATTATGCTTTTGATATGATAATTCTAAGAAGTCTGTCTACATTCACTCTGTTCTTGTTTTTTATTCTAAAGGATGATATAACTGAGTCTAATTTGTCTTTCTTTCAACCTGTAAATCTAGGATAATATTAAGATTTATCTTTGTAGCTCTTTGAGAGTCTTATATGAAAGCTCTGTAGAAGAATAGGGTTTATAGATCATTATAATAAACACTAATAATTATCAGTATTATTAGGCTAGGATTATAGTTCCCTTTAAGATGCCTTTGGATTTTGTATATATATCTCTATAATTCATGGCAAATCAAAATCAGAGATCAAAGCAATTTCTTTACTCCTAATTTAATGATATTTTTACTGGACTCTATCTGTTCTTCTGATTTCTTTGGTTAATTCAGGAATCTAGTATTGAAATACCATTCATTCCCCGATAAGGATCAGTGGAAAGTCATAAACACTGTGCAAGCAATCACCTACTTTTCTTCCCATCTCCAATTTAGCAAGTATTATGTTCCATATGTACACCAAAATGTGAGGGAAATGAAGATATTCATCAAACCAAGACCGCTATGGAAAGCTTTCAAAACTAAGCTCCTTTAGTAACGCTGTTAAGTAAATGTGTCAGTCTGAAGTTTCTGATCAGTAAAAGCAAAAAGGAAAACCTCCATCCAAAGAAACTGAAAATGCACAAAGCTGAGGATATTTTTGTTACTGCTATCTTACTGATTGAAGCCTGTATTTACTTTTGGCCGGTTTCCTTTCTTGGCCTAGCGTGGCCATCACGTTAATTCAAATACGGTGTCCACTTCTTCTGATCCATTAACCTCTTCACTTTAAAAAAGTTGGGTTGCTAATGCCATGCGCCAGCACATGATTGTAACATCAAATGCAGTTATACAGCCAAATTCTTCTGACAGGATCCATACAGTAATTGAAAACTGATTTAGTATTACCATCCACTTTTAACCTCGAGAAACTACAGGCAAAACCAGCAGCATTAACAGATTAAAGGATAGGTGCCAGATGACAYTGAACTTTTTTGCAATTAAATTTTACGGGTCTGTACTGCTGATTCCCATAACAAAGGGTCATTTTAATCATCCTGCAAGTTGTGGTGCATTAATCTGTATAATAGTTTGATAAAGAACATTTATTAATTCAGAAATATTTGGGTCAGGATGGGTTGTTTCCCACTTTTACTGATATAATTGAGACCACATTGTAGAATTAATGGTGGAAGAAATAAGATATGCATTGACTGGAAAATGAAAATTATTTCTGATAAAGAACTAAGCCCTTGATATATCTTTTTACAATTGCTACCAATACATTAGTAACTACTGAGGAGGGGGAAAAAAAATCACAAGCAGGCAGTGCCTGTACTTCATGCTCACTCATCCACTTTCTTGTACTAAAAAGATTATTTTTCTTCGTATTTTAGAAAATAAGATCTGCATAGTGTTTTTGGATGTATTTTTCCTATCAAACATGTGAAAGCATTTGAACAATAAAAAATAATGGAGAAAAAAATACAGAAGCTAACCATACTACTGCCTGAACAATTAGTTTCCAATGATAAACTAAAGAAACTTTAGCTCATCTCTTCTCTTGGTACAACCTTGGATGGCTAGCTATTATCAAAAGAGATTTTCCAAGAGAGCCTTTCCCATATGCTTTCCCTAGCCTGAAAAATACTCTTTGCTGAAAACACAACTCTGGAGTGATAAGTCCATAAATCACTAGTCAAATGGACTGTCTAGTCTAATTGTGGCTACTGATTCTTCCTAATTGTTTGAATCSTTAGTTCTGAAAGAAGCTGAGAAATACGGGATCTTATAATGGACTTGATACTGTAGGTACAATCCTTTTATATTAAGTCAATATTTCACTTTATTTTCATTATGAGACCTAATGATGTCAATCAAATATGCCATATGTTTAGGTTCAAAATAAAATGTTATGATTTACAGTATTAATAGAAATCTATATTTACAATCAATGGAACCTAAATGAAAGCCTGAGTGTAAAATCTTTTAATTTAAAAAAACTAAGTGAAGTCCTAGCATTAAGTACTACAGGGGATATATGTGAAAGTAACGATATCTGGCAACATCATCTGTATGTGAAATATGAATGAAGCCAGAGATACACATGAGATCTAATTGTGTGTAATTTGTCGCAGATAAATTTGGTCACAGGCCAACTTTTTGTCTATATACTGAAAAAATATGCTGATTTTCAGCTACACTGAAAAGTGAAGCTGGCCCTAGGTGACCAGAAACAATCTTTGTTACCTGTTGTATACAGTTTGATTAACTGGGACTAGTTGACTTTTAACATTTACTGCTAAATCCTTAGAAGGACCGCTTCTAAGCACTTCTCCTACTGTACTATAGGACTTCTGCATTTCCACCTAGTAACTTAATACGTTTTTGTTGCTAATTCAATCTGTATGCTTGACAGTCTGCTGTTCCATCACAGTAACAGGTGCCACCTTGTGAAAATGAACTTCCCAAGCCTTGTTGTACCTCAGCAGAAGGTTTAAGAAGAGTGAAGAAGAAATATGGACTGCTGATTGTGCTAGCAGTCTTTAATGATGAGTGATGAGTAACAGTTTTGACTCTGAAGTTTTGGAAAACCTTTTTTTTTTTTTTTTTTAATTCCTTCTCTGTATCTATTCCAGCCTACCAGTTTTTGTACTGGAGCATGGAAGTTGATAGAGATGAATGAGCATAAAACCTCTGTGGCAGAGAAAAGCCTGCCTGGGGCACATTGTTATGGCTGGAAAGCATCCAGCTGCATGGATCAGTGATGGGACAGCTTCCAAACACCCTGTACTGCTGGGGCAACTTAGGTCCAGTGTCTACACACCAGCCCAAGCCTGAAATATGCATTGTAATGAGAAAGGGTGTTAATGATCACTGTTAAAAGCTTCTGTGTCCATAAGACAAGGCGTAGTAGATTGACTAATGTGCTTGGAAATTGTTAGCTGTGTTGTTGGAAATGCAAGATCTTTTGTGAGGAAAGCAAGATGTGCCAGCTAAACTGGCGTGTAACACTGGAGAAGGTCTGAAGCTTCCCTGAGTGAGCATATTTGTTAAAATGGAAATATATAGTAAAAATTGAATTTTAATCTCTTTTTTTATTGATGCCTGTCTGGCTCTGGACACTTGCCTCCTACTCATAAAAATAAATGTGCTTATCCATTCTATTAGCACTGCTTGTGTACTGCAAAGCTTAAAAGAACTCTTTGACCTTGGAAAAATATATGGTTGGAGTATGAGTCTATTTTTTTGGCCTCAAAACAAGACGTTGAGTAAGTTTCGTAGGTGAAAATCAAGGGAATACTGGATCAGCCTTAGAAGTCATCACTTTACTACCCAGGAAAACTTCAGACTCCTTGTAAACAATTCAAATTAATATTTGTTGAGTGCCACTGTATCTAAAGTCATAAAAGGTACTGAATAAGCATTTGTCTGCATTAATTAGTAATTCATTGGTGGATTATACCAGCGATGTTTTATTTCCTTCATTATTTAAAATATGTTTTACAACTTTGATTTAATCTTGTTGCAGATGTGCTGATACAAAATTTAGCTTTGTTCATCAGTGAAAATATTTAATGACATGAGGAAAACTTACATTTTGAGAGACATGTTATGAAATTTAAACCTGGAATGTTCATGTAGGTTGTGTATACTATGTAGATATTTTTCTAGTCTAGCARCAGGAAAATAAAGGTATTACAATTCCTCTGTTGATTCTCATCACTGAAGGGTTCTATGGTGTTGAGCATATCATGAAACACCTGATTTTTGTGCTTCTGAGCAAATAAATGATAGTAAATTTCATTCTAGGGATTTATATGCTTATAAATCATTCCCAAAATCTTTTCTGTGCTTCCATTTACTTTTATGAAATAGGGTTAAAAGCAAAAATACATTTCTTTCAGGTTTTGAGGAATTCTATACTTGCAAATAATCTTCACAAGATCTGTTATGGTGATACAAAAATATTACCATTCTTTAAAAAAGTAGTTATCTACATTTGTTTATAATTTTCTCCAAACTAGTTAACACCGAGTTTGTATTTCAGAATTCTCGGGGGGGAAAAGAGTTATTTCTTCCAAATTTTGCTATATATTCACATATTTAAATATATTATTTCTGTTAATAAGTTTTATTATACTGTAGATAAGAAATTACCTGGCATATGCAGAACGGAAAAAAACACTATGCAGTGACTCATTTTAAAACAGAAATGGTGTATAACTTTCTTGGGTTTTGAATTTTTATTTGCAAAGACAACAGTATCAGGCACAAGAATTGATCTAATTGACCTGTGCTTGCAGTGCAATTGCAATCTAGTATCTTATCTTCACATGAGTGGCAAGAAATTGGAAGATTTTGCAAGAACTGATAGAGTCCTATATTTTCTATTTCCTGTCCATGAATTAAATTTTATCATTCCACTGTCAGTAAGTTGCATTAATCTTTATGTTTTTGATTTCTCTCTCTATTTCCTCTCTCCTCTTTCTAAAGTTGCTTAAAGAGATATCTAGGAAACGCAGAAGCATTCGTCTTGCGAGAGAAGTTGAATTAAAGCCATATATTGCAGCTCACTTTGATGTTCTTCCTACGGAGTTCACATTGGGGGATAAAAAGCATTATGGTGGCTTTGAGAATAAGCAACTCCAGAGTGGTCAAGAATATGTCTTCTTTGTGTTGGCTGTAATGGAGCACTCGGAATCTGTAAGTTACTCTTTCTTAATCGCAAATTTACATTTCCATAATCATCAAAACATTTTGTCGATGCTTATTCCACTTCCCAAAGGCCAAGTCTCTACAGCATATGTCAGAGCATCTGAAAAGTTAGTGATTCTTCAGCTATTTCCCTATTTCCAGTTAATTTCTTGAAGGTGTTTTTTTTTTTTTTTTCATTTAAAAGTGTTGCCTATGTGTGTAATAAAACACTGAGGACCTTTTTTGAGGTGTGTTCTGATCCTTTGCAAATTAAAGTCTCTACTATGTGAGACTGACACAGTTACTAAGGTATGAACTTTACAGCAGCATCTTCCCCAAAGTCTTTAACAAAAGAGTTCCTCTGCTACCTGTGGACAAGCATTGAACAGCAGTGCTGGTTACCAAGAATTCTTGGAAAGATCTCTTGAAGCAGAGACAAGCACAGCAAGCTTCTTTAATGATAGTAATTTCCTCCCAAATTTATCAGTGAATTGTTAGAAACTTAAAAAATGATTTAGTAATATAGAGAATTCCTGAGGTGAGCTAAATAATGAGCTGTCATTTCTCTTTATGTAAATCATTTTATTCCTGTGTCCCTTTCTGCTTGAGTTAATCTAGCTGTGTGTGATATTACTAAAAAAAAAATAGTAACTAAACAGAGACAGAAACAAGACTGTTAAAATAAGTTACAATGCACACTAACATGTTAACATGCAATATATTACATGATACCTTTCTAATTGATTCCTAAACCTGACAGCTAAATTTGCTGGGTCAGACATTTGAAACTATTGCACTGATAATATGAATTCAAGACATAACAAAGATCAGAATTTTACTTCTGCTTTTTGACAATGACCGCAAACAGAAAGCAGCGTGAAGGCTGCATCATGAAGTTTCAAAATAGAGATACTAGACAGAGTTTTGCTATAAAGCTAGTGGTCCAAATATCCATGTGAGGAATACCTATATATATTTTTTTATTTTCAATATAAAATAATGTTTCATATTTAATATTAAATATTAAGGCATTATTCCTTCAATTCATTTAGAGATTATTACATTTTTAAAGAGATGGAAAATGGAAAAGTAGGAATGAGTTATGGATTTAGAGCTTAAAATCTGTATCCAGTAGCCTACTGTTTTTACAGCTCTTCAAAGGCATTAGTAAATTTACCACAGGGGAAACATCTGATTTAGCCTGACATCTGTAAGATTTGTGTGATGACTAGTGTAAAACTGCCAYAGAGAGCATGTGTTCATAAAAGTGAACTTCCATTTATTTAACTGCTCTGAATACAGACTTTTCCAGCAGGGCAGAAGGGGAAATGGGTGTGAAGGGACAGCACGAGCTGAAAAATCTTAGAGAGTTGTAACTTGCTAGGGATTTTTCTTCTTGTTGTTCAAAATACCTTTTTTTGTTTTTTTTTTCTGTAAAATTTCACCTTAAGAGAACACATCGTTAATTCTTGTAGGACAGAAATTAAAAGCAAGATTCTGTTTCTTAGAGAACAAGTGGTAAGTGGTTCTCATGTCATCCCTCTGTGGCATTTTGGTCTGCCTGGTCCAACAGAAGAAGCTGAGAAAGTCATGTTTCTTACATAGTTCTATMTTCCATCTTTGCAAGAACACTGGAGCTGAGAAATATCTCAGTCAAATTTGATCATCCAGGGAATTGACATGGAGATTCCCCAATTGGGGGGATTGGGGATCCCCAACAGGTGATCACAGATTTTTAGATGTTTGGCTGATAATATAAATAAATAAATAAATGTCATGCCTATAGATGTTAGCTTAATATCAGTTAGTGTCAGTGCCCCATCCTTCCCTGGCATATCTCCTACCAAAATTCCTGGTTTTGCTCTAACTCAATATCCAAAAAGAGGACAAACATGACAAATTAGATGTAAAACACTTATACTTTGATGTCACTTGTCATTGCTCAGGGCTTGTTTCAGAACATAGTCCAAGCATGTCTCCTCTGCCCCCTTACATAATTCTTATTTTAAAACTGAAGTAAATGAAAACTCATCTCTTTTCCTCATTATCTTATCTCAGTGTTCCTGAACCAGTACTAAATCAAGTTTTCCAGTTCTCTGACTGAACTGAGGCTCTCTTCCTTGTGTACCATGGGCAGAGAAATCCCAGCAAAGACCAGAAAATAATGACAAGTCGTCCTCTGGCTCTGACTTTATCATAGCTCAGAAATCTTTACATCATCTTGTTTTAGAGAGCTGGCTGCTCTGCCCACCTGTCTGTAATTTTAGCTCCATATTCAGCCACGGATCACGCATCTCTGGTCAGAGGAGAATAAAAACAAGTTGGTATTTTCTTTTTTGTCACAACTGTTTTTCTAGGCCAGATGGCTTCACACAAACTGTTAACATAAAAGATTTTTGACCGTTCCAGTTAGTTCCTAATTCCAGGTCTGAGTATTTAGAGATTTGCAGTGTTTACATTCCCTTTAGAATCTTCAGTGGCTTTCCTGTTTTTTCTGTCATGAATTCAAGTATTCTCCATCTTCTGTGAGAGCATGTTATTTCTCTTGCAGTCCTTTTGACTCTTAACTGAATTGCATCCCACTCTTGACATGGGATTGTTTTCCAGGAGCTTCTTACATGTAATCTACATCATTTTACTCAATAGGTTTTGCATTGTTTCATAGCTATTCTTCCATATATTTTGCAAGAACAACTTTAACACTGTTAAACCAACATGAAATAAAATACAAAACAAAACTGACTGATATAATTCAGAGCAATTTCTGGATTATAGCTCTTGAATTCTGTAATAMTTGATTCTAACCGTCCCTGTTTCAGTTGCTGAGTTTTCCATGAAAGACCATGTCACAAAATAAAGGCAGAAATAACAGCAGAATATTCAGTCTACAATTTTTCATATTGTCTGAGTTGAAAAAAAAATCAATGCTATGTTCGTTGCATCATTATTTTGTACAGATATGTTTTAGATCTAGAGTATTTATTATTTGAAATACACTCCTTTATCATTAAGTAAGATTTATTTTGTTTGTGTAGACTATGTATGCAACCAGCCCATATTCTGATCCTGTTGTGTCAATGGATCTCGATCCCCAACCAATTACAGATGAGGAAGAAGGCTTGATTTGGGTTGTAGGACCAGTTCTTGCGGTGGTGTTTATCATCTGTATTGTTATTGCTATACTTCTTTATAAAAGGTAAGTTTACCGTTTAGTTCTTTTACAGTGTATGTAGCTTTCTGATGTATTGGTCATTTTTTATATTGCACCACGCTACATAATCTGTACTACAATAGTAATTGTTATCTTGTGGGATGTAGGATATATCTATGTATTAATAGTTTCCATCGCACTGTAGATATTTTATTAGATTTCTGACTGAAAGTTCCTGCAATTATAGGCAAGTGGGTTTATTTTTCTGCTGATGACATTAACATTTCTTCATTTAAATATTTTTTCCACTTCAAATATGTTTGTGAAGAAAATGTGCTTGCATATAAATATGTACAAAATGAGCACATTTCAGTTTGGAATTTTTATTTTTAGAACTGTAGTAGCACTACATTGGAAGATACATTGATCTTGATGTTAAACATGACTTTCATCTCCACTCAAGTAATCTTAGCTTTTACTTTTGACAATTGGCCTCTGTTTGGCAACATATGTATATAAATTTGAAGCTCTGAATTATGAGATCAGTAGCTACTGATCTTGCAATCAGATTGAACTCGACTTACTCTTCATTCATTGTCCATGATTCATATGTAGATCTTCTATTACACAGAAGACTTCCCTCTGCCTTACAACTTACTGGATGCAAACTGTGTATAATGTCTTAATTTATAAGTGGCAGCTTTTTACAATGTAAATGAGTGCATGGAGGCCAAGATACCCAGTCAAAAGCACAGTATTAAAAAAAAAAAATCATTTTAGTGTTTTTTTCTCCAAAGCACTTCTGCAAAACTTATTTATAAAGCATAATTATAATAACTATAAACATAAAGAACATAGAACATTGAGAAAGATAATTTCATTAAATTGAGCCTAAAACTAATGGCTATGGTTTTCTTACCTGCTGTGAAGTGTTTAAGTCCTGCTAGCCATTATCCTATATTTTCCTTACTAATTTAAGTGTACATAGTCAAAAACACCTGAAGTTGCATGCCAACAGACTTCAGGTTTTGAGGAGATTAATTCTCTCTCTTAAAAAAAAAATGTATTCCAAACAGATCCATATAAGAATATTCTTTAGAGTCATAATGATGCTGCMGCATAGTAGATGGCCTGTCACTTACAGGTGTGATCTCCTGAAGTCTTCCATAAATATCTACTGCCTTAGGGAATCTAATTGTTTCATACCACCGAACCTCTGTTTGTGTCTGTCTGTCASTTCAAAAACTGGTCGTTAGAGATGCACTAAAAGTGAAATACTCCTTTCTTCTGACTATTTTGCACTATTAAAAGTCTAATTCTCCTTTACTACAAAACAAAACCAAACAATGGCATATAAAGCAGATGTGCAACTGCCTCTGCAGTTGTTTGCATTTATGGGGCCATAATACATAATTACAACCTTCACATTTCATTACCAAAAATCTATAGACATATAGAACAAATGAGCAGGTAAGACTTGCTCATGAGTAGTACTCTGAAGACAATGTCATACAAACAAATTTGGGGACACATTTTCCATCTGTTATTTACTAGTAGTAGCATTGCTATTTGAGAAAGTGGGCATCAGTATTTATTTTAGTTTACTTCAAAGTGCAAGTGTTGTTAAACTGCATCATTTTAAGAAGTTTTGTCTGAAAAATGGTTGTAGTTCTACCAAGGGATGATCATCTATACTAGAATAACTAACTTTGTATATATAATGACACAATCTAAATTAGGATCAGTCAAGCTTAAAGTATTATATGCACAAAAATATTATATCTACATGGCTAAAAAGTAGTGCATTTACTTATGTCACAAGAAATATGTACAAATAAGACCTGTCAGGCACACAAATCAGATTAAAAAATGATGGAGAAGGTTAAGAAAGAATAAACTAAAAGCACCATTCATTTCTGGTTTTCTGCTTGCAGGAGACAGTTTTTCATATATTACTATGATGAATAATTTGTAATTACTTGCTTAAGTAATTGCTTAAGTATAAATGCTCAAGCATTTATAAATTCATAGAAGAAATTCAGAAGAAAATGCATTAGATTTTGATGACCCTACTGTATGGTCTCAGTCCATTAGATAATTTAATTAATTACAGCAGTCTGACTATGTGACATCAAATCCACAAGTAATATATAGGAACTACACAGTAGTGCATTAACAAATCTGAATTGTCTTATTAAGCTGAAGAAAGGGAAAAAGGAGATAAGAATTTATATTTTGTAAATATATCTTTATAGTTCATTTTAGTCTTTAGCAGGGAGACAGGAAGACTGATATGCAAAAATGAGTCAAGTTAGAACACTGTTTGGTAGAAGCACAAGTTGGTTAAGAGATGGTACTTTCATGCCTAGAAGTTCACAATTGGAAAAGGACAAAATAGTCATAACATTGGATTTCTTCACTGAATTAATGAAACATTTTGAAGCTAATATTTTGTTTTTCTATTATGTTAACGTAAGAGAAAAAGTTAAATGACAATGTTGAAAATAACATAACAAAACTGATGGATTTCTTCAAAAAAAAAAAACACCTTTTTAAACTAGAACCTCTTAAGTAAGGCAATAATCAACATGTTTTCAATGCATCCTTTTTAAAAAATCAACACATTTTGAATCCTCTGCAAAGAAATCAGCTGTGAAGAAGGAAAAATAGCAGTTTGACAAAACAGTAGTACACACGTAAATTTATACCAATAATTTTTCACAGCCAGGAAGTTCAAAACAAACAAACAAAAACTATATATAGCCTGTTCTTTAAGAAATGAGCAGGTCTTTTTGCAATTTGGACTTCTTTTTTCTAGAGTTCTTAGGAAATATAAGCAGTAACAATTCAGGCTAATAACTAGAATTTGGTGTAATGAGAATGGGAGATTTGGGGTGGGAAAGAGAAGGATGGTTTTTTTGAGTGTAAAGGGCATAGTAACTCAGGTAACAGTGGGTTGAGCTTAATTCACCTTGTTTGTAGACGTCTCCATGAAGAGACATGGACTGCTAATTCCATGATTTACAATACTAATTTTTCATTTTCATTTCAATCACAGAGAAAGAATGACTGCAATTTATAAAAGAGTCTTCTCAAGAGGAGAAGACTGGTCCTGATGTAAAACACTAGACGCTATCAGATAGCGTGGATAAGTTTTCTGGGTCACTGAGCAGCACATAAGTTACCCAAAGACTAGCTGTGCATGTTTGACCTCTTTATTATTTAATGATCAGTTTGAACCCAAGCTGTTAGAGTAGTTATTATACTATAATGTAGTACATGAAGGTAGTTGCTTCAGCATTCATTTCTGTTAAAACCAAAGCTATTCCATAGAAACTTTGTGCATCATATATGTGTATATAGTCAAAAAAGTCACTTCAGTTTAGTATTTAACAGAAGTGGATGGAAAAACAGTGAGCAGCACCTTTTTTATCTTTGGATATGGCAGCAATTTAATATCCTATATGACTGAGGTGATTAATGTATGGAGTGAGGAAGAGTTGACAGGACCACGTAATCATAGTGTTGCAGAGCCTGGCAGGCACCTCTGGAGACCTGGTCCAACCCCCTGCTCTGAGCAGGATGCCCAGGACCTCTCCAGTCAGGGTGGGTGAATGTCCAAGGATGGAGAGTGCACAATCCTTCTGGGAAACCTGTTCCACTGTTTGACTACCCTTATAAAATAAACAAACAAACAAGCAAATAATAAAATAGTATATAAATAAATCAGTAAAAACAACTTTTTTTTTTTCATTTTTACAATTTCTGATTAATTTTCTGTGTTTCACAAGTGAAACAACTTACTTGACTCGTAACAGGTTCAGTATTTCCCTTCAAAAGGGCCATATCATTCTGCAGTCTCAACGAAGGGAGATAATGTGGAGTGGAGAGTGATGAATCTTTAACCTACTAGTCAAAAATCTACACCTTCAAATGCAGTGATAAGAGTAAATTAACTAAATAAAAATTTGTTTTTACTATTATTTTGGTTATATTTTTGCCTTCAAGAAAGTATATTTTTTCCTGGTTCAAGCATGGACTAAAATACAGAAAGTAGTAGAATTTATATCTAAAACCTCAAACAAAGGCAAACACTTGTCTTGATATAGAACTGGTGCAGGCTAAGTCTCCCTTAGAGGCAATACCTAACTATTACAATGATTGTTAGTCTGAGTCACGGTTTATATCCCAGGCTGTTTTTGATAAAGCAGTAAACCCTTCTGCACCCTACGGCTTAGTCAGACTCTCAGTAAATCCTTGACTCACTTTTGAATGTATCGTGTACATTCAGTTAAACTGGATTTAGGTGGTTTTAGATGGTAAACCAGTTAATGAATGTTGCAGAGATCCAAAAAGTTCGGTATATTTCAGTACCTGACAAGATAAAAAGCAACCATATATGTCCGAAGCATATAAATATCAAAGGAATAAATTAACAAACTTCTGAATTCTTGCTGCTATTCTTCACTGTTGTAGGATGAAATTCTGCTCAAGTTTTTCTTGAGTCAATATTTGTGTAGTATACTTCCATTCTTAAGGAAGAGAAATCATAGTCCTTTTTACATTTTTTTAATCTTATTTATTTATATGAAGTGCAGTTTTTTTGGTTTGATTCAGACAAGAAGAACCTTAGCTAGAATCTTTTGAATATATTGAACTTTGAGAGGACATGAGTAAAGGCTCTGGATTTTGGGCTGAAAGAAAAAAAATGCTTCTAAAGGAGAGAGATATTTAAAGAAAACACACATACACACAAAAAAAAAATCAAGATTGGGGAACATGATGGTGAAGGACACTATCACAGATATAGATCTACAGAGGTAGATCTGTAGCATGTGCTGTTCTAGCACTAAACAGATATTTAGGAGATCATTAGAGAAAGATTCGTGATAACTTTACTTGTCACGCCACCTTGAAAATTTCAGCCATTTCATTTCCTGTTTTTATAAAATACATGTCTGATGTCTACTTTTTTTTTGTTTTAATTTAGTTCAAGACTAGCTCATGTATTTACCCTTCCCTTTGTCCCTAATCTCAGTCCCCTCCTCTCTAGAAATTTCTTCTCTCTAAAAAATCTTTAATCTAAAGATTTCTCAACACCTCCAAGAGAGGTATTACCAATGAAATCTTAACTTAGATAGTTAGATACGTTCTCCGTTATCTAAATGGCTAGATTTTGAGCTGTTTATTTTGTGAACAATATCTAAAATGATATAGGAGATTATCTCCGAAGTGTTTTCTTCAGCAGCAGAAGGTTCTCATTGATCTTAACTTTGTGTCCTCCATTTATTCTGTGATGTCAAAGCATTAAATGTTTTGATGAACTATCATTTCCTAATTTTTGTTACTTATGTATCTTCACTGTAGGATAATATTTCTTGCATCTGTTGTTGTCATAGTCACTCTTTTTGCTGCTGATCAACTAACATTAAACCTTTTTTCCCATTCTTGCTGCATTAACATGGAGCAGTAAACCAGACAGGTGAGAAGTGAAAAGTATTTGCCTTCCATTTATTTCAGCAAGGGAAAAAGAGAAAAAGGCTGTTATCATGAGAATGATCTAAAACAGTATATCTGTTTATCTAAATGAGTGTAGGCAGTAAAGTTGGTAATGTGAAAGGTGGAGACCTTTCACTGAAAGGTGGAGACCTTTCACATTAATAATGTGAAACCAAAGTGTTTTTTTCAGATATTTCATGTTATTTACAAGGATGAAAGTAGTGCACCATATACAGTCACCTTTCACTGTTTTGTTTGTTTGTTGGTTTGTTGGTTTTGTTTGTTTGTTTGTTTTTGTTTGTGGTGGGTTTTTTTGTTTTGKTTTGGTTTTTTTTTGTGATTTCATGAGGTACGTTTTCGGGAGACTTATTTTTACTTAATGCATGTCCCATGACCACTGCATAACCAGAAACAATTGCAATATTTGTGTGGACTGGATAGCTACAATAGCCAGAATTATACTAAGTACAGTAATAAATAATAAATCCTTATACAGGTCTATAGTGCATGTTCAAAATATTTTTGTATACGATTAGAAAAGGTTGAGAACTTTTAATATATGAATAGTAAGTTGTGTTGCCCACTGATAACTTGCAAAGAAAGAACTATGTGTGGAAAATGAGGTGTCTAGCCAGCTCCACTGATCCCAAACTTCAAGAGTAAGAATTAAAGATAAAAATATATCTTGAAAATGGAAGGACACGTTATACACCTTTACTTGAAAGGAAGTAGTTGGGCAGTATGCTACTGTGGCAGCTGAAAAGTAAATAAAAATAAAGCATTGCAAAGGAGCCCTTCCATAATAATTAAATATGTATATATATGCATGTATATGTATATATATATATAATATAAATAGGTGTATCTTCACTAAAGAGGAGGTAGTATAATTGTTACCAATTTGCCAGGGAACAAACAGAACATTTTTGTAACAAAACACTTTTTTTTTCCTTTTCCACAAAGCCAATAACTTTCAAGCAGCAATCAAAATTCCTGCAATGGTGGTGTTGTTTGGCTCCTGTGCACAGTCTTTGAAATCTTCAGCAGTGTGCAACTTTCTCTGAACACTAACAGGTGTTCAGCAGTTTAAGAACAGTGGGAAATCAAACAGAACATTTTTAAGAGGGAACCCAGCAGAACAGTAAGAGATTTACGTTATGAGTCACTTGAAAAGGAAAAAAAAAATATATTAACTAACCCTTAAAATAATCTTTTTTTCTTTTTTTCCTGGAATCTAGCTCTTTACAGTTTTTTTTTTTTTTTTTTAATCTTCACTTTATATTGAGTGAAAAATATCATTTTGCATTTTCATTTAGCACTTTATAAGGAATGAGTGATGAAGGATTCCACTGGGGATTCAGGAAATAAATTTCCAGATTCCTACATAAAAATATGAAGTTGTTGATATTTTCCATGTAATATATTCTGTGTAGTTTATAACAAAAGATTATACTCTCCTATATTGAGAGTCCACACTCAGAACCAGAACAACATAGACTCCTCTCTATTTACAGTTTGATAATGTTAATAAAATTTCACAGAAAATGTYGCTTTATTTTTTTCAAAAGCATTGAGATAAAATCTAAACCTTAAATACATAGATATGATCAGATGCTTGAAGGGTGTGTTGTGCACCCCTTCCAGATATGAAGTACAGCAAGGCAGACTCTTGTTTCCTAGAAAGGAGTCAGGAAAACAGTCTTCTTTGCTGTTCTCTGTCATCCTGGACATATCTAAAGAATGTAAGTTATTTCTTAGAAAGCAGTTCAGATTTTTGTATGTAAAATATGAAGTATTCCGTGATTAGAACTTTACATGTTATCTTTTAATTACATCTTGAAAAGTTAAGTAACTGTATTTAACACTGCTGTAGCTAGATAGCTTTCGGAGCAGAGATGGTATGGGATTTTTTAATTTTCATGTTTTGTCTGTTACAGTTCATTATTCTGCTGCCTAGAAAGATGATCTAGAGGATCAATTTGCTGCAGAATGCAGTAATTTTCCTCTGACTTTTTTATATTTCAATTCCTCCTACCTTTGCAAGCTATACTTGCCCCACTCAGCATGCATAATTATTTTACTTTTACACTGGATCAAATGTTCTTTTGGAAAGAAGCATCTCGCTTTTAGATTATAGTGATTAAATTCAGATGTCTGTATTCATATAGGCAAGACCTCAGCTTTATGTTTACRTCTATTCATTCTCTCCACACAGGAAAAGGGCTGAATCTGACTCTAGAAAGAGCAGCATACCCAACAGCAAGGAGGTGCCCTCTCACCATCCAACAGACCCAGTGGAGCTGCGACGCCTTAATTTTCAAACGCCAGGTAAGAGACAGTAATCCTCACTGAGAGCTCTGTGAGGATACACTGTGAGCAGCAGTGCTATTAGCAGAAAGCTTGATTGTTTGAGTAAAAGTATTTTGATCCCTTAGGAAATTTCACGTGACATATTTCTTCTCCAGTTTTGGAGACAAAATATTATCTTTTCTGTAAAAAAATAAAAAAATAAAAAAATAAAAAAGTCCTCCATGGAGCAAAATTTTGGTCTTATGAAGAGTACCCAAAAAGTTGCATGCTATATGCAGATGTTTTATGTGCTCTGATTGCAAATAGGTCCAAGAACATTAGAAGATATCATTGGAAAATATATTTCTAAAATACTGGAAAATATATCTCTTTGTTTATTAACTGTATATTTATGTTTCCTTTGTTCAAGTAAGTTTCCCTCAAATCTACTGCATTACCAGGTAGTCTATCAAAACTGCTAGAAATGTTTGCTGCATTGCAAATATACAATGCAAGAAAGAAATACTAGCTAGATAAATGGTCTTACCTTTTGAAATCAGGCTGTATGCTAGGTTCAAAGAGTTCAAAGAACATACTAATATGTCAGTATTCCTGAAAGGTAGAAATAACACCTGGCAGAATATTTCCAATTTTCTTCATTTACTTGTTAAGCGTTATTTTCTTGCAGCAGTTATCTTCAATAGTCACAAAACAGGAGGAGGGAAATATTTTAAATAGTATTGGTTTGCATGAGTTGATACTTTAGTTTTAAATTTGTCTTTTAAAGTTGTTAATATTTTGATCATGGTGCTTTCTAGCAGACTCATTATCTGTTACTATATGATTGCATGGAGTTCCGCTCTGATACTAATTACTTAGCAAATCTTCGTAATTTATCCAGAGGATAGTGTTTGTTGAACATATTACACTGAGCGCAATAATAATAACAGCAATAATGAATTCAGTGTTACAAAGGCAGGAAGTTAAATACTTCAGGTTTTGAAAAGTTATCTAAAAAAGATGAAATACAAAGTATTATGAAGGAGTTAAGCTGGTGTTGCCCCTACCGAGTAGATCTGCAGAGCAAGGTGTTTGCAGCTGTAGCATCCACATCCACAAGCAGAGAGGAGGGAGAAGAGTCTGGAGGCCTGAGTTTTACCTTGGATTTGCTCTGCTGTGTTTTGGTAGATGGCTCTTCATTAGGTGTGTTTGTGAAATGAATCCTCAGATTTAGTTTGATCTGAATCCAAGAATTTCCTCAGTCTGTCCTGGGTCCTCTAAATAATATGAACCAGTGCAGTAATTGAAAACAATTGAAATATTTGATTCAAAATGGTGCTTCTGATCAAGATTGGAACATTAATATAGACTTATACTTGTTCATTAATTGTCCCTAAGTAATGAAAAGTTTTAATCACTAAATTTTAAATGTTCCCATAGTGGTAGAAGTACATATACATATGTATGGTAGAGATTATTAGTAGAGATTAATATATTCTGAAACAAGTCATTAACTGTATACTCAGAAGTATAGATTACTTAGTAGTTAGGTATATAATGAACATTTTCTGGTATATGTGTGTTTAAACATGGAGTCTTTTCTAGTCATTTATTGTTTGTCATTTGTAAAAGTAAAATGTATGAGGAAAAATATCTGTCAGCTCTTACTAACATTTCATTTAAATGGCTTTTGCAACTGCTGCAATTCTACCTCATTGATCTGAAGAGAACTGAATAGATGTGTACCTTTCTTTATAGTTCTATAGTTTGTCTGTGAAGCTGTAGTTGTCTGTGAAGCTAGTTGAACAGAGTATCTGCAGTTCATTTCTATTATGAGATCTCTTCCTTGAAAGTAAACCTTTCTTTGTAAAATGAAGGTTTTCAAATTTAGAAAAAAAAATATGTAGCACAGAATGGAATTAATGATCCTCTTTTATAGCACCTAAGATTGCTAGTTTAAGATCAGGCACAGAGGAAGCACACAAACAAATCTCAGTGAAAAAAATCCTACCCCAATAGATTTATCTTGCTATTTAATAAATGTTAGGATGAAATTCTAGCCTCAGTGAAAAACAGATAAAATTCTATACTATTAGAAGCAGAAACTCAGTTTATTAACTTAAATTAGAACTACCATTTCTTTTAAGGAGTCCAGCAGAGAGTCTTGAGAGGCATCATTGTGTATCAGATGATTGAACTGAATTGATCATAGGCACTTAGGTTGTGCTAGAGCGTTTATCCAACTCTATCCAGTAACACGTCATGAAATGTCACTCCAGATGATAGAACCAGAGAGAGGAAGAGCAGAAAGGCTCTACAYTCAGCATAACAGCTCTTGTTTTTGTTGTGGTACTTTTTCTCCCAGCAGTATAGTGGAGTTTTCAACCATTAAAAGAAAAAAAAAATAGATAGCCAGCTGTTGGGGAAAATCAGGCAGCTGGTTGGAGAGAGGATGAAGAAATTTGTGTTGATGGAAAGAGTTGGCGTTGATTTTATGTGTTGTTGTTGCTTCCTTTGGGGGGGGGGGAGGGACATTGATTTGTTTGTTTGTTTTTTGATAGAATTTGTGCAATATCCCTCATATAATGCCCATAGCAACCATGCAGGATGCTGCCAATTCTCAACATTTTTGCCAAAAGATGATTTAAATGACAGGGTGGTGAATGTGCTTTAACAGTTAGTGTACACCAAGTAAGTACAATCCACTACAATAGATAATTCAACATCATTATTATAATATCTTCATTTGGGCTGTGAAAGTATCCACAGGTTTTCCAGGCACAGTATTGATTCTGATAAATAAGTAGATAAATAGATAAATAAATATATGAGTATATGTATATACATATGTAAGAGAAACATTGCAAATTTAAATAATAGAGGAGCAAAAAATAAATTACATTGATTTAGTTAAAATGCCATTTTCTACTGGGAGGGAGGGATAAATTAAATACACCTATAAAAGACAAGATTTTCATAAACTTTAATCTGTCAAAAGATTTCTAAACATCATCTTTACAAAAAATCCTGAAATTATGTCTTATTGTTCAAATAGGATCTGATCTGATATAGCTATCAGGATAATTTGAAAACAAATCTCCTGTTGTGGTAAATTTGAATTTCTAAGCACAAGTATAAGATATTCTGGATATGGATGTTTAGATATAACTGTTTGAAAGAAATTATGGGAAAAAGTATTTTATCCATGTTGATGTCCGTGCAGTTATTTTGGCAACAATTAAGTTGTATTAGTCATGAAATTGATAACTTAGTATGAAGATGTCATAAAAATTAAAAACTACCAAAACAGTAAATCTCTTGCTCTCTTGTCATATTTCTTGCCTTGTAAATAAGAACTACATTCCTCACTTATCTGTTACTTAACTAAATTATTTTTTATCTTACCTTGTTCATGAGAATTCAAATTCATCTTTGGTTTTACTCCTGTGGATGGAGTAACTCCATAGATAAATTTGGCATTTGTCTTGACATTTTGAATAGCCCACAGTTCTACATCTGAGGACAAGATCTCATGTCCGTATGTGTTTAAAAAAAAAAAAAAAAAAAAAAAAAAAGGTCTATTTGTTAGATAAGTCCATATGCCAGTGAGTGGGTCACAGCTGTGCCAAGGTTTTTTTCTAATATGAAAAATATGAAAATACCCAATTTCTCAGTAACATAAGGGATTATATTTATGTCTCTGTAATTCTTCTGGAGCTGAAGTGGCTGCAGGAGGGTCATCCACTTTCTTCCCATTCTGCAGTTTTCCTACAAAATATGGGATTATATTCATTAACCTGTCATGCAAATTTTGTAAGTCARTAAGCCTCTTGGGAGGCTAAGGGAAGAGAATGGAAGAGAAAATAATTAAACACTTAAAAAGGTTTCATAAAATAAGGAAGCAGTGGTTTTGTAAGGGAAAATAACTCATGTTAAGTGGTTTGAGTGGGTTATAAGAGACCCAAGAGAAAGACTTCAGTCTACAAATCAGGCGAAGATCTAGACTGAGTCATTCCTGAAAAGTGACTTTTTTTTTTCTTCATTTAAGTACAAAATGTGTCACACTTACAAGTAATTTCTGTAATTGGGTGCCAATTAAACAATTATCTCATTATCTCTTATCAGTTAGATAAGGTGCTTTGAAAGATAAGAAAATAAATACAATTATTATAACTCTAAATTAAACATTCTAATATTTTATTCAATAAGTATTTATGAAATTCTGAGTAAGTTTCAAGTGAAGATGCACTACCTATTTCCAAGATAAGGCAAAAAGTAAAGTGAATTCCAATGGAAAAAGCTGAAAAGCTGAAAAAGTTAGCAGACATGTTTTTCCCTGAGTTTATTTATGTAATTTCTTTTTATAAGAATAATACCAATAGTGAAGGCAAAGATGGGATTTGTCTACATGATGGAAATCAACTGAAATTTAACCACATGAAGAGTTCAAGCACCTGTAGTGGTATTTCAGTTTTGGAGTGCAAATGGCACCTGTTTCTCAGATATGTTCCTTGGCTGCTGTTTAACCTAGAAGCACTGAAAGCTCTGCTTAGCTGGAAATGGAGTTGAAACTTGTACTCATTGCAAGAAGGATGTTTTTGTTTGGAGTTGTTTGTTTGTTTGTTAGGATTTTAGCCAATGACTTTTCAATATTGTATATAGCAGTTTTGAGGCAGGGTCTCAAAATTAGGATTCCCTGGTTTTCACTGTAGGGAGTTTTTATGCCTCAGTCTGGATTTTGCCATGAGCCAAGAGAGCTCCTGTAACTTCTTTGTGGATCCACATCTTTGGTGTAGAATAAAGTTCACATTTATTCCAAAATGATTAACTCACTTTTGGAGAAAGCCAGTTCTTCTTGAATAAGAGTGACTTTATGCTGGTGGATTTGTATATAACTATTTTGGACTAGTTATTGCATCACACTTCCCTATAGCTCATCTTGTAAATTTACCTTATTTGCAAGGTGTAAAATCACTTACTGAGTTAACGGTAACTGTAGTAGCAAGAAAATTTATAATGCGGTTGATTCCTTTGTAATATGCAGTAAAGACATACTGATAAATAATAATGGATGCCAAATTCCTACTGCCACGAGGGTCATCTTATATCTTTTCTGTTCTTCCATGTCCAAATTTTACATTTGTATTTCTTTTTATTATTCTGATAAAAGAAAGCAGTACAGTTGCTATTTCTTTCTTTTTCTATGCAGGGAATTAGATTAATATAGATTGATTTTTTTCCCTGTGTTACTAAATAAAACTGAATATGTATTGTAATAAATGAGTCTTTAAAATCACAAGATGTTAATTTGATGTGGTCCTCAAACACAGCTCATTTCATAATAAATTATCTGTGAAAATTATATGTCACATTTTCAGTTCATCTGAAGCTTAGACTGTATTATAGAAGCTATGCATTCCATTTTATTTCTCACTCATATTTTTTTCTTATTCATTGGGAGCAAATTAAGTCCATCTCCAAAAATCAGTGTGTTCCATAGATATTTTAAAAAGCCTTTAAAATGAAAGTCTAAGAAGAAACAAAATCATAATTTAACAAACTAACAGCAAGTACTCTTATGTCAGTGGGTAAAAGAATACACTTCAAAAGTTTAACAGCTAGATCAATTAAGTAGATAAATTCTGATCMTATTTTCTCAGTTGTGCATTAGAATTGTGGAATATAATCCCATGTCCTTAGTTCTGTGTCTGCCACAGAATAACCAGTAGATATTTCTACACTGAAGTTAAACTGTATAGTTCCTTTTCAATTCATGTAGCAGGGGTACAACTATCCTGCATAAGAAGATTTAATGATCTTCTGCCAAATCTAGAAATAAAGGCTGTCTGTGGATAGATTTTCATCTTTGCTTTGCATGATTGACTTTTCTAAAAAGCATTTGACATATGGACTTATGTTTTTATCTCTTTATTTTATTCTTAAAGAATAACATTGAAAGCATGTATTTGGCATGGTGTTTCTTTTGAACTTACTAGCATGTCACAGGGTCTGTTTTAGCTTAGCTATATTCTGTTTTATTTTTTTCTGTTTTCATAGCATATGTTGTTTGACGTGAACTTGTCTCAAGAAATGTATTTTGTTATATGTAGCCACAAAAATACGCATGTTTAGCTATATATTTTTKGGGGGGTAAAGGTCAATGTTTTGGGGTGAAGTTCCACACCCACTGTTCACATGCAACTTACAGTAAGCTTTTACATGCTTTTTTTCTGAGGGAGGAGGAGATCTTAAAACATCCATTCATAGCATATTCTGTTATGATGCTTGTGATCAATGAAAATGAATTAATAAGTTTATACATTCATACACTAGAATCCTTAGAGTAATTGTATAGCAAAAGTCTTCCAGCGGTTCTGTTCCAAAAAACAAACAAAGAAACAAAAAAACTTATCATCTCAGTAGAGCGTGTTATGTCTGCTTAAAAAATAAAAAGGCACCAATTGACTTTATATGTTCACTGGAAAATATTATCTGAAGCAAGTAAAAGAATATTCAATTGTAAGTGCCTAAAATGAGTCCTACAGAAATGGGGTTATGTGCAGTAAAAAAAAAAAAAAAAAAAAAAAAAAAAAAAATCAATTTGAGAAGATGCTAGTGGTTCATCATTTCTTTTTTTTTTTAAGAAAAAGAAAGTTTTATATCAAGTTCTATTTCCCACAAAATGTTTAATATAAATTGTCCCCTTAAGAATGCAGGATGGTATATAAAAGTGTACATAAATAAAAGTAGTTTAAAAAAGAGTGGATGTTCATCCTCTGTTCCAACAAATAAATAGCCTTCCCAGGAAGCTAATTATTGAGATTTGGATTCATGACGCTGGTGAATTAGTCAGGTTCCTCCAGTAATGAGCAAGTCTCATTTTCTTCAGTTTTATATCCTTTTTGTTTACCCTCGGGTAATTGGACCTTTATACATCTTCTTAGCTGAGTTTCCAGGCTCTATTTTGTGCATGTCTGAAGTGCCTGTATGTACGAGATTGATTAATTATGATGGTCTACTGCTGTTACTAATTTGTTTCCCATTTCCGATTGGCTTTTACTTTTTACAGCTTTGAGCAGTAATTCAGTCCCCTACGCCTCCCTGATTGGCTCTGTGTCCTCCCTCTCTAGCCAAACTACCACTCAGTCCTTATATGATAATAACTCTCTCCCACGATTCGCTCGAAAAGGTCTAAACATCTTTGTCTCTGTTTTTTTTCTCTGTTCAAGCACTGTTTTAGATGTGCATCAGTCCACCTTCATTTCTGGATAAATCTAGAGTTTCCTTGTGCCTTTTCACTTCCATACTTTCCATGAGGGTGCTTGATCTGGATCAATCTGCTTATTAGATGACTGTCACCAACACTCTGAGAACAACCAAAGCCTACTAAATGAAATTTCTAAGAAAATGGGTCACACCCAGAACTGATAGATATAAATTAAATTTAGACTAATTTTTTATTTAAAAAGTCTTAGAAATATATGATTAAATCTGGATATTGTGCTTTGTTTAGTTTGCTGTCACCTTGCTTTTATGTCTACTTTAAATAATGTCTCCATCACCATCACAGATGTGCTATGAAGGTAATACATAAATGTATACATATAGGGTGAGGCAAATTAGAGTCACTTCTGGGCATCATTTTTTACTCTACTATATTGAATGATGCCAGAAGTATCAAAATTAAAAAAAAAAAAAAAAAAAAAGATTTTAGAGGAAATGACATGCTATAGTGTGACTGTGTTGTAACCACATGGTCATTTTGGCTACATTATAGGAAATACAAGTTAACTGTCTCAGTCATGCTCTAAAACTTCAAGGTGACAAAACAACCTGCACTGTGCAACATGGCTTCCAGCTTGAGCCCCCTTGAGTCATCACTGTTTTACTTTTGTAGTTTCAAGAGATCTTGGGGTTCACTAGCTTATTTTTTCTAGCCAGCTCTGATTTCTTCCCATAAGAAATTGAAAACACACTTTTGTCTTTGATGTGACACTATTAAGCTTGAAGAGAAGATTGTAAGCATCTTGGAAAGGCTCATGAAGATTATTAATAGATTGAGAAAAAWAAGTTCATAAATTTTGGCCTGACAAATCTTCAGCTGGCAGACTGTGCTAGTTGGCTCCACATCTTTTTATGTCTCCCTTTTTCCTTGCCTTCCCAGTATTTCCTTTCTCACCCATATTTATTTCCAATTCCCAGTTTTTATTCTTCTTTTTCATTCGGTACCTTCATCAGTAGACAAAGATGTTTACACCTGAAGTAGATTGTAGGTACTTTTGGGGGTTGATAAATGGGGTTTTAGAATAAGCTTATTTTAAGGTTCTAGAGCAGCTAGATATGTGTGTCCAGCAGAACAGTACAACCCCTGCCTCTACAATCTGCTACTAGTGAAAACATTTTTGAAGCTCTAATTGTCTGATGTCCAATCTTGTCTTCCGTGACTGTTGTCTATAAGCAATGGTGCATGATACTCCGGTCATCCACAGCTGCATGTGTCAGTCACTTCAAAGTTTCATAAAATTAGTAAAGTACTTCTGATACAGTCGGAATGTGTAGTCAGTCTTCTAGAWCTCGATACATTACTATTAATCCTCAATCTTTCCATTTCATTTTTAAAATTTCTTTTATATATTACTTTTCTGTTGATTTGGGGATTTCTTTGTTTTTTACCATTTCCTTTGCAGGTTCAGGTGTCTGCGGTTACCTTGGTAACCTTCATTCTTCAAGTTTGTTTTTCTTGATTATGCATAAGTCACTTTGTTTTCTGTCAAAATACTATTCTTTCCCCTTTAGGGCTCTTTCAGTGTCTGTTTCTCAGCTCACCTTTCCTCATCTAATTCAATGCAGTTTCCATTTCATACAGTGCAGGAGAAGGAGTTTGAAATGACATTAAGAGTCATTACTCAAAGCAGAGGTCAACATCAGGTCTAGCAGTCTCATTTTTCCATGCTTAGCTAACCGCACTGAACTCATATTGCAATAACTCTCTCCTTTACACCAGGAATGTTAGCTTTGGGAATATGCTTGGTGACTTTTTTTAATTTGGCTTCAGACCTCATCTATACAGAGCATGTCCTGCTTTGAGTAACCAAACTATTTGCCTGCTTCTCTCACATAAAACATCTTTACTACTTACACATTTCTAGCCATTCTAACTACTACATCTTCTGATTTTTAGAGTCATGGCATCACTTTAGTTTATTTTAAATGTTCTTCTCCTTTCTTGTTCAACAGGTATGGCAAGTCATCCTCCAATACCTATATTGGAACTTGCAGATCATATTGAAAGATTGAAAGCAAATGACAATTTGAAGTTCTCACAGGAATATGAGGTAATTTTCCCAATTTTCTCATTCTTAAAATAATTAATAATGTCATCTGTGTTTGGCAATATCTTCAATAGATATAAAGCCTGATGTTGGTTTCACATGTTGTTAAAATCATGACACAAGTTCTCTATATAAAATGACAACATTGTCAAGGGGGCTAATCTGTATATTAATAAGCATATGCATCAGACTGATCCCATGTATATGTACTTGAAGTAGTGTATGAATGATTCTTAGTGGTTAGACTTATAGCATCCATATATTCTGCAGTTAGAGGCTCCTTAAATTATTTAAAAATTCTTCTATATAATGTTATGTGTTGACAGAACATAATACGTAGTAGGAGAAGTCACAGCCCACAGCGTCAGTTCTGCAAGGAATAAAGAATTTGCAATCACCTAATGTTACTCCTAATAAAACAGCTTTTATATATCAATAGTTACAGTTATAGTTTTATATTTCCCCTATTGTTAATAATATCACAGTGATAATCTGTGAATTATAGTATGTAAGAGTGTGAAGGAATTTAATTGGAGGAGGAGAATCATTTAAAAGCCCCCTTGTCAATAATCTATGGAATACAGCTTCCCAGGCATGCATTGACACTGCAGAGAGTTGCAGCCTCTCTTGTCAATAATTTGTGTCTGAGTGGACTTGTATAGCAATCCATTAAACACAATATATTATAACTGTTTCTTCAAAGTACGTAYGTCAGTCATGTCAAAAACCTGTAGGTAAAGTAGACATTGAACCATCTTACGAAGAACTTTCCTTTAGAGCAGATATGGAGTGCTGTGTTAGCGATCCATAGATGAATGAATCCCTGAATGATTGCTCACATGGCTGGTTGCTGTATCACCCTTTGCTCAAAACTCCCCAAGAATTCGTCAGCATGGTGGAGCATAATAGAGAGACAGAAAACGTCTCTGTTGCGCCCAGAACATTGCTGGTGCTGGTAACCACAGTTATGAAATTAAAATATCTGAAAGCTAATGTTATTCTTTCATATCCTACACCTTCATTGAATTTGTAGGTTCATATAAATACCGGCAGTACAATAAAAAGCACCGAAGAAGACTTTTGCATGGTGTTTCCACATTAACATGTCACTGCAGGGTACAGAAATCATATAATTGTGCAGTATATTTAAAGAGAATTGAGAAGAAATTTGTAAAAAGTGGCTGAATACTTACTATTTCAGTAACAGACTGAAATTGTTCATCAATTGTTGTACTCTGTTTTGAAAGATCTTAAGACAGTTCAGAAAAATAATCTCATTAGATGTCAAGAGGAAAATGTAGTCTCTATATAGTTCATGAAAATTAAACTTTTTTGAAAGGGCATCCCAGATTGCTGTTTACTGTTGCAATCACAAAAATGCAGGAGCGTCTTTTCACATTTCTATATGGAAATGCTCTGTTCTTAAGAATAAAGATTGTAACACATAAAGAATTAGGTGGTTATTTCATGCTATTTAGGATTCTGAAATTAGCAATTAGAATCCTCCTTAGTCACAGACACCTGCTGAAAGCTGGCAGCAGTGTCTTGTCTAGTAAGCCCTCGAGGTGAGATGGAGGTGTGTGTCATTCATCCTCGTAATACAGGCCACATTAATAGGAAATTGGACTGTGTCTGCCTTGAAATCAGTGTCTGCCTTGAAATCAGTGAAACACATGCTATATTTGTATAAATCAGTGCACAAATGCTTATGACTTTGGTCTATAATCTCTTGAATGACAAGTACCTGAAACATACTTTAAGGAAAGAACAATCCTGCCCAGAAGCTGAGTGGTGGCAGGGCCTTTTGATAACAGTGCACTACAGAGAACTGCACCAGGTTATGTGATTGTTTGTAGGATAGCATAGTGCAGATGGTGACACCATCTTTTTTACTGCCAACAGCATACATATATATATGCTGCCAACAACATATATATATATATATATGGGGAAATAATTCTCTAACCTGAAGAGAGTTTTTTAGGAGAAAAGGCATTCATGTCATTCCAGCTCAGAAGGAATGTTCGTATAACATACAGCATAATCCATTAAAAAAAAAAAAAAAAAAAAAAAAAAAAAAAAAAAAAAAAAAAAAAGGCAACATTTGGTACAAATTTGACAATAACTTCTTGTTGTACTGTAAGGAAATGCCTGTGAATAACAGTGTAGTAAATTCCATTTACTACATGAAAAAATGTCATGACAAGTCATATAATATAGTATAATTTCCTTAAAGTAAGCACTTCATTCTCAGGATGTTTTGAGCATGTTATAGAGATAACATGGTTTTTCTTTGTGCCTTAATGTAACTTAAAACCTTTGATGTTTTGTATCTCTTTTCTGTGTAAGTCATTGAAATGATCTAGTGAGTGTAATCTTAAGTATTTGTAGTCAGTCTTGTGGGAACATACTAGATTCTCATTTAGTATCTGTCCCTTCATATCTGCTTACCAGCAACTGTAAATAGACCAAAGTTTACATTCTACTTAAAGACATTTCCCTCTTCTGCCCCTCCCCCCGCCCCCCCCCCCAAAAAAAAAAAAGAAACAAAAAAAACATCTGCAGCAGAGTGGTCACACAGTCAAGATCAGAACATTGTCAACTGCAGATCAAGATTCAATTTCACCTTATTTTGTCCAAGGAGTTCAGATTTCTAGACACCCAATTTTGATTCCATGCAAGTCTCAGGTTTGTCCTTAATGAAACAGTAGCAGTGTTAAGCATTGCTTTTTAATTTAATAGAGAAGTCCAGGCAGTGGATGGACTGATGTTCAGTCTGATCACTGCAAGTCATCTCCTCGCTTTGGCTGCTCATTCCTGTTGCCTCTTTTGTGCCAATGCTGGCACTAGTGTGTGTGCAGCTGTTCAAGAATTATCTCAGGAAATAGATTCAGCTGAAAACTAATTGTTTTATTTTTCTTTGCTGTTTTCCGTTGGATCAGTTCCCTAAACTAGCTCACCACATGGCTGCATGGGCTATTGTGCCAGCACAAGGGAGCTGGTGGGAACATTTGTGGTTGGGGACTGGGACCTCCTCTTTCAGTAGCAGTCCACACTGATCTCCCTTAAAGCAAATGTCCAATTCCCATGCAGCACTGGATACAGATGGTAACAGTTCAGTTATTGTCGCAGCAGATTATATTTGAACTGGTGACACAGAAGTAAAAGAGCTATTTTTCATCTTCAGATGATAAAGGCAAAACTGCTTCCCCTTCACTGCTTCCAAGAAAAAAGAAATTTCTCTTCCAGAAAGGCTTTTTTTTTTTTTTTTTTTTCCTGTGCTAACTTTGTCCTCTGGCCTCATTTTCCAATTACAGCCCCTAGATTCTTCACACCCATCTTGGGAAGGGGAAGGTGAAGGTGAACTCCTGAGGAGACTGAAGCCATGAGAGGAGGCAGGATTGCCTTCTTTAAACAACCCCAAACTCAAACAACATCATAGTGTTCTCCATTCATGTGGCACAGAGATTACCAAAAGCTTTCATGTAAGCTGATACATATACATGCAGGTCACATATACAGAGTCATACATTTCTTCTTATGCTGGATGAAATCTAGGTGACAGAACCTGATATTGCCATAGAGTAAGAGAAATAACAAGTTTAAACGTCTTCCTTCTGCACTGAAGTGCTGAAACTGGTGCCCAGGAAAAATAGTGCAAGTTAGGAAAGTAGATACTGATAATATATATATATATATATATATATATATAGTAATGTGTATTGTATAAACAGAAAAATAAAAAGTCAAACTCCTTCACTACTCTGACAAGCTGAAAGGCTAGTATCCTCTGCTATAGAGACACCAGCCTCAAGCCATGTGATATTTTGTCAGGTTTGATATCACTGGTTTGAGGACTTCCTATTTCTAGAAGTCCTCAGAAGGGATTTCTCTGTGTCTTCTTCAAGGTTCCTCCTATCCCATCTCTTTGAGGGACAAGGAGTAGAGCACTGTACACTTGAATCATTACCCTTCTCAGTATCTTTACCTTGAAAATAGACACAAAACTGTGAAAATTATGACTACTGCAAGGGATAAACTCATACCCATCAAGTATAATGGTTTTGTAGTTTTAGTATTGGAATTTTATTGCTATTTCATACAATGGGGTGGAGTATGTGTTATGTCACACTCTTTATAATGTTCCTTTGTACTTCAAAATAAATTTACCCCAAACCTTTATTAATTAGGTAGTGTTAAATCCCCTACCCTTTGTAAAATGTTAGTTTACCTTGTTGCATTGACATATTGTTTATGTCACATATTTCTTTTATAATCCCTAATTTAAAGACAAGGTTCTTGACCTCAGCTGATTATTTTAAAGCTTTTGCTGGCTTTGGCAGTTTCAGTGGGAATTTTATGCAATGCAAGGCTCCATATGGACTTGACAGCTGCTAAGCAGAAAGCTATATTCCTAAGAAACTGTCCTTTATCTCATATCTCCTTCTTAACTCAAGCTTTAGAATTTAACAATAAAAAATGATCAGGGAGATAGACTGAATCAGAACATTAATATGCTGCTCACTTTATGCAATATGCTGAATGTACTAGTGAAATCATTTCCTTCTATCACATAGAACAGAAAATCCATTCCTCCAAAGTAGTTTCCTTGGTCTTGTGCAGAATAGTTTATTATCTGGAATCTATTGTCTTTGCTCTATGTACCTAAATTCAGATCCATACCTTTTCTATATGGAATATGTCATCATTATGCATAAAAATTACAATATTGACCTCAATGTGTTACGGCATGATATAGAGTATGTGTGGGTCTATGTACATGCTGTTTCACTAATGTAATAAGAAGCAGTATATGACTTTAATGGCTTTATTTCTCATCACGCTTCTTGCTATAAATTGCAGACAGCCTTTTGTTTTAATGCTGAATATTCAGAAAGATGAAGATGCATTTTGGGTCTATGCCAGAGTACCATACTCTTGTAAGGTATAGTGTACTTATCACTATCCATGGGTTATATTTGTGATGAGAAAATAACTTACTAAATCTAGAACGTTCATCTCTTTGCATCTTATGTGGCAACAAGATAAACACTGGACGCTACAACACTATGAATTTTATATTGCAGAAGCTTATATAAAACTGATTATTAATAGCAAATGCTTTAAAAATCCCTAGGCAGAAGATAATCTACTGAAAGAAAGTGCAGAGAAAGAGCTGCACTTACCTGCCCTATGATTACAAATAATATAGGCTTTTTTTCAAAATTCAGTTTCTTAGAAATTTTATTTTCTTTCTCTTTATCATAGTTTCCACTTCTCTAATATTACAAACAGCTTATATTGGTATTCTGCAACCTCACTTTCGTGGGATGTGCTCCATTTACTGAGAAACAATTAGTGTAGTCAGTGAACGATGAACAGTTGTTTGTTTTTTTATTAATAGCACATATGCTATAGCATTCACATAGGTTATTTGGTGCATAGTTCCAGCTATCGGAGCCAGAAGGATAGTTTGGATTCAGAATTTAAAGACACCATGCAGGAATCTGAAGTGGTAATAGTCAAGATTAATAATAGTTTACTTCCTACTTTTGTGCTGTGCGTACCTTCTTAGGCTAGCAATGTTTATGCATATATGATTAAAGGAATATTCGGATACAAGAAAGCTTGTGTTGTCATATGGATAACATATGCTATTTTTTGGACTGATACCTAATGCTATTTTGTCAAGGAACTCCACTGGGACTATTTAAATAGTCAAATAACTGTGATAAATATCAGTTTTATTTTGCTCAGCTGAAAATGGGGACATGAGTATGAACAAAGAGAGAAACAGTCCACTTTTTATAGCATGACAGATGATTCAAGAATGGACTTGAATGTCTGTGATCTGTATGTACGTGATCACAGGGAAATCTGAGGGTTTTTTTCTTTTTCCTTTCTCCTTTTTCTTTTAAGATTCATTTCCATCTTTTAAAATTTACAATATTTATAGTGTGTGGAGGGAAAAGGAGGGATAAGTGAAGAATGTTTTCAAGTTGCATACTTTAGTGAAATCCCAGTTTTAAGTATGGATTTTTCAATAATTTTGGGTGATATTTCTTAAATTCATGCTGCACAGAGAAAGTTTCTCTGAAATGCTGCACATTTCTAGAAATGTGAATGCTTACTGCGCTCTAAAAAAACATTGAAAATTGGAAGAAGCACCAGGATCCCATATGAAACTACTTAAAATTTTACTATTTAAGAGCTATATGTAAATATCATATAAACATATAAAGATAAAAACACCATGTACTATATAACACAAAAAAAAACAAGAGAATAAGAGAACAAAAATATTTGTACAAAGCTAAGATTTTCATTCTTCAAGTATTTTTCTCCTCCTGATACTTATTTTCCATCTGAAGTTGAATATAATCCACTGTTTTGAACATGTAATTATTTCTACTGCAATTGGTTATGCTATCACGGTCAACGGATTAGAATTGTGTGTGGGGAATAAATGGATAACTTTTAAGACTTCAGGCAAATACAAGACAGTATGACTGATTCTAAAACAGTTAAGCTTTCTAAAGCTTTATGTGTAGTAGAGACACTCTTTCAAAAAATAATATGTTTTCAAATAACGATTATTTTCTTCCTTAATTATACTTCTGTAATATGCATATATATCCCTTGTTTAATACCACTGGAGTTAGATTTTAAATGCTTTCTTTTGCCCATAGGAATATTAACATGATATTGTAGAGGAAATACAAGATCTCTTGATCTTGAGAGGAGTTTGACAAAAGCTTTAGTTGTGGTTCACCTTGAACACTGTATTTCACCTTGAATAAAGTTGTATCACTTTATTTTGAGAGTCAACAAGAAAGCATCCATCTATGCATTCTCAGTGYTCTTCTTACTACTTAGATTTTTAAAATTCAAACTTAGACTTGAATTCCATGAAAGATTTTACTCATTCAAAAAAAAATGGCTTGTCCCCTATATCTCTCAAGAGCGACAGTCTTTAGAGTGTGATAAGAAAAACTCTGTCTTAGTAGGAGAATGTAATTCCATTGGCAAATTGACCTGATGATGTATTAATGTTCATGCATTTAGCCTTCATGTTTTGCTAATGCAGTATGTAAATCTCATTCTATTAGCAAGTTTCCTGCATAATACAATAGCATCTTATTAGAGATTCATCAACTATGATATGAAATTCTCACTGCAATCACTGACATTGGTAAAAGAGGGTCAAGTTATTCATTTTTATGGGTAGTTGACTACTTTCCCATTGAGCAAAGTCTATTTGCATTGACATCTTCTTAGACATGAGATTTTTATTCTTCTTTCTCTGGTACTAAATTCCTCTGTGTTTTCTGATGATTTAATTTGACCCTCAGATACAATGCCTACAGCACTTGGAAATTTACAATTCATGCTGCCTTTGCCTTCTGTGTTTGTGAAACCCTCACAGTAACTAACCATTCCCAAGACCCACAAGGATTCAAACGTGCTGGCTCTTAATTTGCTAGCAGAGGTAACCTTGATGAGCATAGTTCCCCATGGCAGCCCAGCATATGTCAATTTACACCAGGATGTTTATCGTTTCTTAGTTCTTATTCCTTCCCCAGTTCTACATCAGGACATAATCCTGAAAACCCTTTGGCAATATTCGCCTCTGTTCAACTAGCCAAAAAAAAACCAGTGCAAAAGTGCAAGTACAGAATTTATGGGGCCTGGGAAGGACTGATTGTTTACAATTATTCCTGGAAAGGCTTTCTGGTATCTGGATACCTACTCAAAAACTGTTCTGTGTGTGCCACATCATATTAGCAAATATTGCTCAAATCTCTTCCCAATAACAGATCAGGTATTTTTGTTGCAGCCAACCATTTAAAACACAATAACTGGAAGATTAGTCATCGCATGGGAGGGTAATAAAGATATCTTTATTTCTTTCACACAAAGCTGTACTACACAGTTATGCTATGAAGAAATCCAGTTCTTTGTTAATGACAGCTTTGCTGAAGACAAGCTTTCAAAATGAGTATACAGGAAATCCTATTAAAGTGCTATCCATTAAACCATTAAAGCACTCATTAAAACTGTTAGTACGGACTTGTTATTCATGAGTTATTGGTCTTTCACACTTCTGAAATGTGTCTGCCAATACCACTCTACCCTTTGTTCCAATGTGGCTATTACGTCCAAAGAAATACAGATTAACTTCTTCTTGCCAAAACAGTGTTTTGTGGGAAAACGGTAAGGCCACAATGAGGTGAGCATTGGCTGAAAAAAGAGTAGATATTAAAGTTCAGGCCCACTCGCCAAGTTTTGACAAGACTTCTGCTAACTATATCCCTAAAAATGGCTAGAAATTAACCACTGAATTATCACATCTGGCCTTACAGCATAAAGAAGTGTACAGAGAATACACTGTGCTGCTGTGAAGAATACATTGTCAACTACCACTAGGAAATGACTGACAAAGAGAGTGGGTTTTGATTTTTTTCTTGCTATTGAACATTTTAATACACACAAACATTAAAAACCAAAAAGGGGAAGAAAGAAATTAAGTGGGTAAAATTAAGCTTTAAAGTATTACTAATAATTTATAAGTTATTATCAACAAATAGGTATATAAGAAGCTGAAGTCCTTTCTCATAACGGGGAAAAATCTAGATAGATCATCATCAAGGGCAATTGTACTGCTAAAATCACACTTTAAACCTCTTACTGATAAGGAGATGTGATTTTGCATAAAGAAAAGGATAAAGACTTTATGGCCTTTTTTTTTTTTTTCTTTTTTGTGCATATACGTTTTTGATAGGATGGAGCAGGAGACCTGCAGTCCCGGCACAAAACTAGTACTATGTTAATGAGCCAGTTTAATCTATTAGTTTATAATTTTCTTTTTGATTGTAAAAAAAAAAAAAAAGGTCTATTCAACATCATATACTGTAAAGTAATTTCCAGAATATTTGGACTCTGTAATTAACAGAATAAAAGATCAGATAGACTGTCTCCTTCAGTTAGGTAGCCAGAAATAATATAGTACCATTGCCTCATTCTGGGGCAGTGGGACTACTTCATAAGCAGCATGTTTGGATATATACCCCTCAAAAATTCTGAGTAGGTAGTCACTGCTAATGCAGACTCACCTTATTCATAGTAAAATAGCTGATAGTCAAATAATTGATTTTATTTTAAAATGTATTTAGAGTATAATGCACTAATATACTGGAAGTATTTTCTTCTTGTTTTGAATTTACAGTGATTATGTTCTGCATTGTTATTAGGCATCCAATTTAATAAAGAAAAAATCTTGGCATTCAAGCATCCTGCATGAGTTGTCTTACTCATCTCTATTAACTCAAAAAGGTGAAAAAGGGAGATATTTGCTGCAAAGACTGATTAAGTAAATTTAATTACTCTGAAAGTCATATTGTGTAGCTGAATTGTTGTTCAGCTGATAAAGAGGCATATTACGTATATTATAATACATATATTTATATATCATATATAAAATCATTATATATGATTTTGCCCTTTCCCAGGCTCAAATGAAAAGTGGTCAAAAATCTTTCTCATTAGAGAAATATACTTTTTATAGCTTGATTTATTTATAAATACAGATTTCTATGTGTGATGAGAAAAGATAATGATGCCAATGGATTACACTTTGTTTTTCCTGTATTTAAAACCTCATTACAATAAGGCCAAAGAAAGCCACTATCTGTTTTGAAAAACTCTTAAAGTAATATCTAAACATACTCCCACAAGTTCCTGAAATTAGGAACCCTCATTTTAATCGATGAGGTTTGTTTTGTTTATAAAACTTGCTTGGGCTCAGAAGTTTTGTGAAGCCAGAAGAAATTAGATTAAACCATTCTGAGCTCAAAATGATTTATGAAGCCTTTTGTACTGTTATTAACATCATTGCAGTGCTACTCAAGTGAGTCATAACCCAAGTATGAGTTAATTCTGCATGGCCCTTACCCAAGCAGATTATGAACTCACCATTCAAAGAATTATCAAAATTCAGGAAAAAAATAGTCAAAATGCTATTATAAAATGTTATTGCATTTGATTTGATTGCAGTGATTGATTTGATAAGATAGAGGCCTTTTCCTAAATCAAAAACCTTTGTATTCCACAAACTATCTGGTAGCAGGGAAAATGGATCTTTATGAAATAAGCTTAAGAAGGAAGTAAAGTCATTCTCTGTATGTTAGTAAAATACATTCTATGAGATTTATACATAGAAAAGCTTTTTTTTTTTTGACTAGACAAGTAATAGTTATTAATTTGAGTGTTAAACCCAAACAGATGCAATTAATTATTTTAGCATATGTATATTGTGTGAAAATACCTTCTGTAATAGGTTGCAGGACACATTTTGCATTTGTACTGTGACATTAACATAAAATGCACTTGCAGCTGTTATAACCAACCCTGAGAGGGTCAGCAGTGTCATGTAAATGATGTCTGAGTTGTGTAGTACCAATATGGAGTTTCTCCTGTGTTCTTTAGAGCAAGTTGCTAATATAAAGTAAATACCTGGTCTAGGCAAAGTTGTGTCTTTTACTTCAGTATTTTGGCTTGTAAGATTTAGAGCAGCCTGACATTACTCGTATATTACTAGGTTTAAGCAAATTATTACTAGATTTAAGCAAAGGACATGACCTTCAAACCGTTTTTGCTCATGCATACAGTCTGATGAAACACTTTAAAGTCTCTAATTTTACAAAGAGGAAAAGTAAAACAATATGTGATTCATCATGACTTCTTAATATGAGGTGACCTTTCTCATAGCAGGTACCATAGCAGGCAGAAGCATGTACCATCTGTCATTTATTCAGTAGTTGCCTAGCTGTATGTGTAACTCACCCAAGGGGATAAAATGAAGGAGGTGGTGCCTGAACTTGGCTGGCTCTTGAAGCATACAGGAGTAGAAGAAGAGTTTCATTATGCTACTTCCTTGGAACATTCAGGTGGCAGGAAGTAAATACTGATTTAAGACCATGCAGTATAAGTAAGAGATCATAAAACTTCATATATGCCTGTTTTTCACATATCTCTATTTGCAACTGAATGCATGAATCAAGGAAATAAAAATAGTGTCTTTATAGTGTGTCTCTGTGTCCTTTAGTTTGTTTCTTAAGCAACACTGGTGTCATTTGTTGTCATTGTGCCAAAAGAAAAAAAAAAAAAAAAAAAAAGGCAACAACACCAAAAAAAACATATTCAGGAACATTTAGATTTTCTTTAGTGAACAGGACACATTGTGAATTTTTGAAAAAAAAAATGTGCACCTAACAACAAAGCAAGACAAAAATATTTTCCCCATCTCTTCACAGTGATTTTAAGGTTTCTGACTTTTTTTCATTCTCTTTCATGCTAGAACCACTCATTGCAAAACTACTTGAAAACTCTTCTCCCTCTTCCTGAGAACCTGAGGAGAATTACCATAGTTTTGGAGAACATGTGGTTTAAATTCATCATTACGCCTTCAAGTGCATCAACATCCAATGTTTGCTGCAATATAGTGCATTATGATGAGTCCTTAATTTGTAAATTTCTTTCAAAAGCAAAAGAGTTTACTTTGAAAAATAATTTCAGAGTTAGACCATATGGTGTGTGTCATTGTGAGTATGATAAGTATGCAGTACTTAGCTAATATTTTTTCTCTCCTTTTCTTCTCTTTATCCTTTTGAAGTCTATCGATCCTGGTCAGCAGTTCACATGGGAACACTCTAACCTGGAAGTAAACAAACCAAAGAATAGATACGCGAATGTAATTGCATATGACCATTCTCGTGTTCTACTCTCAGCAATAGAAGGTAAGGAAACCGTTGCAATTAAACTAATTAAAACCTAATAACCAATTTAATTTTACTTTCTACAGTCTTTGGATTGCAATGTGAAGAACTGTCAATTGAATTACTTCCTGTTAATGACAATCCTTTTTTGGTGTTCATTCTCAGTAATTAAGAAAAAGGACTAAAATTGAGACAGCTTCACATACAGCACTCAATACATCCACTCCCTGTGTGTATGCCAAAGTTTTATCTGCAGGAAATTATCACTCCTTTTTATTTCTACTAGCCCTACAGAGCTAATATATCAGAAAATCTGTGTGAACTAGGCATTTAGTCTAAATCTGATATTATTAACATAGATAATTACTGAGTTTCACTTGCCAAATCCCTAGAAAAAATTAGCTCAACTTTATGTTCTCAGAGGAACTTCAAGAAATATTAATTTTTTCTAAAAAAATTTGACTTAAAAAACAAACACATTTTAAATGGAAGTGTTGAAGCAAATGCACATGTGTGGTCAATGCTGAAATTTTAGTGTATTTCACCGCCAAAAGGTGTCATGGCAAAACAATAGCTCTTTGTTATATTTTCTTTATCCTAAAGCTTCAGAGTTTTGTCTTAAACTGTGCAGAGTGATCAGGCCTGGATGCATGTTTTGCCAATTACTAAAGCAATAGGAAGCCCTGGTTGTCACTCAGAGGATTTCTTTAAAGGCCAGCTGTTCCTTACCCTTAGGATTCTTCCTGAGATGAAGCCAAATTTTCAGTTTATTTTGTGTGGTTGACAATGAGGTACAGTGATGGGAGACAGTAATTGATAAAATACTTATGTAAAGCCATTTATATGAAAATAAATTTTACCTGTAGTAACTTTGATGACACTAGCATATAAAATAAAAGATCTAGAATAACTTTAAATTGTAAGTGACTTTGCCTCCAAGATCTTAATTATTGCAGTCTGAACATGATACATGTTAAATTTCAGGATATTTTAACTTAGCTATGAAGAACTTCCTTATACTTGGCTACATCAGCTTTGTTATGTGTATAAAAGACAATGTTTACAGGTCTAATAAATTTTAATAATAACCTCTCTCAAAAAAAAAGAAGTAATTCCACTGATTGAGCTTCTGAATAAGCTTTTGATCTTCGCCTTTTGTATATTGTGGGCTTAGATTAAATAGGGATTTTTTTCAATGATATTAGAAAATAGAAGTGATTACCTTTAAGAATTTGAATATAATAATCTGCTTATATATATTGCAACTTCGAAGCTCATATAGTTGTATGGACTACATTTTCTTCTGTAATGTCTTTCTGTAATGTCAGTTATATTTTTTGCATTATGTTACAGAAAAATCTAGCCATTTAGAATGTGCTGTTACCTTGTACAGCTATCTATCTCCCCACAATGAGGAGTGTATTTTAATTAGCATTTTTTGACACAGTTCAAGAAAAGTGTTGTTTTCTGTGTCATTGGTACACACAGAGAATCAGGTGAACCATCAGGAAAAGCCAGCAGCAGTAATTGCCTTTCTGAAGTGTGCGTAAATGTTCAGTGAAGCAAAATACTTAACTCAAAAATTACTATCAGGTATAAAAAGTAACTGTCAGGTACAAAAAAAAGACTCAAGATGTTTATAGGGTTCTGTTCTGAAAAAGATGTATGTAACTGAGAGGAAAAAAAAAAAGGAGAAGAAAAAATATAATTACACATAAATATATCTGTTAATTTATAATAAGCCAGACATCTGGGTTTGGAAACTTATGCCAAGTTCCCCTTCATGCAAATGATCCATGAAATTTGACTTCCTAAGTGAAAAAGCACATATTCTGAGGATGGAAAACAAATTTAAGGAAAAATAGAAAACATTGTTCGAAGCAATTAAAGGTATCAAATTGCACAGTATATTAGACTAGCTTTATAAAATAACAAAAAGTAAGAACTTTAAAAAGTTCTAAATTCTCCTAGCAGGAAGGGTCTGAGTCTTTTAAGAAGCAGAGAAAATGTACTGTAAATGTTCGTTGCATTTAAAGTGAGAAATGATTTAGTGAGGCTGAAAATTCTTATTCTAATTGTAATATCAGATATCTTAAATGAAGAAAAACATAATTATAGTCCTTTGAAATTTCTGCATTAACAGACATTAAAACACAAAATGGCATCYGGTGATTTCCTAATTTTAAGTATTTTCTTAGTCTTCAGTTTATGGTAACCAAAGCAACATAAAACAAGTAGTAAATGCTGGTTTATGTTATAATAATTTGACTTGAAAACAGTAATAAATTAAGCATTCTTCTTTTTTATTATTGTTCCTGCTGGGATTTTATATGGTCATGTTTCTGAAATTATGAATATATATTACCCTAAGTTGAGCATACTGGTTTTAGCATCTTGCAGTAAGTGCTTCACTTTCCAGTTTTGAATAAACATTCCCACAATGTAAGTATCTAGTCTGTCCAACGTTTTAATCATTTGACAACTACATTTGTTTTCAAGCTAGCAGAGAAGACATACTATAAATACTATATTAATATTTAAAAAAATCTCTATTTTTGTACTATATTACATTCTGTTATATCTATACAGATTTTTTTTTTTTCTTTTGGTTCTACATATGGACTTTACCTGAATTTTGGTCTTCCTAAGATAGAATTTCTTTCCACCTGATTATAATATCAAGTTATCAAAATGCTGAAGGCCCTGAAACAGAAGGCTTAGTATCTCTTTTGAAGAGCTTGTTTTGCTATTTGGTATAGTTCTTTCTAAATATTACTAAACCCTTTTTAGCAGTTCCCTGTTTTTGGCGTCTATATTTGCCTGAAGTAGCACAGAGTTCCACAACATAAATTATGACTTTGTAAAAATATGTATTTTATACATTTAAATTTTCCCCATTTAAATTCTGTTTTGTTAGATATCCCTTTGGAAGGAAAACTCAAAATAATTGTAATAATTTCAATTTTCACCTAAGGAAAATATTACTCATAAAAGCTTTGTTCCTATTTCTTATAGAGATAAATCTCRTCTCTCATGTTGTGCTGTCTTGGGTGTGACTAAGAATGACATTTGCAAGATAGACATAGTATAATGTGAGAAAATAGTAAGATAGCGAAGTCTATTTTATGCTTGTAGTAGATAAGGTCAGAATTCACAAAATAAGAAAGAAATAGATGAAATTACAACAGCTTTCTACAGATTTTAAACCTCAAAGGGATAAGTAAAATACTAAGGAAAAAAAAAATCAATAAACATTCTTCATTTCAAAACTTTCGTTAGTTCCTTCAGGGGACATCCAAGACTACAAGTCTGCCCTTATGTGGTATAGATTTGTGTAAGAATAGTGATATAAAAATGTAAATGCAGATAATATCTATCTTCTATTAGATATCTATAATATCAATTTGTGCAACAATGTAATAATAATTGTGTAATGTCAACTTATTGGCATTAAAATGCTTCTAAGGTGGAAGTCTCTGTCTACAATATAAATCTTAAGAAAGAAAAGACAAGAAGCCAACAAGATACTTATTGACTTCAGAGATGCCAGTTGTCAGTAAGTCAACGTCCAGGTGTCAGTAAGTCAGCCTGTGATCCTTAGATATAGAATGTATTCCAGTGAAAATAAATTGCTAAATACTTGCAATGACTTGAACAGTCATGAACAGCTTATTTGGCCTTTTTCATATTGCAAGTTATTATATTCCTTTAGAAAAATATAAATTAAAGGCTTAGCGAAATTTTATGCTGCTCCCCCTCTGCAAGTTTAGAGTGCCTTAAAAAGAGCAATGGTTGCAGTGACAAGGCAACAAATTTCAGAAAGATCAAGCTGAATGATTCTGAGTAGCTTAATAAGAGCCATTTCAGCAGCAATACCAAGACCAGCTTTAGTGACATAATAATCCCAGACTATGGTGCTACTTACTATTGAAAATCTCCAAATTAATAGTACATGAGTTATGGATATTATTAAAATTTAACAGCAAAAACAATGTCCTTCTTTGCTGCTCTTGACACAGCTCTGAACCTGTATACAGACTCAAATTCATTTGGAAAGTTTTGACAACGTGTCCAGTGGTTCTGTTCTTGAAGGGAAAACAAGAATTTGGCCATTTATGGCTTAAAGTATACCTACACACAGAAACTGTTTTCTGTCAGGATCATCTAACCTGTAATCTTTTCAGTTCATATTAGTAGCCTTCTGTGACTCTTTTAGTGTGTTATTTAGACATTTAAATAAGTGTTTACATCCAGTGAAACAATTATTTGAGAGACACCTTCAGTCTTGGAAGAGTTAGTGAATCATTTCATCAATCAATCAAGTCCTGACAGTTATCAAATAATCACAGTATGAGGTCTTCATGACAGATTTCAATATTTGCTTTGTCCTATCTTGCAAAACACTGTTATCATGATGTATTGTCGCTATGCTGACATCACACTGTTCTCATACATGTCTCTTGCATTGAGCAAATCTGTCCTTCCTTTTTTGTCCWGACCTTCATTTTGTCATCTGCTATAGGGCTAGCCAACAGTGAAACAAAAAATAAAGAACAACCCTCCACCCCACACACTTTCTTTGGTTTTTCTTGCCAGAGCTCCTCCTGTTTACTGATGTACTTCTCTGCTACTCACACCTTTTATTTTGCATACAGATCTCCTAACAGCTCTAATTCCTAGTCCTCGCCACCACATTTCATCTGTTACAGATTTTTTCATTATTTTTATTTTTCTTTCTACTATTTGTCTCCTGTTCTCTGTACAATCCCTTTTTGTCCTGCTTAATTCCCATCTTATGAGGAAAGAGTAAGTAAGCTGGCCCTATTTAGCCTGGARAAGAGAAGATTGAGAGAGGGCCTTATCAACATGTATAAGTACCTGAGGGGAGAATATAAAGAAGATGAAACCAGGCTCTTCTCGTGGTGGTCAGTGACAGGACAAGGGGTAATGGGTACAAGCTGAAACACAGGAAATTCCATTTCCATGACAGGAAGAATTGCTTCACTGTGAGGGTGACAGAGCCCTGGAACAGGCTGCACAGAGAGGTTGTGGAGTCTCCTCTGCAGATCTTCCAAACCCACTTGAATGCCGTCCTTTCCCATGTGTTCTAGGTGTCCCTGCTGGAGCAGGGGGGTTGGACTAGATGATCTCTAGAGCTCCCTGCCAGTCTCAACCATTCTGAGATTCCGTGATTCTGTGCACTCCTGTGACATTCCCTTTTTCTTTCTAAAATGTGCTTTAATCAGTGCTTTGCTTCAAGGTATCTGTCTCCTTCATCCTATCCCTTTTTATCAGATTCTTCATGTGCTAACATGGCCCAGCAGTGTCTTGCTTTGTCTCTCTCTTTTATTTTTCCTTCTTATCTTACATTAAGTTGGAATGATATGTACTGAATTTCCATCAGCCTTTGTGCAAGTTGTTCATTTTACCAGTATTCATTATTACATTATTACAATATACATTATTACAAATATCTTTGTTAGCTGTTGCTGCATTTTTTTTCCAGTGAGTTTGTATGTTACAGGTTTGTGCTTTGATTTTCTTCCCTGTACAGATATCATGTTACAAACAGCTTTCCCACAGACATTTTTTTGCTGTCATCCAGTAGCCATATTAGGTTCATTTGTGCTCCGACATAGGTAAAATTATCAGTCATTGATTTAAACAAATAGCATAGCTTTGTCAGCATTTTCCATTCATCGTTACATTTTCCCAAGTTGTTTACAAGCACGACAGAGTTTAATCCTATTATTTCACACTTGCCTTGTAACTAACAGTACGTTTCTTGGGGAGGCAGCACAGAAACAAAAGTTTATGGTTTAATATGTTTTAAATGGAAAGGTTACTCAGTACTTAGCCTTTCTAAAGGCTTGAGACAGTCTCATGATTTTATTTCAGTCTTTGATTAAAATGAGGAGTCTAATTAAATTTATTTAGGAATAGCTTTCTTTCATAATCTTCATGAAATCAAGTGTTTAATTCTGAGATCCACATTATTAGCCTTGTGTGCAGATCCCTAGATATGGAGCAGCAAGCTGCACTGTCATTTCAGCTCATGAGAACAATCTCATCATAAATCAGTAGCTGTGGAAGGATAGTTTTTTTCTTTTGTTCTTAAATTGTAGTATTGGCTAATTTTGTTTCATTGCTCATTCACTCTTTTTCTTTTTGTGTAAAATCTGGACTGCTTTGTTCTCCTGAGATATTTGAAAATGGGATGTCTTTTATGCTCAGCTACTCATCTAATGCTGGCCCCATTGTGCTCAATTTCTTTCTGGCAGAATAAGGAGATTGTAAGCTCTGGTCATTCATCATCATGGTTTAAAAGGCTACTAGAAAATAGTTAGAATTACAGTCTTGTGGCTCAGTCTTCAGATGAATTTTTATGCAGAACCTGTTTCTCTGCTATTGATGAGACTTATAAAAATCAAGTGATACCAAGTGGATTACTCTGAATTTACCCTTCAGTTATGCCATCCTAAATCTGGAGTAAACTCCTCTGTTGCCAATAGAGCTAGTCAAGCTTAATATCAATATTTCTGAAGGCAGAATTTGGTTGCTTTGTCCCTTTCTTGACCCATGTTTTTACAGAACAACTGACCTCTCTTGACTATTAGGCCCAAATTTAAGTAATAATGGCAACTGCTGCTGTGCTTGTGGGTCTAATGCCTCCAAGCTATGGCAGCTAACAAAGGCTTGCAGGATTTCTTTCTACCACAGTCAAACTAGTTGTCATCCRAATGTTTTTGCACCATTAGGCTTGACAGAAGGCTGTTTGGCTTTCTCAGCTCAGAATGAGGTTGTAGTCAGGAAAGCCAGTACACAAAGTAACACTTTATTATTTAAATGTATTTACCTTTAATAATCGTTTCACTTTGGTTTCACTAAAAATGTTCAGTAATGATACTTTACTTCACATACTTGGACACAGTGACCTGCTATGTAAAAGTGACTTACCTGGAGGGGATTTGAGTACATGTGTTGTGGGGACATAGCTGATGCTGGTGTGACACAGTGTGATATGGAAAGTGAGGGTAAGAAAATTATTTTATAGAATATATATATAGCATATATATATAAAAAAAGGAAAGGAATATTAATATTAAACAGTGGTGAGGTATCAAAGGGTGATGGAGGAATTCCATTTAAAAAAAAAAAAAAAAAAGGAGAGAGAGAGAGATGATACTGAAACATCATGGATGTTTCTAACAAACTGGATGGAGAACAAACGCGATACCTTACAGATATTGTGCAAGAGAGAGAAAAGGAGCTGAGTGCTGTGAATCCTCTAGACCAATAGGGATATAATTGTGTAGAACGCGGCCTTCTGTGAAACTCTCTTTTAAAACAAATCCTTGAACAAAATTTTCTTCCTGTAAGAAATGTTGAACAATATGGATCTTCCTGGATCTGCAGTGGCTAATGCACACCTGTGGCAAATGGATTTCCCTGTCCATGTCGTAACTAAATCTTTTTAATATCTCATGAAGTCTAGTTACTTTGTAAAGGCATTTTTATGGCTCAAGAATATGCAAGATTATATTTTTTCTTGTTAAAAAGAAAATGGAGTAGAATAGAAATTTCCACTTCAACTTACATTTGAAGAAACTCCCTTTGCAAATTTTTTACTTGCTACCCCTCATTTTCTTTTACTTGAATCTATGATGAAGAAAGATGTAAGCTGGGAATTCGCTTTTTTAATTATGTTTCAATTAATTATAATACTTTAATGTTGAGCTTATGTATTTTAATATGATTTATTAATGAAGTTAATACAAGTTAATAAACATTAAAAATATTTACAATTTTAAACATCTGATTTAAATAAAAAATATTTACATCAAGTACTGATAGCATAGACTGCTAAGATTTGTAAAGAACATTCTTTACTGCACTGTTTGCATTGCTTCTCATGCCTAATCTTCACATTGAGTTGTGCGCTATCAGCTCCAGAGGACAGCTTTCCCAGAAGATCATTTAACCACTTTACAAAGTGTTGTTTTTCTTTTTCATTTTTTTTCCTCAGGCTTTTATTTATAACATATGCTTCAAAGTATGATACCAGACATCATAATATAATTCTAATTTATGCAGAAAACATTTCTTTCCAGCTTTCTCAGTTCCTTTGGTAATAATACCCAGTTGGTGTAAATTTCTCATGTTGGCTTCATTTTTCTTTCTCATCTGTTTCTTGCAAAAATGTTTTATTATCTTGATAAGGGAAGAAAATATGGCATTGTGCCTAGCAGTTGTATTTTCTAAGTCATTAATTCTAATTTCCACAATGAGAAGTGTCATGAAAAAAGTTTGGAGTCTAAAAGCGTGAGGCTTTTGAACTCTGACTTCTCTCTTTTATGGGAGGAAATCATGCTTTTTGGCAATTCAGAGATTGTTTTAAAAAGGCTTCTTTCCCTTTCCACTGGCCAGAAGGGCCTTTCAAGCATAGTTGTCCAGCTTTCCCATGTCCAGCCATGCATCTTGCTTAGGGACTGCCATTTATAGCCTCTTTGGGGCACCAAAAGTTACAAGCTCCTTTCTTCCGTGAAATATTTGGTCAGATTTTTCTTTTTCTCATATCGAAAGTCATATCAAGGTGCTATTTGTATTTAAATATATTATGCATATTTAAAATGATAAAATCTATCAGGCTTCCTTGGGCATAAGGACGTATTTTTTAGCTATGTTACAGCTACAGTACCCTGTAAGCTGAACCTTTTCAAGAGTATTTTGGTTCTTAACTGCTGTCAGTCACAGCTTCCTTCTTCATTGCTAAGTGATTACTGGAATGACACACTAATCTGAGCCAGAATAAGGAGAAAACCTCTTCAAATTATTTCCAAGATGGAAAATATTGGAAATATTAAGGACGGAAATTGGAAAATATTTCCAATATTAAGGGCATATTTCTTCTGTGCATCCAACTTCCTTTGTTGTTTTAGAAGACTTTTCAGATATATACCACTGGTTTTCCAACCAGACGGGAATGTGCCACACTGAGTCCCCCACCTGGGACCTAACAGGTCAGAGTAGACTTGGAGGATTTTTGTTCTTGACACAAAGCTTGAAAATATCTCTTAAACATATTTAATATTATATTGTGGTTCACACCCAAAGAAATTCAGCTTTGTTGTTTTTTTCTCAARTCTTCTTAGAGTGAAATAGTCACAGCTCTACCGAAAGCTATAGACTATCTGAGTATCACCCAACTCTTCTGAGACAGCTTGTGCAACCTTCACCATCTTCTGAGGTTATAGATGTGGGCCTACCAGATTGACTGTGAAAACATAAACCATTAATTTCTACTCAGATAAATTTTTTGTTAATTACTTAAAAATGCCTTTTGATTCTTTTCATTATGATGCAGATTTTTATAATTTTTAGCTTAATCTTTTAGGAAACGCTTCTGAGTTCAACACTGCGGTAGTATGGGAAACACTGTTTCCCCATCCCATTAGCACAGACATTTAGTAGGGTTAATGGAACTATAAAAATAAAATAATATAAACAAGTGAAAAATAGAAATAAAGTCAGTATGTCAAAATATATATATCTTCAAGTATGTACATAGCGCGACTTAAAGCTGGAACCTGAACCACTTAGTCGAGTGGAGATGGGACTGAGACCTCTGTCAGTATGTACTGCTTCCTGTGAGCACAGTCACCTTATTAGTTCAAAATAATAACACAGTCTTCACTGTAACCAATTTGTCCTGCTCAGACATGACAGATGGTGTATTGTGTCCAGCATGTCTATGCATATCTCAGATTCTGACTCGTTTTTGTGCAGGAATTTAATTTTTATTCAGAGTTAAAGAGACGCTTATTTCATGCATGTGCCTTGTCACGCATATGGCTGTTTCTTAAACCTGATTTCCACAGTGTGTTATGTCAAAATAATGCTTCTGGTGAAAGAGGGCAGTAATCTATTTATGGGAAAAGGGCATTTAGTAATAATAATAGTGGGGCAACTTTAACCCTTTTTCCTGTATTTAAAAGCAAAGCAATGAGCTAAAGAGAAGAGTTAAACATGGATGAGTCAAGGCATCTGACAAGAAGGTCACCCTGTTAATAAAGTTCTCATTTAAGAAAATTTAAAAGATAATTCTCTTATTTGTTTGGTTTTAATTTTAATTTGTTAGAAATGCAGCCACAGTTGATGAGATTAGCTGAAGGAAAGGAAATGGTAACGCAGTGTCACAGTCTGTTTGCTTCTCCAAGTGTTAARCTTACTGACCACTGCCTTCAGAAAAGGAAATGGACATGTTACGTTGTTGTAGTCAACAAAGTGCCTCTCACTATGTCTTTAAAAAAAAAAAAAAAATTAATATGATTCCAGGACAAATTTCTCAGTTTTTCTCATGTAGAAAGACCGCTGCTCTTCTAGGTAACAGCATCCTTTTTAATTAAGTATTATTTTAATATTACTTGTTGATTAACTGTAGATAGAACCCATTGATTAAGTGATCCAGAGAGTGCAGTGCTCACCTCCACAGCAGGGCAGCTTGGAAACATTGGCCAGTTACTCAATCCTTTCTCTTTGCAGGCATCCCCGGCAGCGACTACATCAACGCCAACTACATTGATGGCTACAGAAAGCAGAATGCATATATTGCCACACAAGGGGCACTGCCCGAAACCTTTGGAGACTTCTGGAGAATGATGTGGGAGCAGCGGGGCGCCACGGTTGTCATGATGACCAAGCTGGAGGAAAGGTCCAGGGTAAGAAGAGCAAATCACTCTATAGGACAAAACAGTGTTAATGACACCATGCCCGAGCAATCACTCACATGACATCTGTGTTTGTTTAAGAGAGGCTTGTTTCTCTCCAGCRTACATGTATATATGCAAAACTGTTTATTTTTAAATAAAATTGCCACTTGTTAGAAGTGCCCATACAATGAAAATTATGATTACAGCAAATGTTAGTTTCACCTGAGCAGCTATCCAGTCATACTGCTTACAGCGCAGCACTTACATATATTCTGCATGAGACACTTGAAATCTCTTGATCCATAATTTTTTTTTCTTTTGTGTGTGTGTGTGCTGTTTCAACTAATTAGAAATATTAGGGGGTGATAGAAACTGCTGATTCTTTTGTARTACCAATAGCTATCAAGGGTATGAGGTGTCATCCTATTTGAAGGATGTATATAATATAATGTATAATTTTCAGAAAATTAAATGTGTGAGAACAGTGCAGAAAAAGCTCTGCCACTGAGGCTCTGGAAATACTGTCCCAGTAGCATGGGAGATGGGTGCAGAGCAACGAGGGAAGGCAGGGCTATGGAACATGGCCCTATGTCAACCAAAAGGCATCTAAGTCCTTGAGCAGAATGTGTCCAAAAACACCTTGAAGAGTGAGGATCAAGAAATGTTTTGCAAGAAATGGAGGAGAAAARGATCTGTGAGGGGGATGGGGGATTTTTCATCCAAGAAAGCTTTTAAATCGATAGAAAGTATTTGATGGAGATGAAGGAGTAAGAGTTGATACTTCAGCAACTCTTGAATGACTTCAAAACGAATTCAGTTCTAAGTGCTTGCCTAAGTTGGGAACCACAAAGCCCCATCCTGAGTTATGTTGACATAGATATTTTTGTTCATGTGCTTGGATTTGTTTAGCTGTAATGATTACACAGCTTATGGAATGTCATGGCAGCAGTGATTCCTTTCTGGAGGCTTACTAGGATATAATTTTATTTATCCTTTTACCATTTCACCACTTAAAAACAGAGTTATTTTTTGTGATTCAAGCGTTGTATAGAACTCTAATTATAGAATCACTGTCTGCATATAAATTCAGCCTACATTAGTACCACTGCCTGTGCGTACCTGTTAGCAATTAATAATACATTGCAGAAGGTAATTTTATCAGAATGCTTCATTTTATCTTGACACTGCAGGTCTTGGTTCGTGAAGGCRCTGAAAGTTGTTTTGAATTAAGCAAATGAAATCCTGCCCATTTCTTCACTAATTACTCTTTATATAATAAAGTTGCTGCTAAATTGCTTCAGTGCTAAGCCAAAATCTGATCTTAATAAGCAGTCCATTGCAGAAGGTGTACTACTTTAAATACTTGAGAGTTCATCGTAATACTGCAGGCCACAAACAGCCTAGAAACAGTCAAGAAAGATGTTTTGATGTAACTAAATGCAGTTCTATCCATTCTCTTCACTAATTRCTTAGTGAAGTTTCAAAATAACTTTGCTGACTGTGCCCTAAAAAGCACTGATCAGAATAGTAATCCCCTCTACAAGCAATTAGCATGCAGTAACAGTACAGGCCTTCAGTTAATGAGAAACTAGAAAATCTAGTCAATGGAGTGTCTGTGTACTCAGTGCTTATGTTTGTGTATTTCTTTGTGCATAATTTAGCTCATTCTTTGTTCACAGATGAACTGARTTTTGTGCACTCAAATTTAGTGTATAAGAGGCCATGAATCCAGTACATAATCCAGCTCAAATCTAATATAAATGGAGTCTCCAACCCTGAAAGATATGCAGGTTATCTTTTCTCCTGCTAATACAGTAGCTCCAGATAGTGTAATTAATAGTATTGATGTTAAGCAATAGGGGGAATACCCATACGGAATGGAATATGATGGCAAGATACCATTATTTTTTCTTAAGCCATCATAATTATATAGCATATTCTTACAGAAGGAGACCAAGTAAATTTCAAACAAGAAATACAAAGTCTGTTCTAATAGAGATGAAGATCTTTAGTAATTTTGTTTTTTCTTTTTCCTTTGATTCCTTTTTGACTGCTTTTGTGTCTTGGCAGCCTAATCGTTATTCCTGCTGCAAGGCAAAATCGTTTCTCTCTGGGACTTCATCTACTTTCCATCTTCATGTCATTGTTTCTGTTTAGCTAGCTTTTTTTTTGTTGTTTAGTCCTTCAGCTTGGTATCAGCCTTTTTAACCTAGGCTGCATAGATAAAGATGAGGATTTTAATTGCATCTGCAAAAGTAGAGAGGGTTCATTAATATGTGTTAGATGTCTGACTGACTTCAGCTTTGAGAACGTACAGTTTACAGCTGAGACATCAAATAGAGATGTTACAATTTATTTGTTTCTCATTTGATTGCCTATAATGAAGTTTAAGTAAAAGAGAAGCTTTTAACCTTTCAAACTTTATTGTTTCTGTTTGAAATTTCATCACTTGAATCTCAYCTGTCCCAAGCCAGGCAGGAGAGATGACAATAAGTCATGTTCAGTTCAGAATACAGAAGTCATCAATATGTGCACTTGCTGATTCGTTAACCAGATCAGATGTTATAACAACACTCCCAAGTGTACCTTTCCCTATATTCCCCCRCAATTCTCCTGCAATTTAGGCCAAATTTAAATGATTAATGAAAAAAGGTGACCCGATATATTGTATTGGACAATACTGTATACTGTATTGGACAGTAAACATATTTTTGGAAAAGTTGTGATATCTCTATATAAATTTAAGAAAATAAATGAAAACTACATCTACTTACAGCAGTAACTAAAAAAAAAAAAAAGCTATACTTCTATCTGATAAGAAATAAGCCAGCAGCTCTCCTAGCAGACATAAGGCCTTTATTGGAGATTGCATTCTTTCCTGCAAATTCTGCTTTTTAGAAGAGTTAAGTAGTTTTATCATTATTATTTCCAAGTTTTTAATGTTAAACCATCAATTTATGTATCCATAACATACTATATGAACTTTATTTCAACTTTGTAATATTCTAGGGATGTTAAGATATGAACCAGAATGAGAATGAATGAGAGAGCTGATCAAATAATATATATAAAAAAATCTGGGCAGTCCATGTGTGGTCAAATAATATATGTATAAAAAAACTGAGCGCTTTTAGTCCATGTTTTATCCAGATTTACCAAAACTAAAATAAAAATGTGTAGGTTTTTTACTGCCTTTTTTTTTTCCCACTGTAACAGAATTCACTGGCTATAATCCAGGAACTACTACATTGTTATAAGTGCTGGAGTTGGTGGTGTCACAAGCTACCTTGTCACAATTTTAAAACTCGCCCATATGGCTTTTCGTCATGGAAGAATTCTCTAAGTCGTGGGGCAGGAATGTGCTCAATTTTCAGTGCAGTCAGTCCGAAGTGTCTAGTTCATATAATGCCACTTCAAGAATGTCATCCTAAATCTGTATGGACACAGTACACATTCACAGTAGAGTGGAGCCTCTTTTTCAGGTCTTTTGTTTGCCAAGAGGCGTCAACTAAAACTCAGACTGTTATGTTGACCCAAAAGCAAAAACAACAAAAAAATACTATGCAAATGCAATGTTATTAGCAGGGGTAATTTTATGTGAAGATAAATGCAAGAACACCACTATACATGTCTGAATACTATWCATGTTTTGGCATGCCATATCTGACTATTCCAGGTTAAAATCAGCTTTGCTTACATGCCTTTGGAGTTTGAGACCATCCAGAATAAATGCCCCTGAAAAGATGTTGCTAGAAGAGAACAATAATGATCAGAGGGTAAAGAAATCAGGTAAATCAGGTGTAGAGAAAGTCAGAAAGAATTAGATTTGCTTTGTATTTAGGAGAGTAGACAAAAATGTAATGGTCTTCCAAATCTTCCAGCATGTGAAAGGCTGCTGAAAATCACAGCACTCAACTATTTCTTCTGTCTAGGGGGATCTAAGAGAARGAAATCACTGCAGAAGTGATTTATGTTGAATTATTGAGAAAATTTCCTAAATAAAAAGTTATAAATGGAGCTATTTCTCCCACTGTAAACTTTCAAGAACTGTTTAGAGTAGTGTCTTGCTAGAAATAATAGAGCATTACCTGGTTTTGCCACAGATTCTTTTCAAGGCTTCATCTAGTTTTTGCCTTATGCTTGTGTACCTGTAAATTATATGGTATATCTTTGCTGTGAGAATAAACTGACAGTTTTGTAAAAAATAGGATTCTCCTAAGGCATCCAGGTAACAAGTGGTGCAGTCAAATTTGTGTCTTTTTCGTTTGTTTGTGTAGGTTTTTTTTTTTTTTTTCTAAATTTTGAAGTAAAATATACAGCAAAAGATATACCTCATATAATTATTCTTTTCTTCTGGAAAAGAGAAACTATGCCACTTAAAGACTATGGTAATTGTCAGCTTTCCTTTCAAGACCAGAAATTCTTCATATTTGTTTTCTAATCATAATGATTAATTCTCATTCCTTTTAGTACTGCACTATATGACTAAGAATAATTCTTCAGGAATCTCAAAGTAGAAAGTAAACTAACAGAACTTTTCAGTAAAATAGTCCCAAATTGACTAATGTGGAAGATTTTTTTAAAAGACTCAACCTTTTTTTATTTGTGGTAAGATGCCTCAGATAATACCTCAGAAAAACTTAAGTTTTTCAGAAGGGTGTCTGTGAAGGAGATATTCTTGGTGGAAGAGTCTCTGATGGAGAATCTTTTCCATCATTTTCAAGAGAGTTTCAAGCCAAATCTTGATAAAAGACTGTTTTTTTCTAGGTGGTCTCACCAGTCAATATCAACTGCATGATATACATTTGGCTTCAAAGAGTTTTATTTATGTTTCAAACTGGTGGGTTTACCTGTCCGGAAAGTCTTCTTGTACTTAATTGTTTGACAGATTCGTTCTTCAAAATCTCTATATTGTAGTGATTCATGAAGGTCCTTAAGTACCTGAAGGGAGAATGTAGGGAGGAAGAGGACAAACTCTTCTCATTGCTGGTCAGGACAGGGGGTAATGGGTGTACACAGGCAGTTCCATCTCCTTGTGAGGAAGAACTTCTTCACTGTGAGGGTGACCGAGCCCTGGCACAGGCTGCCCAGGGAGGCTGTGGAGTCTCCTTCTCTGGAGATCTTCCCAACCCGCCTGGATGCCACCCTGTGCCCCGTGCTCTGGGTGTCCCTKCTGGAGCAGGGGGTTGGACTAGATGATCTCTAGAGGTTCCTTCCAACCTTGAACATTCTGTGATTCTGTGTCCTGCCTTTCCTGCTGTTAGTAAGAGTTCCAAAAGGGCATGTCTCACTTAGGCTGGTGTTACCATTTTGAAGTATTCCTGGCTTGCATAGATAATGATGATAATGAAAGTTAAGATAGAAAATGCCTTTTATTGCATGCCTAAGTTTCCTTTTAATATCATTTTCCTTTTGTTTTAATAACCGTGCAACACTCAGGCTTAAGGATTGGAATGGAAACAGTTTGGGGGTTATCGTTTTAATTATCAATTATCTTTTCATATTAACTGTTAGCCTAATAACCATATCTCAGAAATTTCAAAAAGAATGTGATGAGGCTTGATTTGAAGACTTACTAGAGGACTAAAGTTTATTTTAAGTTGATTAGTTTAAAATTCATTTATGTTATATCTAATAGAATTTTATCACACTACTGAAGTGCCTATTTCTTACCACATTTTTAAACTCAGAATACACACTTTAAATGAACTTTGACCTTTACTCTGTTTGTGATATTTGTACTCCAATGCATCCTCAAATATGTGTTTCAGCACATAATTGTTTTCAACAATTAAAATTGTTGTATTGCATTCCCATGTCTAAAAGCAAACTAAAAGCAGCTTCTATGATCTTGAGACTCAAAATAATGGAATCTTTAGAGGGCATGGCATTGTTGTGAAAAGGAAAATGACTTCAGATTGGCAACTGCTTGGAGACAGTACATCTCCTGAATGGTGCAAGGCACCAACTTGGTCCTTTTAGGGTTCAGGTAAAGTTTCCMTGAACAACAGAGAATATTGCTTTATATTTTTCTGTGTATCAATCTATACTTATATATACCTAAGATACTGTAGTACATTTATTAGCATAATTCAGTATCATTTCAGAAATACTTTCTTTCTGAAGCAAGATGATCTGAAAATCTCTTGGGGAATTCTCTTCTGTTAAAGAATATTAATATGAAAGCAAGAAGTTTGTTATATAATGTTGTTATTTTTTATTCTAGATTTAGCATAATTTGTATGCAGCTCTCACAGCAATGGATATATCACATAAATATGCCTTTTATCCATTTTCTGTTTCTTTCCTGAACTGCATTCTGTCCTTATAATCTCAGATGGGCTGGAACAGCTGGCTCACATGTTAAGAATAAGCTGAAGGAGTTTTTCAGCCTGAATGATAGATCTTTATACTAGAAAATTATTTCTTTACCCTTGAATGTCAGGGTTTTTTTGTGTGCTTATGTTCATATGGAAATATGCTTCTTTCAGCTCTGTTGATGCAAGGCAGCATCCTCTGTAGTGTCTGTGACTTGTTGAAGTGTGAATACCCATGAATACTTTTAGGAACTCTAGATATTTAAACTCCTCAAGTCTGAAATTGTCGCAGGCTTCTCATTTTTAATGAAGAAGAAAGCATTTACATTTTCTTACAGCTTTTCTTACAGTGAATGCTCATAATTCAATGAAAAGAAGGATTTGGATGATCTGTGTGGAAGAGCTGTAGCAAAATAAAATGTGTTTGTGTTCAACGGGCAGAGGGTACTCAGGCTAAAAGAATATGTCTATCATTATTTATGTGTTCTAGTTACAGCTGTTACTAAAGTCCTTAGGAGATTTCATAATACATTCACTAGTCCTTTGAGAGCTTATCTCATCTCAGAAATAGTGTTTTTGGCAATATGCAACCTATCATCCTGAGATAGCAAAAGCAGAATTAAATGGTAGGCTTGTCATTACTTGTAATTGAGTTTGTCTTTAAAAAGAGCACATGGAAATCAACAGTGAGTACCTTCCTCCTGAAATATTTGTTTCATTCATCTTGCCATCTTCATTGAGAGGCATKCAAACATTACAGAATTATTGGTGAAAGCTATTTTCTTTATGAATGTTAGGGGGGCGGCAAAGCTTTCATGGAATAAATGTGCATATAGTCTGTAGAGAAAAAGAGCAGAACTTGGGAGTGGGAATTGATGGATAAAAGACTGATGACCATAGAATCCACCAATTATGAACTAAATCTGTAAATAAAGAAACTCTGTAGTTTGTGTTTCTGGAAGGAAGTACTTCGTCATCATCTCATGCCTTAAATTAAAATTGTCGATTTTCCCAGTAACATACATGAGTGAGAAATTGCCTTTCTACAGGAGAGCTAGGCACAGACCAAAGAGCTAAAACAAACAAACAAACAACAACAACAACAACAAAAAAAAAAACACAGAGGAAAACATTTTCAAAAATTATTATTAAATTTTGGATAACAGGAGAGATTTTGAATTTATTTAATCTGAAAAAAAAATATGAATCCTCTGAAAACCTGAGTGCTGCATATCAGCAAGTGAGCTTTTTATTCAATATTCTGGTGGTGAAGTCTAATGAAAAACCTCCTTCTGATCTCTCACAAAGATAAATTGAACTTTAAATTGTTAGGAGTATTGGGAATGTAAGGCTTATGATTATAGAGTGCAAAAGTGTAGGAGGCAGGTAAGGGCACATCTTTAAAGAAGACCTCTTGTTCYGAGAAAAAATCAAGAGCCAAAAGGAATAAAAGATTCATTTCTATCAACTTATAGTTCATGTGCTCTTGCCTAGAAGGTCAAATCCTAATAAGTCCAAAATCATTTGTTTTTCTGTCTAAAAATATCACTACTTATTTTCGTCATTTTCCAATTACAAATAATGAATGCTCTAGAGTAGAAGTCGTATTTTTATGGAAACAGTTAATGTCACCTTCCAGCAGAAAGTCTCTGCATCAATCAATCCTCACAGAAAATATTTTGGAATATCTGTAAAATGGTTGAAATTTTGATTAAGAAAAAAATAAACTATATAGCTAGTAGAAAAAAGCATGCACATTAGTTTTCTCCCATTTCACAAAGGAACGGTTTTCTACAGGCTTCTAAATTTGAGTATCAGTTTAACATTATATTACTGTGCTTCCTGAATCTCTCTTGTACATCTCCAGCAGCATTTCTACAAGTAGCCTTACAGATGGAAATATGTTAGAAAATACCCGAATGTGGATAATAAACAACTAGCAAAATTGCCTATTGGTTATATGATTAAAGGATGACAAGTAAACCTCTGAAAGAATGAGAAAAAATAAACAAATACTTGTAAAGATGTTAACTTCTACGTTTCATTTTTTTAATGTTAAACATAAATTTCTCTCATACTTGGAAGCTGTTTTCATCAAGTATTTTCAGTGAGAAAGCTGGATGATTTCTAAGGCTTTCTGGAAGYTGTCACTGCTTCTACAGGTGTATGATTTGTAAATGAAAGCTATCTGAAGGGCAAAGAGGAGATATATGTTTTCTGATATGCAAAAACAGATCAAGATGTTCATTTCTTATATTCATTTAATTAAGAGTAGTATTAAGTGTTATTTAAATTTTATTTTTTTAAAGTTGTTCAGACCCAAACAGGCTTAGTGAGAGATTTATAGAAAAACTAAGATGCTAAGTTGCTAAAATTACAAACAACAGCTTTTATGTATCAAAATTTTCCATGAGGAAATATAAGATATCATCCTACAAGAAATATGACTAAGCCACATTTTGTTTGACAAAAATACAGCTAACCAAGTTATACTGTGTTTATATTGATGATGTGAAAGTAGATTTAATACAGCTATAATAAACTCAGTTGAACATGTACCATTTTGTCTCTTTTGTGGAAGTGCACAGTGGTTTCTTTCAGCTTTGAGAACCTAACAAATTAACCACTGATGATTCAAGAATTACCACAAATATTTATTCTTTCGGTATTTCAGAAATTGTCATCAGGAATTATCTAATTTCTATTAATATGATAATATATACCATTAATTACATTTTAAAGATTATGGAACAAAACAAATGCCACCAAATACCTTGTTACTTTGCTTCTTGTTACTTAAGCAATCATTTCCTGTAAATCATGCTTCACATTTTTTAAATCTACAGATAACCTGCTTCGATGATCAGAGCTTTTTCTGTTTTGAATATATAATTTATATCCTCAACAGCCATCTGAAACTGCCTGTCTCAGTTTCACATACCTTTCACTGAAATATGATTGACTTAGAGGATCAGCATTCCTTTTCCATAGTAGTTTACATCTTAAATAGTGTTTTTAACTGAAACAAATTATCAAACTCCAGAAAAGATGATAAACATATGGTTCTATTATGCATCAGCTTCTACAGAATTACTTCAGCATGTTAATATTCTGAACAGCAGAGTTTTGAAATGGAGATGTCTCTGAAATAAATGTGCTGTGTCTTTTAAAATTTGATGAACTCTACCAAACCATGTTTTTAAAATTTCTGTAAATGGAGTTTCCTTATATGGAACACTGAACTAAGAAGGAAATTGTATTTTCTCACAATATACTTGATACTTTTTGATGCTATTTTATTTGTTTATTTGTTTATTTGTTTATTTGTTATAATTATTTTGCACTAAATAAATTCAATATTTCACTGAAACATACTTCTATACATAGTAAGTGTGGTTCCCATTAGTATCAAAAGACCAGCTTATACATACTGAGGCTAATGTGAAATGTTCAAAATAGATGAAATATGACAAATATTCAAAAACTCATGTATCAGGCATTACTGGATTAGTGTTGTTATTAAATTCTGGAATATAAAAGAGGAGTTACACAGACTTGGATCAGACATTTACCCATTATAAATTCAATTTTCTTTAGCTGTAGATACTTATGGGCATTTTCTGTCTGCTAACTTGTACCGATACTATACTATATACAAATATCTACTGTATAATAATTGGTGAATTGTTCCACATACTTTAAAAGCCTGCAGATATATTCATTTCAGTATGTACCAAATGATAGCATTAATATATGAAATAATTACCTTTTAATTACCTCTTTTTTTTTTCCCCTCTGCAGGTGAAGTGTGATCAGTATTGGCCAAGCAGAGGCACAGAAACTTACGGGCTAATCCAAGTGACTCTCTTAGACACTGTTGAATTGGCGACATACTGCGTTCGTACATTTGCACTTTACAAGGTATGTCATTTTCTCCCTCTTTACTCTCAACCCTGTTTCTTGCTTGCTTTCTTCATCTTTCTTCTCTTTTTCCTTTTTTTTTTCCTCCTTTTTTCTCTCTCTTTCTCTTTTTACTTTCAACACAAGCCTGTTTTTATGATATCAGGTCTGTTAGGGATTTACTTAAATCTTGATCCTGCTCACAGTGATGAAGAATTAAATAGTTCTTCTGCTATCAGAATGTATTTTTGAAAATGAAAAATTAGCTGAGGCACCACACAGGCATTACTGTGCAGTATATCTAAAGTCCCTATGTTGTCTGAGCCATAAATTTAAGATATGACAGATATTTCCCCAATAGTCAGACCTGCGCACTGAGTTTCTCTGTGGTTCTGATGTGATTTAAGCRTTCTTTCCTGGCTGTTTAGTTATTCAAAACTGTTTACAGTAAACCAAAAAATGCCCTTTTTTCATGAAGTTTTTTGATTTCATAGAATGGCTCAAGTGAGAAAAGGGAAGTGAGGCAATTCCAGTTCACTGCCTGGCCTGACCATGGTGTTCCCGAACACCCTACACCATTCTTAGCTTTCCTGAGGCGAGTCAAAACCTGTAACCCACCTGATGCTGGACCCATGGTTGTACATTGCAGGTAGGCCCAGAGTTTCTTTCAAAGCATCTAAAACTGTTTTACATTGAGATTATCTAACATAAATGGTCTTCCTTCAGAGTTACTGCTATAATGAGGTTTCAAAGCAATTGTGCCATTGAAGAGACTTCTTTGACTTGAGTAAATCAGAAAGAAAGATGGTTGCTAAAGGTCTGCAAGGAGAGGGGATGACACTGGCCTGCAGGGAGCATATGCAATTATCTATGGCTATCAGCCTACCTGAAAAAGTGATCTGTTGTTTTAAGAGCTTGCACGTGGAATAAAGTGTGTTTTGAGTGATAAAATGTCTTTGAAATATTTTATAATGTGCATTAAAGGAAAAAAGCATGAAATGTAAGAAAGATAAGTGGGAACTTTTCCTAGCAGGTAAAAATGTAAGTAGAAACATCAATCCATATCCAAGGTTAAACCCTAAGTTTAGGACTGTGAGGAGGCGGAACCGTGAAGGAGTTACCCAGGGAACAGCCTGAGCTCCATTCCAGAGAAACGTGTGCTTCATGCTGCATCCAGCTAACCTCCCTGGGCATCCAAAGAAGTGATAAATCCTGCAGAGGACAACTGCAGTTCCTTTAATTATTAAGCTTCTGAGAATGAGAAAGTAATGAGGAAAAGATGAGAGTTTTTGGAAAGTCCTGGAGTAAACCTGTGGGAAAGAGAACCTTAAAACACCGCTAATAATACCAGCACCAGGGTGTATTTGCCTATTCTGGCAAGAAAAATGAGTGGAATGCCTCCCTTCCTTGCAGAACTGTGTTGCAAAGCTTGCGAAGCTTTCTGTGCTGCCCCCTTCAATGGGCTAGGACTACTATTTTGGGGGGGAATTCATTTTGGGATATTTATTCAATAAGTCCAAAGGCTTTTCTGTGTTCACTGATGCTAGATCTGCTATGCATATTTGAAAAACAGTCTTGTTTTTGTTAGCCACTATTTGCAGAATAAGAACTGTGAGGATTGCAATTGTGAGGAATTTCCCTCCTCAGTTTTGGCCAGCTGAAGGAGCCAGTTATGTAAACATTTCTAAAGTGATAAAAGGACACTATTTTAAATAAGACAGGTAAATCAATGGGAAGATAAAATAAGCAGGAGTTAMATGCTGAAAGGCACAGACTGTTCAAAAGAGATTAGAAAACAGAGCAGATAGACATTTAATGCATATTGAAGTAACAGAGTTAGGAAAATGCAATAATTATAAATAATAAAATAGGTGCAGTTCTACAGTTTGCTATATGGAGCTGGATCTTCTTGAACCTCTAGTTATGGGTTCTTAGAAATTTTTCATTGTCTTTTAATACTGGCAGTATATAATGCTATAATTTAGTCAGCTTGAAGCATAGAGAGCATAGCTCCAAAGGTGCTCGGCAACAAAGATGTGCCTGAAATCAAAAGCAAAATTAATCAGAAAAGTGAATTCACAGACCATTCTGGAAAGACTGATAAGTTGGTATAATATCCTTAATTCTCTCAAAACGAAAATAGACAAATTAAATTATTTGTTAAGAGGCACACGGGAAGTCACTGGAAAAGATTAAATAAAATACAAAACTAATTGTCGCTCGGTGGTATAGATGCTTTGCAAGGTCATTCTTTCTCTTTGTCATTGTTTCTGCACGCAGTTTCAGTGAAAATAGTAATTAGGATTAGTTAGTGATTCAATGTTTCTTAAGAGATTTCTTTTCCCTTTTCGTGTTTTTTTCTTATCTATGTTCTATAGATTTTTTAAATCTCATTGCCTTATGTGTGACTTTTTGAGACATAAAGAATTTAGACATTTTATACAATTCATCCATTAAAAGGAGACTTCTGCATATTCCAGTATCGTGGCCAACCTTTTAAATCCCATTCTCAGCAATTTGTCTATGAGGAGAAAAATAATAAAGCCAGTTTACTTGCAAATTTGCATCATAATTCTGTATTCCTTAAAAAATTTGCTGTGGTAGGACATGTAGCAGCCAGTGTTGCAATGAGTCCAAAGTTTATGAATGTACTTGTTAATTTGCCAGTATTAATGTGCTGCTGACTGTCTAGATAACAGACCAACAGGAATCGTTGCCTAAAGCTTTTCTTTCAGTGATAGTGTTAAAGAGGGTGTATCCTTTCAGCTTTAGTTTTTCAGGCATATTATAGGAACATTGCATTTTGTGATGTGTACTTCTATCTTTTGGGATCTGACATTGCTAAATTGGTTAAAAGAATAAAAGATAGAAGAGGGGCATTGACAGAGCATCGCCATAATTCTTTTTTTTTTTTCTAGGCTAATAGATACTCTTTCATTCAGATACATGAAAAACAATCGTTTTCAGTACAGGAAGTGCTCAAACTTTTCAGTTCAAGCTGAGCAAAATTTTCATCTTGTGCTTAAATTTAAACAATAAGCAAGTATTACATATTATCTTTTTTTCTTTTTTTTTTTCCCCTAGAATCTACTTTCAGAATTTTATTTCTCTTCTTCTCCATGTCTCACTTTGTAAATTTCTCTATTTCACTCTTTCCTTGGCCTCTCTTGTCTCCATTATCCAATTTTATCGTTCCTGTGTCTGTAGTGCATCACAGAATCACAGAATATTCAAAGTTGGAAGGGACCTCTGGAGATCATCTAGTCCAACATTCCTGTGCCAGCAGGCACACTCAGAGCACGGGGCACAGGGCAGTATCCAGGCGAGTTTTGAAGACCTCCAGAGTAGGAGACTCCACAGCCTCCCTGGGCAGCCTGTTCCACTGCTATCACCCTCATCCAATGCTCTGTCACCCTTACGTGCCATTAGGTTCTGTTTCTGTCCCTCAGTTTTACAGCTCAGTCCTACAGATCTTCACACACATTGCACTGCTTTTTTTTCGCTCTTTTGCTGAACCAGGTGCCATAGTTCCAACAATGTCTTTGCAATTCCACCTTTATTTTCTTGCTTCTTTATTTTATTTTTTTTTCTTCTTCCAAGGTATTATTTATCAAAGTTTCCCATTTTGTTTTCAGGATTCCACCTTTGTCTTTTTAATACAGTTTATCATCATTCAAATAYTAAAAAGATTTGGAACTTCCACCATCAGAGAAAGTCAATACAGCACAAAGCCAAATCTTGTCATCTTGACATCTCCTTTGTCTATGCCAGGAAGTGCTTTTCCCACTGTCCCACTGATARCAACAAAAAGAATAATCCAAGTTTACTAGACATTAGGAATGTGAGATACACAGGTGAACAGGAGATATTTGTCCTGTTCAGAACCTAACAAACTGCTACAGCTCAGGAAATCATAATAAAGACATATTGTAGAAGTATAAATACACATTTTTTTGTCTTTTAAGATACATTTAGTAAAAAGAAATAGTAGCTAGGAAGAAGTTGTGAAAGAATTTTCCTGCAGAGATTTTAGTGCAGAAGAAATGAAAATAAAAGCTATTGGACAACTGAAAACAGAGAAGACTTATTTTTCTATAAAATGTCTATGAATTTAACTCAGACTTTCTTACTGCTGAACAGCTGAGCTTCTTTTCACTTCTGATTTAGGTCAAACCCAGTAAAAGCAGCCTGCCTGAATAAGGAATAAATAATAGACCCACATATCTGCGTCTATTAGGCTATGTTTTGACCCTTAGAGAGTAAAACAGTATTTATTCTGTTTTTAAAAGTGGATTTTGTCAGTGATTTTTTTTTTTTTTTTGGGGGGGGGGGGGCGGTGAACTTTGCCTTACCCTGTTCTTCTGTTGACTACAGTTGTCCTTCAGTTTCTGTATTTTAAGAGAGTAATAGATTTTTTCAGTTCTTTTGATTTTTTGAAGATATACCTATACATTCTGTAGTTGAAAATATAGTTCAAGAGTGTGAGCCAAGATCTGCCTGAATCAAAGGCAGATAAGCTAGTTTAATATCCTCTTCCTAGGAAATACTAGTTTTATATCTGAGTAATTTACATGATATTTTACATAATTATTGTGTGTCCATATTACTGCAGTTTTAAAAACTGAGGTGAAGACAGATGACAGAGGAAGACATTTGAATGCATTTTTTATAGTATCCTGTCCAGTAAAAAGTCTTAAAAGATGAATTTATCCATGAATACAAAATAACAATCACCATGCAAAATTACCTGACTTAAACAAGATACGAGTTGATAAATGGAAGTCTAGCAAATCAAAGTGCAACTCTTGATAGGAAGTTTTGTGTAACCAGAACAAAAGCAGATACAAAAAATATGTGATTAGCATATATGATAGCCTCATTAATTATTTGTGAATATTGTCCATGAAAAAGAGATCTTCACATGTCATTCACATATCTACATTTTGATAATTAACAGTTTGGCTGCCTGTATAATGTTGAAATTGAACCTAATGTAGGTGTCAAAAACATTTTTGAAAGTCACATGTAGCAGTCAAAGATTTTGCTTATGCCAAAAAATTACTAGATCTTGAGATGAAAAGATAATTGAAAGATAATTAAAACTGCATTTTTTTAAAAGGAGAATACATAGGTCATTGCTGAAAAGATTGGCTAGAAGCTCCCAAATAACGTCAGGGCCTTATCTAAATTCAGATTTCATATTTAGTTATGCTGGTAAGACTACCTGCATGAAAAAAGTCTGTAATAGTAATATAAATGCATAATGCCATAGTGCTCTTCTTTCAAGGAAAAATCTATACTCTTTAATCTTCATGCACAGGGAGGAAAGATAATTAGGCAAAGTCCAGGTCAGTCAAAAATTAAATTAGTCATATGTTATTAATAAACTGCAGTATTCTGTGATCCTTATTTGAGCTGCATTCTGTCAAAACCAGCAGTATCATTATTTCAGCGTGAAATTTGGTCAGTGAAAATAGTAGAAGGCGGCAGCTAACTCTAAGTTAAGGCTGGAGCCAGCAAGAACTAATAGGGCAAAAGAAATCTAGCAGTTCCATCCTGTTTGTATATACCTTTTGTCATGTGTGCTCAAGTTTCGATGTGGCTCATTAGGAGTAACTCTTGTGAAACTTCTTTCACTGGTGCTAGAAATACTTGGAGCAGGCAGATGCTTTTTCAGTTACAGATTGTTGTGTTTTAAGCCCATATCTTTTTCGTCCCTCCATGCTGCAGTTCAGTAATACCACAGCACAGCTGCCGTCTCCGCATGACTTGCCTTAATTTGCAGAGCAGCTCTAGAAAAAAAAAAAAAGATTTTCTTTAACTAAAAAGAAAAAAAAAAGGCAGGCTTATACCCTAGGAGTCTGCATTGGCGAGGCAGTAATGTGTGGTCTAATGATAGTGGAGAAAGCACGGGGTTTTGTTTGAAGTTGGATTAGTGTAGGCAAACAGGTGCTAATCAGATCACAATAAAATAGCACTGGAGGGCATTTGCAGTTTCATACCACTGTTTTTTTTTTTTTTTTTTTTTCCAAACATCACAGAAACTTTAGTAGTTGCTTCAGTAACACTACATAAAAGCTTAACATGTAAGTACAATCCCACATGTTTCAATACCTCTTTCTAGTATCAGCATCATAGGACATATCCTTAAGACACTTTGTGAAGTTTTGGGTTTTGGTGTTTACTGATAATGCTGGTATCACAAAAAGAAATACCTGGATTGTTTGGAAAAAATACAAGGACTTCTTTTTTAAATAACTCCCTGCTTTAATGTTTTAACTGAACCAATTAAAGCAGTTTAATTTTCAAAGGTTAGCAAAGTGTAATATGCTCTTGTATACTACCCAATTTTGTTCAAGGTTAGGATCACTCCCAACATGAGATTCACAGGTTCTTTCACTTCACCTCTCTGTCTTTTTAACCTCACTACTGTTACTTGCAGCCAAGTGCTCAATTTACAATTCTGGTGAAAAGCAGGTTTCTGACCAGTGCCTATGTCTTTTCATGGTTGGGGAAATATTTACGCACTCCATGCATATTCATACATCTCTTAAAGAAGATTGAAAAATGGTAAAAAGACAAGTCAGGATCTTACCTCACTCCCCTGGATACCTTAAAGCTCTGAAGAGGAAAAGACACGTTTATATCACAAGTGTTTTAATATCCCAGATATTCTAAACTTCTTATCCTTCCTCCTGACTTCTTGTTTTAGCAGCCATTGGGATACTACAGCATGTTAGACAGCACTAGGTGAGATCCTTATTCTAATACACTGTATCTGTATTCTCCTCCAGCTTTTAGCTGTAAGTCACATGGTATTTTAGACTTTTTTTTGTATTTYCTTTTTTCGTTTTCCTGTTTTTCTCCCAATCTCAGTTTACACACAGAAAAGTTCTTTGTTGACTGCCCTCTTAGAGAAGTATATTAGATAGGCAGGTAAATGTCTCCGTTTAATTCTTAGTGAATATAATTGTAACATAAGTTATTTTCCCCTTAATACCAAGCTGTCAGTCCATGTCCATACCTTTCATTTCATTCCATTTGTCTTGACAGTCTGGGTTACTCTGATAAAGTCATGATGCTAACCAGTGCAGAATACTTCGAAGGAACTYAAGTTTCTCTTTAGATCTTGTCTAATGCCTCCCTAGGCTTGCTTAGGTGAACTCCCCAGGTTTGTTACTGTAGGAGTCTAGTTTCTGTTTAAGGAACTGAAGCTGTCTTTCCATCATGAGTTCTTGGTTCATATAYTCACAAATTTCAGGCATGCCTCCAACTGATCCTTTCTGATCTTTTTTTTTTCTTAAAAAAACAAACCAAAAAACAATAACACCAAAAAATAGACCTTAATTTGGATACCTTGACATATACAAATATGTGAGTAAGATACTGTTTCTTAGGCATGATCCAAAAGTCCTTCCTGAGAAAAGAAACACCAGCAAACTGAGTCTGATCCATTTATTTTCAAGTTTCAATTTAAGTTAAAAGTCAGATCTGCCCAAGAGAATTGGCCATATATGAAAACTAAATTGTATCTTTCCTGTACGCAGTAGGTGCTCCAGTTGTTTAAAAGCATGAACATTTAATGAGTGTAATGAAATCATTACAGAAATTAAAAAGCACAAAAATAARTAGTAAGAACAGTATTTCTTCATGCAGGTCAAATGAAAAATAACTTTTTGTAGTCCTTCTGATGAAATCAGCCCTATGTTATAAAGTTAACCTTTCTTAGCACTTAGCCTATGGCTGAGCTATTATATTATCAGTGCTGTGATTCAGGGCTGGATTGTATTTTTGAGGCCATGAAAGAGCTGCTATGACAGCATAAAGCAAGATTTTGTTTCTGGTAAAAGTTAGAATTTTCTAAATCTGTGAAGGACCAAAGTGAATGCTACTAGTTAACTGGATCAGAGATCCCTCTAGGCCAGTATCCTGTCCCTGATCACAGTGAATGACAGAGCTTTCAGAGGAAAATATAAAAACTACAATAATGAACAATATTTCAATAAGGTTTCCTCCTAGCAGCAAGCAGCCGGTGCTTGATTTAGGCCTGTTTCAGGAGGATTTCTGTTCTTTCTCTCATGTTTCATTAATTACCTACCAATAATGATTGTATACACATTTTAAAGAACAAAACCAAAACTTCTGATCTTTGTCTTTTTCTTCTCCTCTTAATATTATCCTCTCACAAGTAGTTTGACATGTTGTCTTAAAATATATCTATTTATTTCTACTTTAAAAGTATCTCTTTTCATTTCACTAAATGCTGCATTGTTATTGTTGGGTAATTGGAGAAAAAGAGACATACTTCCATGCTGTTTCTTGTTTATATATATCTGTCATCTTTCCCTAATGTTTATCCTTTGACTGAGACAAACTATTCTAACATCCTACATTTTTTGTTTGAAAAGCAAAGGCAGGGGACCCTTCACATCCCTAGTAATTTCTACTGCCTTTCTCAGCAGCACTCCCTTTTATGCTGCACTTTTTTTCTGTAGCCTCAGTAACAGTAGCTATTCCTTAGCATTTTTATATATTTCTTATAAAACATCAAAAAACATTACCAAAATACATCAGCTTTCCTGCTTTTCCACTAAGTTGTCCCATGGAAGTATAGAGTTTATGACTTGGTTTCAGATGATATATGGTTTCCATTGAGCGACTGTTGTGGAGACTGCTGACCTTATGCTCAAACCTTCCCCTTATTAAAATGGCGTAATTTGTATAAGATGCTTTGAACTGAAGCAATGTCTTTTCCATGTGTTATCTCAAATTACAAATATGTTGGTGCTGATAATTATTTCCATACATATATTATCATGTCTTACAAGGCCTGTAATTTCCTTTGACCTAAGCTGCAGTTTGATACATTATTTGATCAGTGTTCTTAGTGAGTCATTTTATCCATATGTATTTAGTTAATTGGTTATTTTTCTCCCCGCCCATGTTTATATATAATATACTCTATAAAGGAAAAGGAAATCTGACTGCTTGCAGCTGAGTCTAGTAAAAGAGCAATTAGGTTCTATTAGAGCCAGCAGCTGTCCATAATGAATTCTGAATTAAAATTACTAGTGAAGAAAAGAATCTAGCCATCTGCAGGAAATGTGAAAATATTTTTATAACCTAATAGCTGAATTCTGGACAGGGGATATCTCTGAGATTTCCCAGCTGTACCTACAGTATATTCCGGAATATCCATGGACACACAGTGCACTGGAACACATTGCATCAACTTGGCTGCACAAAATTTTTGGCTACATTTGAACAGGCTGTATTTTGATCTAAAGTAATCAGCATGAAAGGCTCTTTTTAAATCATTTCCCTGTGTCTCTGGAAGTAAAATGGAGCTTTAAAAATAGTTCTGTTATCTTTTTGTGGAGGCTTTCCAATCAGTATTCTATTGCCCTGAACATTTATCTCTCTCCATTTTCATACTTTTATAAAATTACTTCATGGTCTCATCACTTATTATCAGATTTTGTCATGACTTTTCTTCCAAGTAAATCCTGCATTGTGGTGTTTGAATTTTCCTGTCACCTGTTTTTAAAAATAGTTTTAAATTATTAAAAAAAGCCCTCAATTCTACTCAAGATCATTTTGCAGCTATTTTGAAACTACTATTCGAAAATGTCCAGGTATTTTGTTGCAACTTACTTGCTCTCTTTATAAGCTCATAAAGTTCAAAAACTTGTGAAGAGAGATTAAAAAAAGTTCAACCTCTGATCACAAATCATGGTAAAGAAATATTAAATGAATAGTCATATTAACCATTCACAACCCGATTTTCTCTAGTGCTACACAAAATTCATGTTGCTATCAAGACAACTGATATTAAAGAAACATGAGAGTAGCACCAGTAACCAAACCTTTCTGCTGTTGATGGATCATTGATGGAAATATTAAAAATCATATTTATTCGTTTGGCTAAGATATAAGCCTAGCAACAGCCTCAGTGAGAACTCATTGAATAGTTGATGGCTGAAGAGTTCATTGTTCATGAAGATTCATAGTTTTGCATGCTCACTCTCTTCTCTGTTTTTCATTGTATAATATCATTTTAATATCATTATACGTAGCATTGTAATGTTCCCTTTTTTTCTTTTTTCTACTTAAATCAAGTTTGGAGCGGCAAAATCACATGTTTTCATCCTCTGAAACAGTGCTCTGATTTCTGTCCATGTCAGCTGAATGTTTTTCTATACATTTTCTAAGAATACAGAAGAGGCATCCTGAGATTACAATCTGAAACAGCAGGATTGGTAACACAGTTCAGTTTAGTCAGCTTCAAGACTAAGGGTGAATTTTTGATTCTTCCCAAGTTTACAAAGTAGGGAAAAAAAAAATAAAGAAAAAGAAAAAAAAAGCCAAGAGGATCTGTAGGAAGACAGAGCTGAATTTAGTGGTTTGGATTGTGACTGGTGCTGAAAATGTAGACACAAAGATAAGACAGCTCATAGAGACCTAGACCAGTGTATGCTTTTCAGCTTGGTGCTTATGTGATGAAATACTGTGGTCTGATGACCATCAAAGACTTATCACTCTTCTTTTCTCAATCCAAAAGCCAAGTATAACAAATAGCCTGTTTTGAAACACAGAGATCATGAGGCCAGCTGATATTGAGGAAATGACTATAAATGACTATGATGGATACATGAAAACATGGAAGCAGGGAAGGGTCCCTGCACAGAAGGACTGTGATGCTCTGAAGTATCACAGTGTTCAGCCAGAAGTTTCAAGGTCATCTCATTAACCAGGTCTTCAGAATACATCCCCTCCCATTTGCTTTAATTCAGTTTTGGATAGCATCAGTTCACCTTCCTATTTCCCACAGAAGGAAGGTGARCCTTATGTCACATGGGAAAGATACAGAAAGAAGGGACAGTGAACTCCTCAAAGCATTTCACTCAGAGAGAGCACAGAAATCTGAAATGGAAAAAAGCAAGGCCCTAGTTGTTAGCAGCAAGCAGCATAATCTCTGCTCACAGACTTCTTCCTGTGCTGTAATCTTCACTTTCATTTATTACTGATTGGATCACAGTGTACTTCCTCTCATAAATTACTCATAAGTCTAATTTTCTTGTGTTTACTACAGATGCTCATGCATAGATTTGTCTTTAGTCAAAAGTGACAAGTCACACTGAGATGTGTTTTCAAAATTAGCTTCAAAACGTTTTCTCATTCTGCACGCAATTTTAGTAGATTTTATATCTTTCATTCTTTAATGCAAAGCATAATCATATGAAGGCATTACAAATGTATCATGCATAACAACGAATGTAAAATGTACAACAAAACTGACCAGATCACTCAGAAAAAATATCTTGAGTATAGTTATTTTTTCATGCTAAATGGAGGGTGTAGTACACAGAATATTGTATTTAGAGGAGTAGGAAAATAAGAGGAAGGATATTTGAGAACTGGATTAGTTTTGAAATAAAAATTCACTGTAAATCTTTCTACACAGATAAATCGGTAGAAAGAAATACAGTTTATTCTAGTTTCTTTATATTTTTGCACACTTGAGGGAATCAAGTGATATGTTTTACAATACAGTGTATATGTAAAAATCCTCTATGAAAAACAGGATTAATTAAATATTGCTATATAAAATCAAGGATCAACTCTGAAAGAAAAAAGAAATAAGAATGTCATAGTTATTACCTAGTGTTAGGTGTCTGAGAGCTTAGACATGTTGATAGGGAGGAATAGGTCCAGATGACCTGCTTTGTAGATGGTAGGAATGTGGAAATACTCTGGCTTTCTGTGGATACTTAGTACCATAAGGCCAAGTATAGGGAATGATATTAAGTTTCTTATCCAGGGCAGGTCCAAATGCCAACGAAGTCTAACATAACAAACTACTTGTTAATTGTGTAATATCTTTTGCTTATTAGATAATGTACAGGATGGTACATTTTTCTCCAATGATAATATATAAATTATCTGTGAGATTAGTTATCCATTAGCTAGTGAAGCTACATTTTGCATTATGCCCACTTTAGTTTCATCGCTCTATTGCTGTGGAGCATTATGGGAGTCTTGCTGGAATTCTCTAGAGTTATGGCTCATGATAGACCTGAATATGTGTAGTGTGAAAAGTTGATTTGAACTGTTGGAATGGGATGGCCTTATGTGAAATGACTCTTAAGAGCCTTTTATAATGCTGAACATTCCTCAGACTTGATGTCTGCTTTGTCTGCTTTGTGTGGAAAACTCATCAATTACAATTGTTTTAATGAGCAATTATTCTCTGTACTTGAGTATTAGTGAAATCATTATGAGTTTGATTCTGTAAGATATAGCATTTAAGAATTTGTTGATTTGTATGAGGTCATGATAAAATCTATTAAGACAGCTTCTTTTTCTTGATCTGTTCAGAGCTGAGCTGAAAATCGGATGAGGAACAGATTTACTTACCGAACATTATTAAAATTCTGAAATCTCWTGCTACAAAAAAAAAATGTACTTAAATCTATGGCAATTAGGTTTGAAGAACTTAGAAAAGTGGTGGACTTCTGAGAAATATAAACCAAAAGGAAAATCTTCATAAAGCTCAGTGATGAAAGATAAGCACAAGGTTGGCTTTTGATTTGAGAGCCCCTATGCTTTGGCCAGCTGTCTATGAAGTTCTGGCGATCTCTACATGGAGCTTTATTCATCTGTAATAAAATTTGTATTTGTTTTGTGTTTTTTCACCTCCCTTGTTCAATTTAAGAAAGCTTGTAGGCCTTCAGTTACAAATAGAGTGCCTCTATGTATAAGGCGTTTTCCTAGCTGAAGAAAAYGTTATGGTTAAGGTTTTATTTGTTTGCTTTTTTTCAACAATTATATTTATCTAAAAGTGCTTTCTGTGTGCAGATTTTTCTTAAAGGTATTATTTGGCAAGTTTGCATTGGTATATTTATTGGTATATATATATATATATTTGCATACCTAAAAGTTTGTCATACCATACTGTACCATAACCACATTGAAGGGGAAAAAAAAAATAGTGAATCAATGTGTACTTTCAACCCATTTCTAAAAGATCTCTCACATGCAGAGAGCAGAATTCTTGAGGCTGTCTTCTCTAGAATGAAATTTCTTCTTGTCTTCTTGATGCAAAGCCTTTATGTCCAGTTTATGCCCTCAGAAGGATATTTAATGATTTCATAGCTTTTGTGCTGTTTCCTAGACAGAGCAGTCATTTTTAGCTGTGTCTTAATTTCCTAAAGGAGAAAAATCATCTAAATAGTGCCCTTTTTAGAATGACTATAGAATTTCTATAGAATTGCTACCTAATTAATGATATGAAGCATTTTTTAGCATATTTCCCGTATCACATCCAAATGTATGTACTTTTAGTTCTATCTGAAACTATAACAGTCAATCAGATTTTTCCCATAATTTTAGTCAAAAATGTCCTAAATGATTTTTGGACAATATTTTACTGTCTTTGCTTTGAATGAAATGATCTGTGAAAACTGGCAATTACACTACCTTTCTTTGCCAGRTCATTGAAGTATCAGTAAAGGGTCATCATTTAAACTGCTACAAATTAATCACAAAATCCAACCTTTGACACAGTGATTGTGTCAAATTGTGTGTACAATCTATACAGTGATTGTAATGTGGGATGGCCCTCTTATGCCTCTTAATTTTTCTGTCTGCGAATCATAGCTGTATCGCATCACAGGACATTAAGCATATTTCAGCTGGTGGGATGGACCTAGCCATGTTTTTAGAAACTGAAAACAAATGTTGTAATAGAATAAATGATAATATTTGAACCAGTAACAGTTTTCTAAATGGTTTCAACCTGTAAACAGAACAGTATTTCTAAATGAAATGCTAGAATTACAGAAAAAAAAAAATAAAGATTGAGAGTAAACCCAAAAGAGACAAGCAGGACAACGCAGTGATAACAACTGTGCAGTTAATTCATAAACTGAAACAGATTGGCTGTATTATCATTTCTAATAAAAGCAGATAGGAATAGTCTTTGCAAGAAGAATGTGGATCTGAACATGCAAGGCAGTGAGACATGTTCTTGATGATTGACTCCAACAGACACTTGATTCATGGAGCTCTACTTAGAGCTGAGATTGTGAATTCAACATTAGCATGTTTGCAGGTCAGAGGGAACCACCTTCTTCTTCAAGTGCTTTGGTATCTCAAGGTGATATAAATTATTTGAATTCTAGTTGCTTCAACTTCCTTGTGATGTTTTCATACTGTGTTTTCAGTGATGTAAGAAAAAAAAAATGCCTTTGCTTGGCAGGAAATGTAACAAAGAATACATAAGACAGAGATGGTTTATCAGTTGTGTAGTTTCCATTATGTCTTGGTTAAAGGATGCTGGAATGATGAAAAACAAGTACAAACAGGATTCTGTATGCAACTTAGTCCTTCAGGATCATAGGTACTTGTGTTTCACCATTAGAATCTTTTAGGCGAAATACCGGTGAAACGTCGTCTGAGACTGGTGAATGATAGACAGCAAGGACAAAAAAAAATGGTTGTCAGGGAAACTTTCTAAGTCAGCTAGCAAAACTCTTCTGGTAATTTTTAAATTAAACCAATCAGACAGCCCAAGAATCTTCCATTCAGAAAATAGAGATTAATCCCTTAATCATTAAGTCACAGTAATATCACTTCTAGATAATTGTAATACAACTTGAATGTCAATTGCCTGTCATGTTTCTAGTTATATGAAACCTTTTCATTGTATATACAGTGGCAAAGACACAGAGTATGTTCATTTTTGCAGAACTTCTGCTGAAAYAAAAGTCATCCTTCCTTATGCTGTTGAGTTAAGCAACTGAATATAAAATATATCAGCATATCCAAGTCACAGTTTTTGACCACATATTTTGACACATTTTGACTGTTTGAGCACATATTTTGACCATTTCACAAAGAAAAATATGAAAGCCTGTATAAAAAGTTTCAGTGAGAGAATTATGTTTTGCATGACTTCTTATTAAATGAGGGTACTGACTGAGGGCACATTGTTTTTCTGTCGTGCATTAAGTATAGCCAAAATACAACTATCTCATCCATTATTTAAAAAAATAACAAACCTTTTGAACTTATTTTTTTTTCTTGAGCTTTCTTTTCAAGTTTCCTGAGCTTGATTTTCTCTGTGTCCTGCATTTATTTCAGCAAGTTGATGTTTCTGTGGCATATCTATAAGGATTTAAACTGCTTGGCTTCCCAATGGTCTCTGTACCACACTGAGCTGTCTCTGTGTGACAGAAGAAGAGAAGGCAAAACAATGGAATATTGTAGTTTCTTGCTGAGTTATTATTTATTGTTGGAGTTTAGAGATAAGTGGTAGATGGGATTTAGAGTGGAGGAAGGAAGTTAAAACATTTGTAGATTCTTTTGCATTTGTAGTGTGAAACTGAAGGGGCCAATCTGGTAGCTACACAGCAAAGTTGGTTTGTTCTGAACAGACCAAGGCAGTGAAATATTTTGCTGGATAAAACACTCCAAAGAGGGTTTTGCCAGGAGTCCAGTGGAGCCAAATGGGGGGGTGGATCATCCCCTTCCTCCTCGTGATAACAACATCAGTGTATGTGAGGCAGTGGTGAGATCTTCACAACTTCTTCTCATGCAACTCAAAAATAACATCTGTACTACAGCTCATCAAAGCTAATGCTTTCTAAGTTTGCTTATGCAAAAATATATGCAAATAATAATACAGGAGATGAGGAAGAGAAATGAAAAATGTCCATTTGTTCCATTGAAAGTGTTAACTTTTAACTGAGTTTGAATTTAACAGTAGGTATGGTCTGTAGGAACCATCAAAACTTCTATTTTTTCTTCTGAAAAATGGCATATCCAGTTATAAGCCTAGTGCTAGAACATCAGTTCATTAATATGTGATAGTAAAGAGAACCATATTCTACTCTGTAAGAACACTTCTACTGGCAAATCTTCTTATTTCTTACTTGGCCAGCACTTGCTTTGCTGATAAAAACTGCATGAATTTTAATAAGAACAAATAAGATGCAGGTGTATTGCTGAGTATTTATACTACTAGTCTTTCTTGCTGTTCTGATTTATGAAACTATTCCTTTTATAGAACAATGTTTAGCTGTGTATATCTTTAAAAATTGCACAGTGCTTTTCTTTGTCATTTCTGCAATCAAAAAAAAAATGAAAGAAATGCTCTCAGAAGTCTGAAACTGCAGAGTGATTCGTTAAAATGCAGATTCATAGACTTTCTGGGAATTGATGTAAGTAAAGCCTGTATGCTAAATTTGTGAAGAGGGCTTTAAAAGTTTATGGAAAGCAATCTAACAAGCTCATGTGCGCTGCTTGTTATTTTGCTTCGCAATCTGAAAGAAAAATACCAGGAATGACACAATTTTTGGAGGTTTTCCCCATGATTCTTGCTAACTGTAAGGTAAATCAGTTTCTGTGGAGTGCAGAGCATTTATTGTAGAAAGGGGATGAATTCACATTGAGCTAGGAAAGCTATCTTTTTATTTGTTCTTTATTTTCTCCCTCTCCAACCACCATTTGAGCAACATCATTAACCACTAAGTCCAGAATATGCTTGTAAATGCTGGGAACTAGCATTTGCTGTTACAGACATGAGATGATACAAGAAATAGATATAAAAATATATATAAAAATGTGCTCAAGTATTTTAAACTAGACTTCTTAGATTTCAGTCGTGTTTGTGGCTGCAAAAAGGCAATCATCCCTTTGAAAATTGACTTAACACAGAAAAGACCTAAACGTCTAGGAAATTTTGTTATATTTAGCCAAGAAAAAAAAACCTCTCCCAACCATCAGAACATTTTCTGTTCTTGTGAATTCTGTAGTCTTTTTTAATAGTCCTTCTATGAATCCTTCTATTACCTGTTCTTTTATACCAAACGCATCTGAATATTTCATGGACAAAGCCTTAATGGATGTGCTGCTCTCATAGTAACTGACCTATATCATTCTCTTCTGCTCCAAACCCCACCAAACACAGAAAAGCCACTTTCTACCTCAGAGATGTCCTTGAGAAATCCCCTACTTGCAGAGATGGGAAGGATAGGTTTCCTGGTCCTCAACAGGACTGACAGGCTATCACCTCAGCTCATGTCCAAAATGCTCCATTTTACTCCAAATGTCTAGCATGTGATATGATCTAGATTCAGGAGGGAGATCTAGAGTCAGGAGGCAGAAGCTGATCTAGAGTCAGGAGGGAGAAGCTACTTTAGCTCTGATTTAGGAATACCACTGACTCAGTATGCACATAAATTCACTGTTGTAATGTCAAGCTCTGTCTTCAAGTATACTTAGCCCTTTTATAATTTGCCTTTTGCAGCAATCTGAACATCCTGGTCTCAGTTCTAGTCCTTCTAGTTGTCCCTTGAATCCCTTTCTAGGGATTCAAGACACATTCATGGGGCTAGCTAAGGATTTTCCAGATTTAAAACTATAGACAAATGCAAATTATAAGATTATGGCCTGGCTGGACAAAGGCGAGTAGGATAGACCAAACTGCATCAATTGAAACCTCACAATTTGAGCTAGAGAAAAGCTTGCCTTCAAAGCAGAATTTGTGACACTCATTTGTATGAGTTGTATAATGTTGTCTGCTAATAATTTCATCTTAGTAAAAGAGGATAACAACAACAATATGTCTAACGAATTACAGATAATGGCACAAATAAAGCTGGAATTCTTAGTATATGCATTACCTCTGATAATTTTCATTTTTAAGAATATATCATCATGTGTTTTGTTTCTTTCCCATTCAAGCCTGAGCCAGSTAAATGCAAAGATCTCTCACAAAAGCATTCTACATCCTCAGTTTTTTCTAATAGGGGTTAAAGGAGACCACTTATTTCAAAGCACCGGCCTCTTTCATGGAAGCTGATATTAACATTCAGAATATGTACTTTTCATAACAGTGTTATGAAATTTTTGAATTTGAATGCCATAGAAAATAGGCACACTGCATGAAATGTTTTTTCATGTTTTTACTCTTGTGTTCTTTTCTTCTCAGCGCTGGGGTCGGCAGGACTGGCTGTTTCATTGTGATAGATGCCATGTTGGAGAGAATAAAGCATGAAAAGACTGTAGATATTTATGGCCACGTAACTCTAATGAGAGCGCAGAGGAATTACATGGTTCAAACGGAGGACCAATACATCTTTATCCATGATGCACTGTTGGAAGCAGTGACATGTGGAAATACCGAAGTGCCAGCCAGAAACCTGTATGCATATATTCAGAAGCTGACACAGATTGAAACRGGAGAGAATGTCACAGGGATGGAACTGGAATTTAAGGTACTGACATGTTGTCTTGTGGTGGGCCAAAAGCAAGGTGGATAACTCTTAACACTGCTATACTCTCTAGCACTTGTTTCCAGCAAGCAAAAGCTACGACACGTGCAGCATGAAGCTACAAACTAAGAGGACAGTATTTTGTAAAATATTTGTTTCTGCTTTGAATTAATCTCCAGACAAGGGCTGTTCAAAGTGGAATTTTTTAACCATCTTGTTCCTTTACATTTTGATAAGCTTGAAATTCATGTTTGTGTCAGCTTTGTTAGTTTGTGTTAGTATTTAAATTTGTTCATAGGCATTAAGTCACTAAGCTTTTATAAAGTACTAAAAGAAACTTTACTAAAGTAAAGCTTAGCTTTACTTTATAAAGTACTAAATAAAACATAAATAATGTGATGAAATATATTAAAAAAATTAAACAAACAAGCATTTGAAATTGAAATACTTTTTTAGTGAGTCATAAGCAATGCTCATCAAATCTGATAATGACATTTATTTTTGTCATACCTGATCCTAATTCTTCATATTTATTTATTTTCAACAGCGTCTAGCTAGTTCTAAAGCTCACACTTCAAGATTCATCAGTGCCAATCTTCCCTGTAATAAATTCAAAAATCGCCTTGTCAATATTATGCCATATGAGTCTACAAGAGTTTGCTTGCAGCCAATCCGCGGAGTAGAAGGCTCTGATTACATAAACGCCAGTTTTATTGATGGATACAGGTACTAATGATGATGTGTTCCCATATGGACTGCTTTAGAAGTTTACATAACTACTTATGTGATTGTAATAAAAATAGTGAATTATATTACTTACAATATGGACAATTTGTTTTTAGTTCTGCTTTTTAACATTAATAATGACTCTAGATTTTCACCTATACCACACAGAAAATTGTATAAGGTGTAAGAGTCATATAGTCTTAAAATAAAAATTGCACTAACTTTTGCATCCTTGAGAACTCTCAGTATGTTTTAATATGTTGAAGGTTACTGAGATTTTAAATACATTCATACATTCATTCAACCTCAGTCTTTTTACAACTATTCTGCTTAAAAAGATTCAAAGAAATAACATGCAGAAGGTGTACTGCCTGTGTCAAGGTGATAACCTGTGTTGCTTTTGCAGCGCTGATTAACAGCAGACCTAGCCTCCAAAAAGCATTTTATATGTATTTAAACCAGAACCTTCATTACAGCATGGAACAATATGCCCTTGGCTGTCTTAAGCAGTTGATAGGAGGAGGCATGAAGGACAAGCAGTGCACTTTCCCTAGGGCAGCTTCGGTGTGCTTGAATATGTGCATCTACAGAGGCATTTTCTGAGCCTCCTAACTGGAAATCATCATCATTTGAAATAGCACCTACAAAGATATTTCTAAGCAAGAAATACTGGTCTCTGAACACACTACTAGTCTACAGTAGTCTCCATCTTCTCATAAAACTCTCCCTCCAGAAGATTTTCACAGTCTCATGGCACCTACCACAACTAAGATTTTAAGACCTGGAAATGCAGCATAGTCCACTATGAACTTTCTTATTGCCTTACTTTTGCTTGGAGGCATTAGACTGTTGAATCACAGAATCATAGAATACTTAAGGTTGGAAGGGACCTCAGAGGTCATCTAGTCCAGAAGTACTTAATAAAGATACTGCTTGTTGCTATAATTCCTGAACTTAATAGATAGTACCACATTTTTTTTTCTGCAAAATGAAGCAGCATAACTGTTTTTAAGTGCTTTTTACAGCACACAAATTGAGCTATTAGTATTGCATTAAAATTTAAGTAATAATGATAAAGACATATATCATCATATTAACAGAGTAATTTCCATCACAAAGTTCTAAAAATAAAAACAACAGTATTTGAATAAATTATCACATTAAGGTACTAATGTGTTATTAATAACATATAACTTTTCCTCTAGATAATGTTTACTTATAAATAGGTAATAGAGGTATCAATTTACAGTTTTATTTAAAATATTTCTCTTTATTTAATTTTTCTTTCAATACAGACAGCAGAAGGCTTACATAGCTACACAGGGACCTTTGGCAGAAACAACTGAAGATTTCTGGAGAATGCTCTGGGAGCATAATTCTACCATTGTAGTCATGCTTACTAAGCTACGAGAAATGGGCAGAGTATGTATTGCTATAATATCTCCATAGTAAAATGTTTATTATAATTAATGTTTTCTTATTAAAGTGTTTCATCTATATGAGATGTCTAAAGGTCAGAAATTAGGTTCCTTCTGTTTCAAAACAGCAGTGCCACGGTAGATCACAAGATATTGATATYTGCAGTCTGTGAGTGATGAAGTGGAGGTGGTACTTTGTTCTTGGATACAGTGAGAAGGAGCAACTTGGTTTTCATGTTGGCATTAGAAAGAAAGCAGGGGAGCATTGCTGGCTATTAAATAATGAAGATTTCTCATTTGGAAACTTCTGTGCAGCTTCTGATGTTAACAACATTAGAGGAAAGTATTTTTAACAGAGCTAGATATTTTCTATGTGCTCATTGTGCTGAACTTAGCAGTTTCATCAGCCTATTTACAGTCCTAAAGTCATTGAAGTGCTGCTTTGTATAATGGAAAGAATGAAATAAGCTACTGTTCAGGCAGGATTACATCATGCATAAAACTGCTATATGATAAGTGAAATCTGAGCCCAAACGAATTRTGGAATAGAGTGGCTTGGAACATTGATAGAGGATGCAGAGGTAGATGCATTGATAGAGGTAAACAGACACATTTGACTGAGGCCAGAGAACATTTGCTTTAGCAGGGAAGATTGCTGGGAGGAAAAGTAAAGATGGTTGTAAAGTTTGCATCCTATTTTGTATTGAAATATAACCTAGGCATAGGTCTTTCCACTGATAAAAAAATCAAACTGAGCAGAAATGTAAGTTCAGAGGTACAGCAACCAGATAGAGCTCCTGTCTATTACCATATGGAAAATCTTTTTATTCTAGAAACAGTTTTTATGTTTTGCTTCAAACACTTCTATTTCCTTAAAACTAATAGTTCATATTTCTGTCAGTAATGGCACTTCCCATAAGTATTGCTCTTATCTGAGTGAAAATAATTACTCCAGGTTGTGGTGGCAATCTTGAGTAACACGTGTGTTTTGCTTTGTTATTCTGTAGGAGAAATGCCACCAGTATTGGCCTGCAGAGCGGTCAGCCAGATACCAGTATTTTGTCGTAGATCCAATGGCAGAGTACAACATGCCACAGTATATTCTAAGAGAATTCAAGGTTACAGATGCAAGGGTAAGTTAACACAACATTATCCCATTTTTTCACTCAAGTTTAAAAGAGAAAGACTGTTTCTGTCTCTCCTTGTCTCTCTCTCTCTTTTTCTTTTTCTCAATTAGAAAAGGCCTAGACATGTACTTGTTTTTCAAGCAGTAAACAAATATCAGAGAAAGAATATTAAATAAATAGCAGCTTTGTTTAAGAACAATWAACTCCATTCAGATATAATATCTGGACAGCACAGTTTTGTAGAGCTCTGAATAAGTATCCTGCATCTAATGCAGAAATGCATTAAATGATTTTAATGCCATCTTCCTTTTCTCCTTGTTTCCCCCTTGGTCCTTTTGGTGGGAAATTTTCGTTTCTTGAAGCTGTAAATGTCTTGTTTTGCACTACCTTCTAGGTCGACTTAGTATGAAGGTTAGTACAGTGAGGTTTTAAAACTGCAGGGCAACTAGCATTCTTAAGAAAAGCTTGACAAGCTTTGCACATCATAATTTGATTTTTGACATAGCTTATTCTCAGCACTCTTGCAAAGGAGAGTTATACAGCTGTGACCCTAGTTTCCGTATTTTCATTCTGCATTTCTTATCTGAATTCCTGAGCCCAAGACTACATTCTGATATAAGATTAAATGTACATAAACTTCAAATATATACTTGGCATTTCTCAGACTTGTGATTTCTAGCACTTTACTCTGCATGATGAGAATAATTACTGACATCCTCTAGTTCTATAAGCACTGTTTGTTCAAGCAAAATAGTGAATGTACTGTCCAGGATCAACTTGGCTAGCTGAGTTGCCAGTCACCATAGAAAATATAACATTTTGTCTTCATAGGCCAGACTGCTGATTGGATCTTAGCTTCATGTAAAATTTGGTACTACRGGTAGTGAGATGATCAGCATATTATAATTTTAAGTAGGTGAATTTGACTCACATACATGTTTTTTATAAGAACTGCAGGCATATTTTGGGTCTGATTTTCATTCTCTGAAAGTACTAAGGATCATGTGAATCTTCTCTAAATGATCTTCTCTAAATTGTTTGTAAATAAAGTTGCTGTCTTCCAGTGTCAGTTTTCAACCACTTGACGCAGTTCAGCGTGCTCAGATCACATAATAATGTCAAAAGAAGCCACAATTTTAGTTGAAGATGAGAGACAGCAAACAATACCTAGGGGGAAATATATTGGCCAAAAGTGAATTTAATGGTTTATGGTAAACCAGTACAATCTCTATCTTTTTGCTAATAGCTAGCAAATTAGTAAAAAGTCTAGAAGGATTCCATAGCTAATTTGCCAGGGATAGTTTTCCTGCTACTGCTATTAGTGCACCACTTTTGAAGTGAGCCATACATGCATATCAAYAACCCTGTTGCGGTATCTTATAAATGCTTATTATTATCCTTAAAATTTTAAAGATCTCTCTACCTTCGTGGCCCCAGGTTTTTTTTAACAATTCACTGGCAAGCTCTCAGGGCAGTCTTAAATTCTTCAGACATTCTGGGAAAACATAGCTCCACCAAATTTGCTGAGATCAGTAAGAACTACTTAAGAAAATGTATCTTCAAGTTGCCCTGTAGTTAGGCTTTTACGCCTGTCACACCCAGTAATTGAGACCATCTAACTAAATTATTATATTTAGCAGAGAATAAATGCAGCACTGGTTGTAACCAGCCTCTCTCCCCATTATCTCCAAGCCCTTCAGCAATGTCAGGATAGCATCAGAGCTTCAGAGCTGCCCGCTTATTCCCAAGAGCAAACGAGGGGCACACTGCTCTTGTAGGTGCGAGTAGCAAGTGCTTGGTATGGAGCTCCCAGCTATTCCCAAGACTGTCATTTCTTTTGGAAGGTGGAATTGACCTCTGTAGCCATTTCAATCTACTGCTCTGGCTGCTTTATACACACTTGCTCTGTAAACTACAAAGGTCGATATGTTGGAGCAGTCTCATATAAGGCTAGCCTATTAGTGATAGCTGTAAGCGAGTACTGTATATTCTACAGCCTGTATATTCTACACACAAGATGATTGAATGTCCCTCATAGGAGCAAGAAGAAATTCAAATGACTATCCAATCAATAGAGTTATTTATTAAAAGCCCCATGCTCCATACATATCAATATATATATAGGAATTTGAAGATTCATATTTTGTTAAGTTCTTACAGCTAATTTCTTACCCTATGTTAACTGTGACAATATTTGAAAATACAGATTTTAATAAGATATGTCATTATATTTGGATGTCTACTGGCGAGCATCTCATTAAAAGAAAGTAGCACTGTTTATAATGTTACGAGCATGGGGAATTGTGTAAGAAACTGTAGAGGAGCTACAGCTCTGCTTTAGTGGTAGTCTAACCTCAGTATAACTAACTTTACTAGTGTGCTTATTGAATAACAGAAGTTAGTGACATTTAAAAGGAAAATAGTACATTTTTCACATACTTCAGTTGGAACCACATAGTTGATTTACCTTTAGATTTGTTTCATAGAAAGAAGTTTGTTGGCACTTCAGTGACAGCCTAGACTTAAGTAAAGCATACTCTTTCCTTCTATTTTCTACTCGTTAAAAAGTTACTATTTTTCTAGTGTAAATCCTGTCAGGGTCAGAAAYTGTCAAAGAGCTTCCATAGAGTTAAATGACACATTGCAGTAGTGCAAATTGCAATGTACAAAAYCTCACACTTCAGGTTTTATTTCAGGGAAATGGGACATCAAAATGGAGCTCAGTGTATTGCTTAGCTTTGTTCATGGATTAATATTGTATTCTTCTAATTGTCTTGAAGGATCCATTCCAATATGTCTTCTAGAGGGGAATGAGATCACACAAGTAACTATGAGAAAATACCATGTCAAAAAAATGCCATTTTAGATAGGATATAGATGGGTCTTTGGATTGATACATAGCAGCAGTAAATTTGGGTAGATATTTACGAAGAGACACACTTTTTTTTTTCAAAGGATAGAAATATTCCACACAAATGATGTGCTCAAAGCCAAAGCAGGCATCTAGGAGAGTATAGGGCAAAAAAAAAGAGGGTGTGTTATTTTGTTGGGCTGCGGCTGCAACATGCCCATTCACTCCCAGCTGACACATGAAAGACAAAAACCCACAGGACCAGAGGAAACATAAAAGCAAATTACTGCTTTTATTTTTCTTTGTTTTTTAAATGATTTCTGTTTCAGTTCTAAGGTCTATAATAACTGAGAGCTTATGGTGGGAAAAAAAAAGAAAGAAAAGACTGTTCTTGCTTTCAGCATATCTGTTTCTCAGGGGATCTGCTATAGTCATTTTAATTCTTTGTGAGTTTCATTTAGTAAAAGAGCATTTGAAGACATGGCATGGTGGATACTTAAGAAGTGTAATATGTCCAGAAAAGGAATTCAGAGTAGCAGCTCAATTTATGTTCATACTTTTAAGTGTAACAGCTACACAGATTGACAGTGCTTAGAATCATCAAGGATGACATTTGAAAGCTTGAAACAAATTTACTTCTATTATGTTTTTATTATTTATTTTTATTATCTATTATTATTTTTTATCTATTTATTATTTTTGCTGTCCTGAGCATTTGCACATAAAATAGGCATGCAGCAGAACCTGGGGTTTGCAGTGGACTTCAGTTATTCCCATGGCTTATTATAAACATAACCATGTTGCAGAATTCTTCACTTTAAAAGTATCCGGTTAGCAATCCTAATCATACAGTTTCAGGCGACATGTCTGGAGAGAGAAGAGCCCTTCTAACTTGCTACCGGTTTGAATTCTGTCCAAGCTATTAGTAAATGAAATTATAATGAAGTAAAGTCATGATTTGAAACAAGTGACTGGTCTTCAACTTTGAAACAAGTGACTTGGTCATCCTCTTCCAGGAAAGTGCCTACTTGCTAGAAAGCACCATAACTATTAAGCTATAAAAGATGCGATCTAAAAAGAGCCCACTGATTAAATAAATTTTATCAGTAAATATATTCCTGCCATGCAGTCACTGAGTATGTTTAATGAAAGGAGGGGCAAGCTGGATGTCCATATTCTGGCTGTCATAAAGGAAAATTGCAGTTCAGAAGACTCAAAACAATACTTAAAAATGTATGTGTAACTTAATGAGATCTTAACTTCCGTACCCTCAGACTTTCTTTTTACAAGGTACCATGTCAGACAGTCTCCTATAAAAAGTAATCTGCACAGTGTCATAGTTAATAAAATTTCATTTCTGTGCCTGTGCTCCAAAAACATTGATCAGTGATATGATCAGAAGAATCTGTGTATGTGTAATCTTAGTTATTCCCCATTCCCACCCAATGTATATTTTTTTTTGTGACTGACCTTCTGTTTTGTTGCCTAGCTGGCTTCTAGCCATTGGGATATTGTTTTGGGATATATTATGTGTGTCTTTCATTAAAGGATGGCCAGTCCCGTACAGTGAGGCAGTTCCAGTTCACTGACTGGCCAGAGCAAGGAGTGCCAAAGTCTGGAGAAGGATTTATTGACTTCATAGGCCAAGTGCATAAAACAAAAGAGCAGTTTGGTCAGGATGGACCAATCTCTGTTCATTGTAGGTAAGTAAACAAAATCTCAAAATGATTCATGTGCAGTTTCTTTTTCTAACATTCACCTTAGAAATATGGGGAGGTAGAACTTCATAAGCGAACTATTGGAAATGCAATCAAATACAAGGATTGAAAGGGAACTTTTAGGAGGATTGCTTTATGAAATGGGAACTGTTTTATGATGCTTGTATTCATACAGAAAATTTTCCTCTGAAGCGTACRGAAGCATGTGATATCTTTCTTCACTGAAACATGTCTCTGCCACAGGGTAAAAACAACTTGATAAGTGCTACTTTCAGTATGCAGTAGGAAATACCTTATCACACGTTCATCTATCTGATTTTTTTCTCACTGCTAATTATCAGGAAATACTGTTATATCAGTGGGATTATTACCTGTAAACAAACCAGTTATTCATGAGTAGTGCCTTAGTGGCAGTCAAGACAAGACAAAGTAAAACGGTAGCTACATCAGGAAAGCGAATAGAATAGAAGTCAAAGTTTGGAAACTCTGCCCAGCAAAACATCCTTGGAGTCTGAATTGGTAAGTTAGACYCCCAGAATGAAATTCTCATTTACCGATGTGATGAGCTTCCCAAATTCCTTTACAACTGAGAGGCAGATGACAACAGCTTACAGGGTGCATTGGAATAATCCAGTGGTAAGCTTTTATAATATGTATTTTTTATTTACTTCCACTGCATATTCTAAAGTCTATAGCAGATGGCAAAAAATAATATCTTTATCTTTTATCTCTTATTTAATAAATTGCTTTCTATAAATTTCATTAGGATTTTAGATATTCATTCTTCAACATTAAATTATTTTTGATAGATTAAATGTTATTATTTATATAACATAAATAGAAAATATTAATATAGGTACCAAGTCCTCTCAACAGGCCCTGCAGTGACCTAATGCTAACATGAAGACAAAATCACAAGTTTACTATGACATACAAATGAAGAGATTGTTCTCCTTCCAGAGCCAGAAGAATAGCTGCACGTGTTCTCATGTTTTAACAGAGAACTTTATGATCCTTAATCAGGAAGACTGTAATATACTGGACATTTTCAATGCTAGTTTTCCTGTGTGCCTAAGGATTTTTATAGCCTGTGAAAGAGAATGACATTGCAAAGCCATGATCAAAAGCCAAAGTTCAGGGATGCATTTTGTGAAGGAGAGTTAAAGACAGCCGTGATAATAACAAACCTCATTTTTCTTGACATTRAAGACTTCTGAGAGCAGAGAAATAATAAGCAGTATTTGTCCTATGTGCAGACATGCATAAGAAGGCAAATATTATTCCAAGTGCTTTCTACCATGGAAGTACTACCTGCTTGTAACTCTGAAATGAAATACATCTTGCAGCTTTTCCAGTTAGGTGTGATCTTTCATGCTGAAGCCATGGAGAATTCTATAGATTTTGGTAAAAACAATGTCAGATCCAACATAATCCAACAAGATTTTATCTTTAAATGCTCTCTCATCATCCTAATAACATTTTGGAGATTAGTAATACTAATCATTATTAGCAATGTTATTCGACTCATAGAAATATTAAATTACTCTCTTAAATTGCTGTTTGCTTGTTTCAGAAAGCACAGGATCCCAGGTACCTCCACTAACCTAGGCCTTGGGTATTCTTATCCAGTTGGTACCATGAGGAGTTTTAAAGGATTTTTTTACTTAACCATAAAACTCCCAAGTGCCTGTTCCCTATAGTTTCCATCCCACCTAACACATTTCTCATGAGTTTGCTCTGTGTTCCACTAAAGTACCACCACCCATACTTTTCAAACATTATGTACATTCTGTTTCTCTGGCACTTTTACAAATAGATCAGCATGTTACTATTTAAAAGTTTCTAACCTCACCAGTCAATCAATTAAAAATTAACTAAAATAGTAAAGGATCGTTTATTTGGAAGCAAAATATTCACCAGAATGAAACTTACACACTTGCAATTCTCTTTCAGCTTCTAGCTGAAAAGTAGTGAGGAGCACCTTTTCCTGACATTCAGGACCTACTTTTAAGAACAAATTCCTCCTTCTTAAAAAAAAATCAGTACTTTCTCATGACTGAGGAAGTATTGTAAGTTCGTGTCTAATTGTTAAAACTTCAAGGAATCCTCACACTGAGACAGCAGCATCATGTGATGACAAGGACCCTTCATCATTTACTAAACAGAGGGTTCTTCAAAACCTGTGGTGCTCTCCTGTATAAAGTACTGTGGCAGAACTGGCTGGWCGAGGGGAGAGCCGTGGATGTTGTCTACCTTGACTTCAGCAAGGCTTTTGACACTGTCTCCCATAACATCCTTATACGGAAGCTCAGGGACAGTGGACTAGACGAGTGCACAGTGCGGTGGATCGAGGGCTGGCTGGATGGCAGAGCTCAGAGGGTGGTGATAAATGGGGCCGAGTCCAGTTGGAGGCCTGTGGCCAGTGGTGTCCCCCAGGGGTCAGTACTGGGCCCAGTGCTGTTCAACTTGTTTATCAATGACCTGGACGAGGGCAYGGAATGCACCCTKAGCAAGWTTGCAGATGACASCAAGCTGGGTGGAGTGGTTGACACTCTGGAGGGCTGTGCTGCCATCCAGAGGGACCTGGACAGGCTGGAGAGYKGGGCAGAGAGGAACCTCATGAGGTTCAAYAAGGAYAAGTRCAGGGTCCTGCMCCTGGGSAGGAATAACCCCAGGCATCAGTACAGATTAGGGGTCGACCTGCTGGAAAGCACCTCCAYGGAGAGGGACCTGGGAGTCCTGGTTGACACYAAGTTAACCATGAGTGAGCAGTGTGCCCTCGTGGCCAAGAAGGCCAATGGGATCCTGGCCTGCATCAGGAGGAGTGTTGCCAGCAGGTCAAGGGAGGTGATTCTGCCCCTCTACTCAGCTCTGGTGAGGCCGCACCTGGAGTACTGTGTTCAGTTCTGGGCACCCCAATATAGGAAGGACGTGGAGCTTCTCGAGAGGGTCCAGAGAAGGGCAACCAGGATGATTAAGGGAATGGAACATCTCTCGTATGAAGAGAGGCTGAGTGAGYTGGGCCTGTTTTCTCTGGAGAAGAGAHGGCTCAGAGGGGATCTGATWAATATGTATAAGTTCAGGAAAGGAGAATGCAGGGAGGAAGGGGACAAGCTGTTCTCACTGGTGGCCAGCGATAGGACGAGGGGTAATGGCCACAAGCTGAAGCATAAGAAGTTCCGTCTCCAGGTGAGGAGCAACTTCTTTACTGTGAGGGTGACAGAGCAGTGGAACAGGCTGCCCAGGGAGATTGTGGAGTCTCCTACTCTGGAGGTCTTCAAAACCCGCCTGGATGCCACCCTGTGCCACATGCTTGAGCAGGAAGGTTGGACTAGATGATCTGTAGAGGTCCCTTCCAACCTTGAATCTTCTGTGAATCTGTGAATCTGTGAACTCAGTCTGCGTCTTTACTTGCACTGAATGAATCAGCTGTACTGCKAGTACATTTGGAGACTTCCATTACTCTTTAGAAGCCCTGAGTATCTGCTAATACAAAGTGAATTAATATTTAAATATGCTTGTCACTTTCAACTGAAACAAGGTCCATGAGTATTCTACATGCTTTACCAAATATTACACTTAATGGCTAATTAGGATGTAAAAGCATTGAGTTTTTTTTTTCATATTAGTGTGTATTCCTCATTAAGTAATTCTCTGGATACCTTTTCATGTAAGGGAGCAAATTAATTCCCTCCTGTTGTTGATTTAAAGAATTGTTAATAGTTTTCTTAATAAGGATATGATTAATACCTAATCTAGAAGTCATCACACAGATGTTTAGAAAGCCATACCTTTTTTTCTTCAAAAATTCATCAGGAGCAAGGTCTGAAATGGTAGTTGGCCCATTAAAGTGTGCTTAACACTTTCTAGGATACTGTATTTATCTCACATTATCATTGACTCTTAAAGTCAGGTTTCAGCATTCTATTTTCCAGGACTTTGCTTCTTAGACATCACTTTTCTAATTTATCCTTCCAGGGAAATGAGATCATATAATACTATTGCTGTAGATCTGCAGGACTATTTTCATCACACAAAGGAATATGAGCACTAAGAGCATGACATTTTATCTAGTTGTGTGTCAAGTGTTCTTTAGTTTCAGCCCTCTGAAGAAACACAGCTTCTGCGAAGTTTCTAAATACAATTGCAAATATTTAGCTCCCTAGAAGTGTACTGATAGTAAATGTACTAAACAATAAAACACCATCACACAACCTGGACGTTGGTTTCCTCACTGGTCTCAGCATTCMGTGTCCCTCTGTCAAGGTCCATGTGGATGTTCAGAGATTTTCAGCCACTCCCTGTGGTCTGTCTTTTTCACACTGAATAGCTCTATAAGTCTCTATCTTCCCAAGCTCATTCTACTGAATAAAACACTGTGAAGTAGTCAGAATCCAGTATGAGAAGGTAGATCTTAATTACTACCACTCAAGCTCAGAAGTCTTTTTTTTTTTTTTTTTTTTTTTTTTTGCATACATGCAGTATATGGATATTAGTATCTGTAATCTATACTCCACACTGTAAATTCAATAAAAACTGTATCTTAGGTTTCCCATTTATCTTCTACTTGAATTACAGCATGTAAGAACAATTTTAATGTTAACTGAAAGTCCACTGATTGTCTTCAATAGAGCCTCAGAATAGACACTCAACTGACAAATTAAATGAGGGGAGACATATCATCAAATCATCAAAAAATGTTAATGGAGGGGATACACATGAACAAGTCAAGAGGAAGACAGCAGTARCATGCATTTTGGTTCCTTTTGTCATTTTCAATATAGATCACCAGCAGGAAACACTCATAATCCTTGACCATGCAAAGATTATTGTATATTTGGATCAAAAAAACAAGTCACTTTGCAGTGGACTGGGGAAGTCAGGAAGTGCATGAGTAGTATGTTGAGTTTGCTTGAGAGGAGTTATTCTAACTGAAATGTGACAGTTTGCTGTGGAATTTTGCTCAGTGAACCTTTCCCTGTTTTGAAACCTATTTTGAACCTGTTTTGAAACCTGTTTTGAAACACACTTACAGTGTGTTGTATCAACAGATGAGTTGTCAGCCAATTTTTATCATCATTAATTGCCAATTAACATTCCTTCTCTCTTTTTCTTTTTTCTTGTTTTTTTTTTTTTTTTTTTTTTTTTACTTCAATAGTGCGGGTGTTGGACGAACTGGAGTATTCATAACTCTGAGCATTGTGTTGGAAAGAATGAGATATGAAGGTGTTGTCGATATCTTCCAGACTGTCAAAATGTTAAGGACACAACGGCCAGCCATGGTACAGACAGAGGTGAGAACAGTGTCCGTATACAATAGTGATGGAAAAAGAGGTGGAGTGGAGGGAGCATTTTCCACAGTCAAGAATGCACAGATGGAGACTGTGTAAAACGTGCATACATTTATATGTTTAGTGACTGGCTACAGATTAAAATTTGCCATCAATGCAGTGCAAGAATTATTACCTGTTATGATGGCAGTAGATGCTCTTGGCTTTGGAAGAAAACAATCACTTCACTAGTGAAATCTGCATGGTTGAGGAGAACTATTTCTGAAGAATGATACCTATTTTTGTTTGAGACTTTCCTTCCTGGCATGTGTAGTGTTAAGAARGAGGTCAAATGTTTGTGAGGGTGAACCCACTACATTCTTTATTTTCCATTATTCATGGCTTCAAACTCTATTGTTCATGACTTTGAAATCCGGTGGTACTGTTTTTGTGATTATCTTGACTTTGTGTCACCACACAAGTGGCTGAAAGTGGTTTGGGCTGAAAATTGTAATGGTAAATTCATACATACAGAGTAAATGACTGCCTTTCTAGCAAGAATGCTATAGAGAAATGAAGAGAGAGATAAATAGTATCAACTGATCTCCTGGGCCTGATTCCTTGGAGATGTGTCATGTCATAAAGAACATTAGGTGTTTTTGGTATGTGCTTGATTTCTGCCAAAATTTCTGGACAAATGACTTGAACTCAAGCTGAGTCAGTAGATGAGGGAATCAAATCAAAGGGCAAGAGAAGGGGAAAAAAAWTAGGTCATACATTTACTTGGTATAATTTGATTGGCCTTTGTATTATACTCTGTGAAATTTAAGATGGTTCCCCAGAGCTTACTACTTTCTACAAGGAAATTGCACTTATTCAGAAAAGGCTAGATAGTCTTATTTTTAAGAAAACGACTTATAAATAATATGAGAAGTAGAGATAAGCTTGTCACTTATATAGTGTGACAACTCACAGTGAATAAATAGATGAATTAAATGGATTTCTTTTCCATTACCGTCGTTATTCTAGAAGTTTACATTATGCAAAACATTAAATATCTATTTTCCATGCCTTTTTTTCCAAGAAATAAATACCACATATGGAATAACTAGGCTTCTTGGAGCCTACTTGACAAATAGAGAAAAGGGCTATGTGATATATACTCCCTCCACCTAATTCAACTTCTTTCTGTGTGCTACCCTTCATCCCTAACTGAAAGTAGAAATGTTGACAATTCATTTCTCTGAAGACTCAGAAAAGAAATCCAATGTTCAATAATATAAGACGGTGCTTAGAAATCTAATCTTTATTCAGCAAAGCTCTTGAAGTAAGTATGGACCATCCATATGTTTAAAATCTAGGCATATGTTTTAAAGTATTCTCCCACTATTTCAGCACCTAGGAGAAGGGAGTTATTAATGATTGATTAGTGTCATTAAAATGATGCAAATATCTAATCAGTCTCTTGATCTTCTGAAATAAATTAATTTTAATCTGAATAAATATAACTATGTGGGGTTACCAGGTATCACTGTAATATAAATAACTAAACTGTTTTGATGTTTTGGATGGATAAATAATTTCAGAAATAATTTCTTCAGAAATAATTTCTGATTTTGTTTGTTTGTTTTATCGTCAGTACCCTGAGTAGCAGTCACAAATGAGCACACTGATTTGGCATTTTAATGTAAGCCTGTAGTGTTTCCTAAATGTTTAATAGGACTGCTCTTTGTGTGTGGAAATAACATGGAGTGCCAAATACTGGATTCTCTAAAAATATATGCAAACCTCTCATCACTGTGAGCTTGCTTTCTCTGTTTTCAGGTTGAAGTGCAATCTGTTTCATGTTAATAAGGTACTTAGCTACATGTGTCTCTCTTAGGCCCTGTTCCTGCCACGGGCTAACATATCTTCATGTCATYAACAAAGCTTATGTTGCTGAAGGTTGAGGTCCCCTTGCTTCCTAACCTGATTTTTAATCTGGTGGCTTTCCATACAGTATTCTGTATCAGGGCTGTGATGGATATTGTTACTTAGTGCAGTGTATCATATTTGCTGTAGAGTTAATTGAGCATCTTGCCAGTTACTTTCAAATACATGGGGGGAAAAGAATCTTAACATGCTGCCATAACAAAAAAAGCTTTTTGCTAATGTTATATTAATTCAGAACAACAAATGCTTGGGAAATGGTTGTATAGTCTCTTCAGAAAAAGAAGGTGCATTCTGTGGAGAATGTTATTGCATTAAATCTCAGTCTATCTTCATTTATTGTAACTCAAAGTGCTCTTCTGTTGATGTCAGCAAGTGAATACTGCGGAACCACAGATGCCTCTCTGGTATATTTGTCTGCAGCCAAGAAAAATTCAATCTTACTTTGAATAAAAGAGAAAGCTGCTATTGAAGCTTTTCTTTTTTCTCTTTTCTTTCTCCAGGATCAATACCAGTTCTGCTATCGAGCCGCACTAGAATATCTGGGCAGCTTTGATCACTATGCAACGTAAAAACCCACCGTGGATTTTTATTGCAGGCCCTTTAAGATCCAGAGAGCCGCTTCTGAGCCATACGGTGTGCTTTAGAAAATACTTCTTAACTCTTAGCTAAGGAGCAATTATTGGGGATATATAAAACAAACAAAAATATTGGGGATATATAAAACAGAAACAAAAACTACTCCATGTGGACCAAGAATTCACAGTTTAATAACCTAACCATAATAAAACAATCCTGACCGGTGAGGCGTCTGAAGGATCTCATTTACAGATACCTCAAGGGTCCGACATTGGTTGAAGTTAAAGGGAAGAGGAAATTGTTGGAAGGAAGCATCATCTTGTTCGGGATTGCATGATTGTTGCAAAGAGGAGTTTTGAGAGAACTGCAGTTCAGTGCAAGATGTTTATTAAAAGGCTGGTGCCTGGTTCCTAAAACAAAGGGGACTCTTTGCTTCAACATCACCCCTTTACACCATACTGCTCATAATAACACTTTAGGGAAAATGTGGGAATGTTTAAAAAGAAAGTCCTTGATTTAGTTTTTTAGTATTGTAAAGATACTGCTGACCTGTGCTTCATTTTTAACTGTGTAAAACTTTTTCCTTTTTTTAACAAGAGTTTATCATTCAATGAAGTGAATTAAAAACAAGATTGCATAACTGTCCATTTTTTTGTTTAAAAATTGTAGTTTTTTTAAGCTGTAGAACTGTTATCTGTAATATCGTGCTGTAGACATGTTAAAAAATTTGAAAATTTGCACATTTTTGTGCAGTCCTATATTTATCTACAGTACCGGAGTCTTGTTAGATATTACTTTTACAGTTTTGTTTATTTTATTTTTCTTTAAGAAAATATTCATTGTAATCAGTTTAAATCAAAATGGGGCTTTTGGTTTCATTTGGAATCAACAGGGAGGCGCAAAGTATAAAGATGCTGCTAACACACACACACAGACACACAGACACACACGTGCACGCACACACATGCATACACGCACATGTACACCCCTCTCTCCTTCTATATGTATAGATATATGTATGTATTACGGTCTACTCAAATCTATCTCTCTGTATAGCTACAGAGATATGGCTAGATAGATATCCACACACACAGAAATATATCAGTTCTTCCATGACCTGGATTTATCAAAGTGATGGGAAAGCTTTTTGGCAAACTATGATTGAGGTCTACTAGTATTTGATCTTCTCTGCATTTCCAAGGTCCATAAACTTTTGTTTTGAAGGTAAATGAGGAATGCACATCACTGATATTAGAACATCATCCCTATCTGAAATAATATTTGTAGCCACGTTGGCACTTGAACACACACAGACACACACAGACACACACACAAAATACACACGCGTGTGCACATACACAGACACACACAGACACACACAAACACACACACAAAACTACACACACAGTATGTGGTTTAGGCTTCCAGTGAAGTTCAATATTTGTAACACTTTAGTGCAATAAGAAATCATATTATTAAATGTAGGAGGTGTGCATGTGGGAAAGGTCAGTGCATATCCCTTTAGGGGGGAGAATGTTATAATATACTAGCTATTAAGATGTTTTAAAATTGTATTCAATAGTATACTGTCTATAGTGTGCGCTATGAAATTTACATTTATCGTATGTAACAGGGCAAAGCCAAACACACACTGCTCTGTGAAACCAATCATTTTGTGGCATACAGCATTGCTTGCAGATGCTGTTTTTTATTTTAATTTTGCATTTAGAGTGCCTTATATTTGATGCCTATTTTGAATAGCATTTCTTTAAGTTAGCCTTCATTTATATTTAGTTCAGTTCATATCTCTGTTATAMTTTTCAGTGAAAACATTCTAACCCATATAATCAGACTATTTTGAATAATATACATTCCCAGTCTCTAATCAAGTACGGATGGTTATAAGTGATAACCCAAAACACATAAGTAGTCAAGGCCCTTTATCTTTACATATTTTCAATAATAGACCAGCCCACAACCTAAAGATCCATTTCCAGTTGGCTTTTTAAAACCACTGTGTCACTGGTTTTAGTAGTATCATTGCAGAGATGTAGCAGTACACTAGTAATAGCTGACATGAGTAGTGTTTATGCATCTTTTTTTTATTATTTTTTTCTTTTCCTTTTTTTTTTTTTTTTTTTTTTTTTATTTTTTATTTTGGGCTAGCCCAGCTCTTTCACTTGTGTCAACTGATTGCTGAAGTCAAATTGCTGCTTTTGGTGGGATGGTTCATGTGAGGTTAGCACAACTGAGCCCACAGGGCATTTTTTTAGAATGACACTAGATTTTCTTCTGGGGATAAACAAAAATCTGTTTAACAGCACAAAGTATGTTGTGGGACTCTTAATAGCATGCCATTTACATTGACCCCATTTTCTGTCATGCCTTGTACCACTTAGTACATGAGTTTCAAAGGAATTCTTTCTTTGGGGTTTCAGAGAAGAGCATCTGTATGGCTTGGAAATGTCACCTTAGCTTTTTCTTCTTCCACGTTGCCCACTACTAGCAGAAARAAATATATGAAAGACCAAACTCAAGCAAGCATTGTATTTGAGCACTTTTGTAAAGAAAATAACACAAAACAGAACAAAAATATAAATATATATATAAAATAGAAGTATTATAGAAGGCTACCTCAGAATGAGATTCTATAACTTACATCTGAACCTGAGAAGAATGTGCACTATGTTTCTTTTTCTTCTTTCTTGATTTGTACTTTCTAAAGAATTACTGAAGTGCCAGGTTATGTGGTGTGGTCATGTCCTTTCAGTCAAATATTGGGGATCAAAAAAAACCCACGACATATAGTCATACAAAGGATATTTTGGAAACAGACTAGGGAAGGTTCTTGCACACCAGGTCTGTAAACAGATGAGAGTTTTCTCCCTAGTAGAATATCTTGTAAGGTCTAAGGAAAAAGGAGGGTGTTAAAAAAAATTAGAGCCAATATTTAAGGGAAATTGCTCTACAACTAAATATTCCTCTATTTYTTATGTTTATGAGTTGTTTCTGAAGTGAACTGTTAGCATCATTGATGTGCATTCCACTTTATGTATTCTTATATATAGTCATACTACAGTTAATTTAAATTGTAAGCATGTCTACATATAGCTTACATTTCCAAGCTTAGAATTGGTTTCATCAGCATAACCAGTACGGTGCTATTATTTACGTTTGTATGTGTAGTTATGTCTAATTTTGTAATTAGTTGCAATGGGGAAAAACTCAAAATATATAAAAATGATCTGTATAGAAGTTTATTTTAGCTTTTTTTTTTTTTAATGTTTTGAGTAGCTAGATGTTGGAGAGGACGGCTGGGGAAGGGAGGGGCCCTCTAGGGAGATTTGCACTTTCTATACCTTTGTACTATGCACTGCCCTATTGATTCTACACCCAATAATGTTATTACTTGAACCCATCTGTAAGAAACTGCTTATAAAATCCACATGTGTGTACATAACTGACACAGAACGTTTAAAAAGGGAAAAAAAGTTTGCAGTGACAAACAAAAAATGCAGCTCCTTTTTTTCCTTTTATTCTCTCCAATTTTCTTTTTTTTTTTTCCTTTCTTTCTTTCTTTTTTTTTTTTTTTTTTTTTTTTTTTTTGTTTTTGTTTTGTTTTGGTTTTATTTTTTTGGTGCCCTGATACTCCAACAGATATCAGAAGGCTGCAGGTCCCATCATAACCATCTGTTATGTGGCTTTGCCATTCAAGCTTGGAGTGTCTTTACAAAGATAATAAAAAATTGTGTTCTTTGCTCTTGTTTTGGATGCATAGACTGAAAATAAAAAATTACCTTGTAAAATGGCTTGTTAAAAAATACAATTACCTCTAATTAGTAGTACGCGTAAATGTTTTACAGAATGAAAGGCGTGCTTTTTATTTTCTTACTTCGTTACATTGGTGGCGAAAGAAAGTCTGTATGAAAATCAGTTCTTTGCTGACACAAGTTCCATTTGTTACAAATGAATTCTAATAAAATGTCAGTGTTATGCAGCCCTGGTCTTCTTTCTTAAGCAATTCTTCTGGAATTAAAACTTGTTTGGTCCCTCGTGGTGATAAAGGAGTTTAATTGAAACTACAAAGTAGTCATTAATCTTCTTAACTAGTGGTTGGACAATGGAAAATGCATTTATAGATTAGAAAATACATTGTCTTCCTCAGCAAATCTTGAGCCAGCACAAACAAAGTTCTTGTTTGACATGAATTCCCATAACTTCATGAATTTCAACAAAATTTTGACACTTTACATGCGTCAGGTCTTTGTGCTTTAGAAATGCATCAGTTCGTTGAGAAGATATAGTTCTGTCCTCTCTTAGGTTGCTTCCCAAAGATATAAAATACTCACAGGCATTTGGGAACAACTCTGAATTCTTTCTTCTGAATGTGGCTGGCATGGGGCAGTTTCTGGAGTGAATCAAAGGGGGCAAAGTTGTTGGCTGGCACGTTGCAAGGGCCAGTGTTTTTGGTCCTGTCCTGGCTGTTCTGCTTTTGCCAGTGTCCATGAGACTGCCATCCAAACACTGGACAAAGAATCATTGTCACTCTTCTTTGAAAGACTTAGCAAACATATTGACATATATTGGGGCAAACTACAAGCAGCATGGCATGAAAATCTGGACAAGGAAAAGGGGAGCAATCTCACAGTGTGTGCTGGTTTTGAAAGCGGGCAGGCTCCATCCCTGAGATTTTTTGATGGCTAAGGAAACACTACTGCTGAGTAGGTGTTGATAAAGAATTCACTGCACTGGAAAGCTTTGTAGAGACGTTCACACCAGGCTGATTTATAAGAACTTGCAATATTCTTAGCCTAATTTTCACATTAAGAGATAATAATGTAAAAGAAAAGTCTTAATATTCTCATGATTTTTTTTTTAGTTTCCTATTGACTCCAATGCATTTTTATGATTACCTCTGTTCAGTCTGGCTGCCTTTCTCTTGGACATTTTTTTGCCCAGGCTTTTTGAGCTGATTTAAAACTGTGTTATATAAGGATTCCTTTGACCATCTTTTAACAATGACTTTTAATGGTTCCCTTCATGGATTTTTCTGTTCTCTGCATCTTACATAAACACTCAGACTTCCTTGGACCTTTGATACTTTCTCATTCTAATATTATTTTAAAGAGGGAGCAGGTATCTGAATGGGGATGGCACCAGGGCTACTCAGTCTGCAGTAAGACAGAATTCACCATTTGTATTTTTTATCTACTGCTTTCCTCTCCTGGTCTATCTGAGAGTGGTAGGATAAAAATGGTATAATGATAAATATATACAGAGTATTAAAAATATGATGATGGAGAATATACAGGAAAAAGCTGCATACTGACCAGAGTGACTGGAATAGACCACTACGTAATGAAGCTTCAGAACAGTAAAGCTATCTCTGCTCAAGAAGGGGAGACAAAAAGGTATAGAGATACATCTGGCAGTTTTGTTCCACGTTTTTTTTTTTTTTTTTCTTTGCTTCAAGTGAGAATGTGACATTATTCCTTTTCCTGTTCATCCACTGTATAATCAGCAGAATAATCTTTAATTATTATACTCTTCTTACAAGCTTTGGAATTTTCAGGGAAAATAAATGAAACTTTTGACATGCTAGCCAACCTACTAATGACAAATGAATCTCTCATCCAGGAAACTTAATCTGGGAGAAAAAAAAAATAAAAAATATGTAACTTGCTTGTGGAATTGTAAAGTTGACCAAAATGCCTTGCATTTTGCAACCTTGAAACTTTACAATTTTAGACAGTCAAATTTGACAACAGCACTGGATCAAATTGACAATGCCATCAAAAGGTGTCAAGTGATATGCTATGTTACTTGCAGTACCAAGGATGCCTTTAAAGCTTYTTTAGGGGTATGCAACACTGGCACTTTTTTTTCATTTTGTCACTGGGGAAATGAAATATACATAGACCTTAAGCTACGTGTTACTAAAGAAGATCTTCAAGACCTTTAACAAAATATTGTTCAGGTTTTTGCTTTTTCTTTTTTCTTCTTTCTTATAGGAAGAGAGAATAATGTTATGCTACCTAGCACTGACTGAATGCACTTGGAAAGTTATTTTATTCAAAAAAGAAATATTTGAACACAGCAGTTATATTGGTATTCAAGAGAGAATATTTTCCCACTGCATTACCCTGTCTGTTTTAAACATGGCCTATGACAGCCATGAGAGGAGGATCCAGCATATTTTTTCATCACTAATGCAGTGAGTCAGGATGGGAGAAAACATCTGCTGACTAGCTTTCAGAGAAGAGCAGAATGATAACCTGCAAATGAGACATTGTAATGAATAGAGATCATTTTGCATCTAGGTTATAAATAGGGTGCTTTTGAACCCAAAATACATTCAGCTTGCTTCTGTCAGCAGAAGTCTTTATTATTATAGCAAGAACAAGCAAACAGACTTTCTTTGTCAATAAAAACAGTGCATTATATATTCAACAGCCTTATTGGATTTAGAATGTACATCCTTCAAGTCAAAACTGCCTGGAAATGCATTTCCTTCTCTGAATGATAAAGACAAGCTAAGAAATATAAAATTTTCTTCACTGGAAGAAATTTTAAAATACAGGAGGATTACCAAACTGAGCATTAAAATTCTTGTAGTCTTTGAAATCCAGCGTGGTCTTGAAATCCAGAAATGTCTAAAGGACTTAAAACAATCTAGTATTCTGTTGTGGTAGGCACTTTGCAAGCAGATAGCAAGAGAGCCCCTACCTGGGAAGTTTCACATGAACAACAAAACAAACCAAAATAGCAGCTAAAGGCAGGATGGGGACAGACAGACACTGGTGACATTTCCAGTTCTTGACATAGATCAACGTCAGTGCTGACTCCTGAGCCAAACCAATTAGCCCGCACTACCAGTACAAGTCATCTCATTCAGATGTCATGATATTTCAAAATATGCAAAACAAAAACTGAAAAAATTAGTGTCTAATGCTGGATACTCAGTTACCTGCTGAACAGAGAAGTGACATAACTGCAATCTTTCACTGGCAACAAATGAAAGAAGTATAGTAAAACTATACCTCTGTTCCATGCATATAAAATGTTTATCAAGTTAATACAACATCTAGTCTACACTTTCAAAGATTATTTTGCAAGCATATCATGCAGTCATACCTTTGAATGCCATTTATTTGACTTCATAGGCTAAGATTTTTTCATTAAATGCTTATACTTTCTATAAGCTGTTTGTCTTATATACTTATTGTACTTTCTTGACTGTTTGCCTTATAACAGTTTTACAGCATTGGTACCCAATTTGCAGCATTACACAGAAAAGTGCAATGACAAAATAGAAAACAAGCCTATGTAATCTCAACTCACAAGGTGCCATAAATTTGGCTACAAAATATTTCTTATCCATTACAGAGCATGGCTGCAGAACAACTCTCACCTCTGAACAGGCAACACAGCAGTGTTGAATTAGAGTTATCTGCTAGATGAAAAACAGAAATAGAGATGGACTTTATTTCAGCTCCAATATAGACACAAAAAAAAAAA
>NW_020456199.1:189208-211280 GCF_003342845.1 Nothoprocta perdicaria | reverse complement strand
TTTTTTTTTTTTTCTGATTAAAGACTATTTACTTTATACAAATAAGCAGCATTTTCCAATAATAAATTTTATTTTCCATTATAGTTCCCAGCACTGACACTGACYAGAAATTATAGGTGATGCTCTTGGATGGCCAACAGAAGCTGTCTCTGCAAATTCCAGGTGGTGAATGAGATGTGTATATAAGAATATAATGGACAAGTCCATAAGTTACAAGATGGGAAAGGTAACATTACTTAATCAAAAATGGTAAATAAGAAAGAGGATGAGGGGACAGAAACAGTACAACAGATAGATAAATACTGTCAATATGACTTACATTTCTCTAAAATTCCAATTTCAGTTAAAAAAGAACAGATCTGCACACAAATCTTACAGTTTAGGCCATTGGAACAGCAGTTAAACCCTTGCTCTGGCCATGCTACTACCCATGTGAAAGCACCACTGGTCTTGTTCTGTCCATCTAATCAAAGAAGTAAGTGGAAGATATATGGAAATAAATGAAAGTGATAACAGGTTTTCAGGAATATTTAATATGCTGTTAATAGTCATGAATATCAGAACTATCCTTCCCAAACACTATTTTTAAGTCAAATACATGTACAAATACATTTAGAATAGGCAAATGCATTCCGTGTTTATTGTTAGTAAGATCAAAATTATTAATATTTATTTTTCAAATAGCAGATGCAAATTAATAATCATGAAATATATCAAATTCTGATTTTCCACAAAAAAGGACTTAATTTTAGCTTTTTAGACATAGAATTAAAACTAAAAATATGATGAATTAAAACTAAAAATATGATGAATTAAGAAATATACTTATTTAAATATATATTTAATAAATGCATATTTAACTAAAATATATTTAACTATGATATTTAGTTAAATATCTGATATTTAGATTTTTTAAAGATAAATGAGAAAAAAAAATGTGGATTTTTTTTATGCCTGAATTGATCTAGTATATGAATGACCCAGAAGTAATTAAAAATGAACAGAGGCAGTCAGTGCACAGACAAGATTCTTCCTCTTTCAAAATTAGAAGTACTCAAACTGAAATCATGAACATTGACTGAAATTAGAGATACTGTTAGTTTATTCCTTAGAAGTGTTTTGGCTACATTAGTACTTCTTGCCAATGTCTTCTGAAGACCCAGCTGGTCATACTCCTTCGCCTGATTACAAAATTGATGTTTTTAAACAAGTAAAAATATTTTGTGTGATTGTGTTAATCTCATAATTACTAGGAGTAAATTCTGAAAAGAGTAAATTCTAAAAAGGCTAAAAGGCTAATTATATGCTAATTATATGAGAACTGCATTCTTTTACATAAAAGGTCTGTTGTTCCAAGAAATATATTATATAAACACAAAACTAGATTTTACTTTTGTGTTGGAAGTGTTACATCAAGAAAATATTGAAAGGCCAGTCATGCTATGACAAAGCTCCTGCTTATAAGTAAACTTGCTTATGAAAGCATCATATAATTCAAATATTTAATTATTATCAGATTTTTTTTTTTTCCGAGGAAGAAAGGGATTATGAAATAATCTCAGCTGATGGCATCTGCTCTAGTTACTTACTCGTATTATTCTAACATGGTTTATATTTTGATCTTGCCTCCCTTTTAACTATAAGATGTAGATATTAATATCAACATATTACGTCTATTTCGATAGTAATCTGCTTTGGGCAAGGGTTTTATTTGCCTTTAAGCACAATACACACCTACGTCATTCACTTCAGCAAAGCACAAAATGATTATTTTATGGGAGGCTAAAGAATCAAATGATATAAATTCAAGATTAATAAGCTGAGACCCCTTCAAATGGCAAAGCAGTGAAATTTTGAATGTAAGCACAAGCTTTGCAAACAAAACTCCCTCACACCATCAGTTTAATAGACTATTAAAACTGCTCTTGACATAAATGCTATTTTAAAGAAGGGAGGAGACAAGATAAGAACCAGAAAACTTGATGGCTTTATGGTTATAATGGCTATATGAATGTATATGGTTCAAAAAAAAATGTTGAAGACAGCTTTACCCATTGACCTCCATGAACATAAAACAAAGTACCTAACTTCCTCCGGAATGACCTGAGTGCAATTTCTGATACCATAGGTGGCATATGATGACCACTGAGTCTTTGAAAGTTTGGATTGAGACTTGAAGGTTTTAAGAGCCTACTTCAGAACAACAACAAAGTTTTATAAAAATCAGATTCAAATGAGCGGTGTGGCACCTATTCTCCACAGCAGGGTTGGAGGACTGAGAAAATCTATATAGTTTCAAGACACATGTCTGAACACATTATGGAAGTTCTCAAAGAATGCATCTCAGCCTCTTCAATATTGTATCTCTATGTTCACAGTCCATAATGGGTCTCCTGTAACAACCCTAAGAGAACAGGAAATCTAGCATCACTTCTATATACATATACTCATATGCATAATGCATGTATACATGTACATATAGTGTTTCCTAACATTTGCATTAGGAGGTCTCTTGGTGCTCTTCAGAAAACTTGTGCGTCATCTACATTTTCCTCATGCAGACCTCATCTGCACAAACAGGGATTCTTAGTGGCATCATTTTTATTTACATTTCTTTTTTTCTTTCCCCTTGGTCCCAAGAGCAGATGTGTCTCAAACCCTTGCCAAAGTTCCTTTTATCAGAAGAATTCCATGGTTTATTTAATGATTCAAGCGTAAAGTGAGGTTATTGGAACTGGATAAGCTAAGCATATTAGCCTTACTCTCCTACCTGTGCAAATTAATCCAGTATTAGCACTCAGTGTTTATTTCTGGCAGAAATGATTCAATGTTTTTTTGTAAATAAGACTGAAATGATTTGCCTAATTTGCAACCCATCATCTGCCCAGAATTTTCAATTTTACATGTCACAATTGCTCATTAAAGTGATTTTCCAACTGAAGAGAGATTTTTATGACTGAAAAAAGTATCCCTTGTCTCATCCATGAATGCGAGAAAGTGGGGCATGCTTCAGCCCTTTCATTCCTTTTAYGTTTCTATTTATGATCTTTGGTTTCAAGGAAAATTGATATTTTAGATGTGTTTGTTCAGTGGTTCATTGGCCATTGTCTGGCTCTGTGCCTGTTCAGTTGAGAGGGAAAATTGAAAGTGATCTCCTTAGAGTTATATGTTTTGCCTGGGTTGAAGACCAAGAGTTTTTAGCATTTGCCTGAGTTGAAGCCATGTCCAGAGGCTAAAATCAAGACTAATGCGAGCTGAAGTCTTACACTGCTTAATTAAAGCATCTGCGCTGTTTTCTTTCACTGTTGAATGCTTCTGACAAACAAGTTCCCAGAGCAATGTGGATCTGGTGTTTTGCAGATTTTGTAGGTGTAGCATTCCTAACACAGTCTTAGTTTAGKGCACCGAACACAGATGTTGATGAAGCTTTTTCTCTGCCTTAACAACTGATTTCTTTCTTTCAAATGAAAGAAGTAACTGTCTACCTGTCCTGTGGTTTCAGGTAGAGATATAAAAGAACATTCAAGCTGGATGTTTCTAGTAGGAGAGAAAGGATGTTGTTTCAAATATCTCTATTAGAAAATAGTTCTACTTGCATAGATCACCTGTGTGCAGAGTTTCTTGTCATCGGGAGCTGGGAGTTCTCCAAAGAATATGAAAGAGCATTCCAGTTGCTGAAGATGTTAGTCCTGAACACAGGGAAGGTTTGATACAGAACAGGTAAGCAGCAACAAAAAATCCTCATTTATAAATCCCCTTAATTAAAAAAAAAAAAAAAAAAAAAAAAGAAAGAAAAAAAGAAAAAAAGGTCATTATGACTGATTTCTGTATATATATTTTGGGAGTGTGGAGGAGATTGTTTAATTGTCTTTATTGTTTAAGCTCTATCAATGTTCTTCTGGAAACGGATCCACTTTAGTGAATGAGTAAGCCAGGAAACCCAAAGATTTCTATTGCTTATATTCGTGATGTGTACAGCAGGGTTGGCCTTTTTTGTCCCTGCACTCTGGGGATACATCAAAGCACCATCACACAGATGGGATGAAAACATGTCCCTCTTCCCATGGGGTCCTGTGCTCAAGTGCCCTCTGGGGACTAGCTCAGCTGAGATTTATATGAAACTCACAAAACCCAAACAGCTGAGACATTTCGTACCTGTCTGGTAGGATACTCCAAGGAGACCAATTTGGGTTAGACATATGTTTGCTTTCCTTGGAACTTATGTATGACGTCTTTACAGTAATAAAGAGTCCCCATTGGTCATAGGTGCCTAAGAGAACATCTAAATAGGGGGGACATACATGAATCTTGTGGCTCTGAGGGGTGAATGCACACATACTGAAGGATCTCTCAATGGCTGAAGTCACTCCCAATTAGCCTTGCAAGGTCACAGAAATGAGAGAAGTTTCCTGAGGAATGGAAGAGGGCAGATGTCACTCTCGTCTCCAGGAAGGGCAAGAAGAAGAGTGTGGGGAATTGAGTCTGAGGAAGTGTAGATTGGTCAGCCTCACCTTGATCCCCAGAGAGGTGACAGAGCAACTATTCCTGAAGGTAATTTCTAGTCATAGGAAGAATAAGAAAGTGACCAGGAGTAGTCAGTGTGAATATACACGGGGGAAGTTTAGTCATCAAAGAGCTATGAAGAAATAAGATAAGAAAGGAAGCTGATAACAGTGAAAAACAGCCCTACCATGAAGTACATGCCCTTCCCTTCTTCCATTAGGCAGATGAAAGATGATGTCTTTTTTGATATCTGATTTTCTTGCAATCATCAATAGCCCTACTTAAAGCAAAGCTGCAGAAGACCTTGTCTTCTTACTGGCTTGAGACTAGTGAGAGGGGAAAAGGCCACAAGTATGTTTTTGTGCACTCCCTTACAAAAAGCAATGCCTCTTACCATGACCACACAGCTCCACAGTGGTGGCTGCAAATGTCCCCTGCCATCACAGGGGACTCAGGTGTCCCTGTGGAAGGGAAGTGGAGGTGGAAAACTCAGTAGTGGTCTCACAGTGAGTGAGAAACTGTTAAATCACAAAGTTTAGGAGGAAAAAGCTACTGTTGAACTGTGCCTGGAGTCTGTATGCCCTCAGGGATTCCAACACTTTAGTATGTCGGCAGGTAAGGAAGACTGTTTCCCAGAGCTGGTAGCAGGGATATTGCACAAAGTGCAACAGAGCAATATAAAACAGTACGTGCCTGTTAGGGTACGAATAATAGTCCTTTGCCATCCTTTTACTGCTTTATGCAGGACACTGTTGTAGGCTACTGTCAGCTCAGTCACTATGTCCATACATGTGTATACACTATTACTCATGGGATCAATTCATTTAAGCAACTCAGTTGGCTAAAGCTGCATGAAATGAATATTCAATTAAATCTGTTTTGGATCTCATTCAGATATTCAAATGAGCTAAACCTTTGGCTTGTTCATTTGTGAAATAAGCTCTTTTATATGGGTATAAAATGAATTTTCACAATGGGTAAGCTCTGATCTCTGATCCACACATGTGTAGCAACTACAAGTAGCATAATCCTGGAATTTGAGAAGCTAGCAACAGTATCTGTGCTGAACTGTTGCTCCACTGGGACTTTCCACTCTTCCAAAAGCACATTAGGCCAGACATGCTTGTCTTGCATGTCTGTGCTTGGAGATAATGAAAATGCAGCATTCAAATGTGGAAGAGTGGTTCCTAGCACACCTGATCTTGACACTCTTTTCTGAAACTCCAGGCAGTTGGTAAATAGAGGTTGATATTTTCAACTTTCCTAGGGATTTTTTCAGCTCATGAATATTTCATGTAGCTAATTTCAAGCACTCATTTCAAAACAAAATTTGAAGGCATCAGCCTTTTCATAAATGAGCTATGTTCAGATTTCTTAAACTAGCTTGTCAGCCTTAACTAGAGATTCACAAAAAGGTAAAATTTTACGTGCTATGTTAATTTTAGACATACAGAAAAAAATACATTATTTGATTCACTGAAGTCAAGAGAAGTTCTGCTATTGATTTTGGATAAGTATGACAATGTGGTTGGACAAGAGAAGACTACCTGTACATGTTCGGTGTCATTGTACTAGGTGAAATTTGAAAGACAAGTGCAATATTTAGTAGTAAATAAGTAAAACAGGTAGACATATTCCCTCAGGGGAATGGATTTGAGAGGAAATAATGCTCAGGGCATGTTGCGGGTCTTTTTATGTGTTTGTTTTGCCTTTTTATTTTTTTTTCTCCCTCTGGAAAATGTAATCTAACTGGAAGAAAAAGCTTAAAGGTGCTTCTGATAATGGTAGTCTGATAATGATGGTAGTCATGTAACCACCAGTTCAAATACTAATAGTATCCTGCGAGAAGAATTATAATCCTGTTTGCCCCATATCCTTGGGGGTAGGATGTGGTGTTTCATAGAGAAGAAAAGGTGATCACTTCATACCTCCTGTGACTGGCAGATAACATGGCTATAAGCAGGCCAAAAATAACTACTTTTATCCTGTTGGCTATGATAGACATGGGTGCTTACCTTCTGCTTTCCCTGAGGATGGATATCCGTTCAGCGAGAGTAGGACTGGTAGAAGTGCTTACAAACAAACAAACAAACAAACAAGCAGGGAAAAAAAAGTTTAATTTAAAGACATAACATGCCATTACAGTCAGCTGGCCAAAGATGTTCATAAAGAGGTAACAGTTGTGACTAAAACATAAAATAAAGACAAAATATACTTGTGATTCTGCATTCCTTCTTTCAGATTGTATATATCATTTTGGGGATAAAGCAGAGGATACATTTTAACATTCTGTTCTGTCTTGGTAAATAATAGATGTAGACAGGTAAAAAGGGAAATAACATAGAAGATATCTTTGCCGATTAAAATGAGATCCAAATAAGATCTGGAAAATATGTCATTTCCAGTGAAGGGCATGCTCCCAAGTACATTACCATCTTCATTACCATTACCAAATGGGTGAAAATTCAAAATAAGCATTTACTCATTAAAGATGTATCAGAAAAGCAAGAACTGGAGTGACAGAGACCAAGGAATGATGATTTTTTTAGAAAAGAAACATCAGGGGTAGTTATCCACTTAAAATTGTGGAAGTGGGGTATTCACAGAATAGACAGAACAGACAGAAAAGCTTATTTTAACAATAGCATCCATCCCTTCCAAGTTAAATGATTTTCTGGATTATTTTTATATTGTACTTCATTTACATTTGGTAGAGGCGAGGTGCACTCTGCAGCAAAGGATCCCATTGACAGGAGGAGTAATGAGCCTTGACTACACAAGAGGGACTAGGCTGGAAACAAGGAAATGGAGGCAAGGATGTCTCCTGCATGAAATTGCAAGTAACTTGCATGTATTGCAAGTTTGGAGAGGGGATTTTCTTCTGTGTGCATTGTCCCTATAGCATCTTCAAAAATACTAGGGGTAAAGAGGAAGCAGACGAATAAACACATGAGATAACGTGCCAATTGTTGAATATTGTTCACAGATAACTTGCTACCTCCTTCCAGGTTTCTGCAGGTGTATGCGGCTGGGTAGAGCATATGACTCATTTCTAAAAGCAATGAAGAAGAATGACTCCAGTTTCATTTGACTGAAATACTACTTAAAGAAATTCAATACTCTCTGACATATCATATCTCAGGTCTTTGCTATATGGAACTGTCTATGGTTAAAGTTCTCTCTAAAGACATTTTTGAAATGGATATTTACTTTATCACACCACTTATGTCATATGAGAAAAAAGAACAAAAAAATCTTTACACTTAGATTTGAATAACCTGAAATACGGAACAGAAATTAACAGGGATTTTGTCAACTTGCAAAGAAGATTGAATTGACGATATAATTTAATTCCTCTCTTCCATTTAACAGCCTCCTATTAGTACTAAACCCTCCAACCTTATAAGCAATTGTAACATCTATTACAGAAGAAAATATTTATTTCCTTTTACATTTGCAATTTTCTGCCATATGAACGAACAGTAATTTGCAATTTCTTTCACCAAGGGGAGCCTATTACCCCAGGAAAAAGATCCTCCACGCTTCAAACATGTGGTGTTTATTGTTGTCTGTTGCCCCCTTCCCCCTTTATTCCCTTTCCACTGGCAAAAGGAAACTTTGCAACAGTCATGAATCCAGACTAACAAAGAGGTTCAATAAATTCCTAAAATACTAACTAAGACTTTCCCATTCACAGAATCACAGAATATTCAAGGTTGGAAGGGACCTCTACAGATCATCTAGTCCAACCTTCCTGCTCAAGCAGGTACACCTACAGCATGTGGCACAGGGTGGCATCCAGGTGGATGCCTGAAGTAATGCCCATCTAAGAAATGTCAAATAAACCATACAAAATGGGGGATGTCAGTAGCTGAAAAGCTAACAGCTTTGCTTCACAGCATCACAAGCAGAAGACCTCAGAGTAAGAACATTAATTAAAATTAGACCTTAACAAGTTCTAACTACAAAGAAATAATAAAAAGAGWCCCATTGGGCATCACATGATAGCTGTAGCACTTTGTTTCACCCTAGGTTTCCAAAAAGAAATGTATCTCTGGATCATCTCTTTCTTGAAAAAATAAGAAGTTAATTCCAGTGTTCACTCATGGTTTCCTATCAATGTGTCTCTTGGATGATTAACTTTTAACTGAATTACACAAAGAGTTTTTTATCCATATTTATAAAACTAAGATTTTCTCACCACTTTATTCCTCCAATTACAATTTCTGTCTTATTTTCTTTGGAACCTTTTCTCATGACATACTACCAGCTAGTATGCAAGATTCAATATTTCCTGTAAAACTTAAATAGCAGGGTCAAAAGCCAAGGCAAGTTTGTGCTGTTTAAAAATGTGATCTCTTTTCTCTCAGAAACCTACTTAAAACCAAAACAATCTTCTATGATTTTTATCTTTGGAATTTTTACCTCTTTGCTTAAAAACAAAAAAACAACAGCAACCAAAAACAAAATTACAGTTTCAAATTGGGTGTAGGAGGGTAGGAAAGTGATTTCACAAATCTTTTTCAAGAAACACCTGATCATATTGTATCTTTCCCCAATGCTCTTTCATATGTATAAAGAGAAAAATATTTACCAAGAAATGAATTATTTTATATTAGTGATATTTTTGACCCTAGCTTCTGGATATACTCTGCTTTTTAGAGTAGTTACACTGCTTGCTAAATGCTGGTTAAACATGCCTAAAGGTTTCTATCCACCAAGTTTTAAAAACAGAAATAATTATCCACAGACCAAATGATCCATACCTGAAACAGAAGCTGATACCTTACCTAGATTTGATTATATTGTGCAATATTTTATAACATTCTCCATTTTATCCAAATTTTTTAACTAGCTATTTCACAGCTTTGCAATCCTTGTTAATAAAATGCATTGAGCATATATCTTTTCTGATGTAGCACTGAGCCTGTGATCCTGATGGATGATATTTTTCAAGAAATGGGACTGAGTAACATTATATATATCAGAAGCCCTTTTTCTTATATGCCACTATGAAGTCATCAGTGGTGGGACTAAAGAAATCATTAGTCACTTGCATAAGCTAAATGCACCCTTAAAAGTGCATGTTCTGGTCAGCGCTGAATACAGATGAGGTGAGCAGGTGAGCAGCTGAAGAAAGGATTTCAAGGCGCCAAAACAATCAGACACCCAGTATAAAGCTATGTCCTGCATCTCCTCATTTACAGGCCACTTAAGGGAAACTTGAAGTAATTAGGGCATTTCCAGGCTTTACTTGAGAGCAGTGCATCTGCGTTATGGATATTTGCCCTGCTGTTTGTCCTACCCTGCTCATCTGGATCCTAAAGACAATTGTCAATACATTCTTCAATTTCCTCTGAGAGATGCATATCCCTTGAGAGATATCACACATTAAATACATTCCCAATGATCCAGGTCCCTTAGTTTCCTCTGAGAGATGCACATTTCCCCTGAGAGATATCACATATTAAATACATTCCCAATGATCCAAGTCCCTCTGAACTGGACCGTTGCCATTTTTCTGAGTTTAATATTGCACCTGCTACTGAAAAAGTGCTTGTTTAACATTAAGAAAAGATGACTGCACTTTCTGATGTGCTTAGGTACTTGGGCATCCTTGATGTGCTGGCTATTGTTGGAAACATCCATTTCCAGAAAACTCAGTCTTCTCCTTCCCAAGAAGCTTTAGCCTCCCAAGGCTATGATTTAAATAAACATCTACACATCTGTATGCTTATCTGATTTGAAACAGTGACCTTTCTGAGGCTCAGCCAGTGTTAACTTGCAAAGAATATAGAACATAAATCAAGCAATGAGAATGAAACATTCACCTCCAGAGACAGAAGAGACAGAAAAAATGGCCAGAAATTCCCAAGGTCTTGTGCAGACTCTCTTTTTAAGGTAAGAATATATCTGTTCTGGTCACCAGATCAATTTATAACAGAGATTTCATGTGATTCCTACTTTCATAAACTGTTGATTGAAAATTTCTCAGATTAAATCTTTAAGTAATATTGGGTGTACTACAGTATATGCCATAGATTAAAGAGATGCTGTATCTCTTGTTATACAGCAAGAGTACTTTACAGTGCAAAAACACATTGAGCATATTTCTTCTTTGCAGTTACATAAAGCTAGCCTTTATTATGCATTTTTTCCTTCATTTTGAGAAAAAGATTTGTGAGATTCATCCTTTCTTCTTGCATAGGACTTTTTGTTCCCCTTCTTCCCTGAAAGATAACCTGACTGGGATGTACACCATACACCTTATTGAAGGTTTACAGAATGCTGTTCTCATGTCGCACCTGTTTACCCAGTAGTTTATAAAATGTGAACATCAGAGGTAGATGCAACATTCCACTGGAACTGAATCTGAATTAAACTTCACCTTTTTTGATTGTTATCAGGTAGCAACCCTTTATATACATTCAAAGCCTTACTGAACTCTTCAGTATGGCTTCATGTGGACAGATCATGAATGCTCCTGCTGCCCCATACCGCTTAGTAGTTGCCTGTCAACCAACAACATATACAGCTCCACCAGACCGTTGTCATCTTCAAAAGTTTCACTGCAAATCTTTATATTTTGTATATTTTGTTCTGATCATGCATAAAGCTACTAAGTAACAGCAAGTCTTACCATTACCATATCTTACCATATCTCAGATGTCTGAGGAAAAAAAATCCTCAAGACATCCCTGTAACAGGAAGTTGCGAAAACAATGGTAGTCATCAAAGCCATATAAATTCTATAGATAGAAGCATGCTAAAAAAACATCTGCAGTTGATTTAATTGTGCTAAAAATGAATGAAAGAATGTTAAAGATTATGGCAGGTCAGCAGGAACAATTATTTCTCTGAACAAATTGCTCAAATGTAACTGTTCTTTGTTACCTTATACTGTAATGAAATGAACAGCCTTCTGTAAATGATTAAATACTCTAGAATTTAATCAGCCACCTCAGCCATCACAGTCACTCATTTTTCTGTGAATTAAATTGCATAGAAATCATCATGTATTTAAAAAAAAAAAAAAAAAAGAAAGAAAAGAGCGGGGGAGGGGAGTGAGGAGAAAGAAATGAGGCATTTTTATGTAGAACGCTCTGGAATTTTGCAATGGCTGCTGCCTATAGTCCCCATTTCATTAGCCAAGCCTAGCGGTCTTAGATATTATCCATCCACCCAGTTTTTTCAACATCTCGCAGTGCTTAAATTCAATTACTTTTAACTTTTGGTCCTTGGCTTTGGAAAAGCACCAGCTCTCTCATATCTCCCCATTAACAGATATTCTCCATCTATTCAAGCTATTATGTGATCCTTCAGGCACCTCAATGAAGAGTGAAAGTATGAAAAGTCGACTGTAGCAAAGACAGAGGAAAGAAATGCCCATGACAAAGAAGAAAACATGATCTTAAAAAAAAAAGTTTTTGAGCTAGATGGACACCAGACCTAATAAGAGTGCTCTTTCCTCTTTTCTTAGTTGCCTTCTTTTTATGGGTAGATATTTAAATCTGCTACTGCCATAGTGAGAAATCAATCTTTGTGATCATGTGCAGCTCCTTGTATGTCACCAATTAAGACTATATATTAACTTCAGAAGACTATATATTAACTTCAGAAACTTCAGTTAGTGAGATGACCAAGTCATGGATCATCAGGTGAAAATCAAGTACTCTCAAAGTAAAACTGAACACCCACACATCTGTATTTGGGGATTCCTTGATCTTTTTTTTTGTTTGTTTGTTTATTTTTTTTCTTTCTTTCATTTGTTTGTTTTTTACAGCTAGAAACAATCCCTCTTGATTTAATATTTCTTTTTCCCTCATTCCCACTTGATTGAGGTAAACAGGCAAGGAAAACAGAAATTTATTAACTATGACTAGAGTTTATAGCAAATTTTTTCTCCTTGATACAGAGATATAGCATGAAAAAAAAAAAAAAAAGAAGAAGAATGGAAGCTAAGTAGACAAAAATAATAAAAAGTAATTCTGCAAATAAAGCGGGTGTAAAGTAAATGCAGCAAGACAGAGAGAAGTTGTTTTAAGAGAGGAGTTAGGATTCAGTTAGAGGAATTTATATACAGCATTTTACTCTAAATTCCATTTGAAGACAAATCTTGGAATTCATCAATCAATCCTGCAAGGTTATGTAAAAAGAAAAAAAAATGTTTATAAACAGAATAACTGTATTAAAAAGCTTTACTCTTGTTTATTTTTTGGAATTGCTTTTGACATGCATAATGATTTGAAGGGGAAGGGAGTCACAGTTCTGCCACCAGTTTGATTTCATATTGATTTAAAATTTAAGCAATGCTAATAACTAGTGAATTTGAAGACTCCTATCATTACACTCTCAGCCTTGTTCCTCCACCCCCAATTTCAAACTCTTTACATGAGAAGTGTTTACCATGTTTTTTGAACTAATGGGAGAAATTCTTGCTCTAATGAATCACAAAATCTGCTCTTCAGCTTTGTATGTGTAAATAAATCCTTTTCCTTGTCAGCTCTGTCAGATACATGTTGACTAACAAGTTTCTCATGTGCCAGGCTTACATGAATRCACCACCATGCAATGGGCAATGCTTTTGATCAGTCTGTCAGCAATTCATAGAATCATAGAGTCACAGGATGGTTGAGGTCGGAAGGGACCTCTAGTGATCATCTAGTCTGATCCCCTGCTCCAGCAGGGACACCCAGAGCATGTGGCACAGGGCGACATCCAGGCGAGGTTTGAAGACCTCCAGAGAAGGAGACTCCACAACCTCCTTCRGCAGCAGTAAGGCTGGCTTTCTTCTAGTCCTCTGGCACCTCCCCCACTCTCCATAACCTCTGGAAGATGATGAAGAGGGGAATTCAGATGGCTCAGGAAAATGACAACAAATTGTCTCACAGCTACCAATTAGGATATACATTGCTGCATAATTTGAATAGAAGCTATCCCAATTAAATTTCCTTGAAGCCTCTAGGCTCATCAGAACAGGGCCAAAAGGAGAAAATGAAGGCACATATCACTGCTGCCCTTGCAGGCTCCATCAACACAAGATAAGGATCTCATTAGCAGAGACAACTTCGCTGCAGTTGTTGCAGTCAAGCCAGTTTTGGTTCAGTTGAACCTCTGACATCTGCATTTCCATAACTGATGGATAGAGCTCCTTTCATTGATACCTGGGTAGTAAAATAAAAGCAAACCAAAGCAAAGACCTCCTTACATGTCTGTGTGCACTAGTCAACTGGATTAATAGGTTTTAGCACTGCAAAAATGTCTTCTCACTAACAGTTTCAGTATTTTCTGTAAAACAAGCTCCTTAACCTGTCAAAAGGCTGGACTGCTGATCCATTGATTTTATAAATGTTGCACTCAGTCCCTTGTTTTTACTAGTTCTGCAGGTATAGGTGCAATTGCTCTCATTTTTTTCAAAAGGATGTCTGGGAAAGGGTTAGGTAAGTGCCACAGTTAAAATATCAGTGATCATTTTGCTAATAAAGGGCAGAATGAGACTCAGTCTGGGCTACGGAGGGAAAGTTTCCCCCAGCCATCTCTCCAAGACTGCTCTCACGTCCAGTACGTACCTCGAGGAGTACCACATTGTCCTAGTGCAAGTGTTTTCTGGAAAAAAAAAAAATATATATATATATATATGTAGACATATATATGTATACATATATATATATGTAGATGATTGCACATCAGCCTCTGAAAAAAATCCATTCTGGAAATTAAGCGGACTCAACCAGACTGCGTTTTAATACTGATCTAGAAGAGTAAGGCTCGCCTATGACCGATGGCCAAATAGCTCATGCACCAGTTCTTATTGTTGAAATGTCACCACAACTCTTGATAGAATTAAAATATATCAAAGTAAATACATTTCTTTATTTGCATTAAATACCCAAGTGCAGTAAGCTACATTATGGGCCAGTGAACTGGAAAATGAAATTATTGTATTAATGTGACTTTTTATTTGTGATAGAAATGCAATGTCATAAAAATGACAGCATATTGACTTTATTTCCACACCTGAAAATAAAACCAAAGACAAAAAAAAGTCTCCTGAAGTGTAGAAAAAGAAAGTTGTATAAAATTCTCTCTAGTTCCTGTCTACCAGAGTCTGGAAAAGCTTTGGTTTATAGATATTTCCAAGGAGTCCCTGGAAAGGGATTAGAGGCAGGTGATGCTGGAGGAGCATCTGCAGGTACCAGAGAATCCCTCTGCTCCCAAAGTCAGTCCTGGAGGCTCCCTGAGGTCAGTTGAGACCCAGTTCCAGATCTTCAATGGAGCTTCTTGCTCCCGGCCCTTGAGTTCTGGCTCTACGTCCCTGCCATATCCCCCCAAAAGCCAATTCTCTCCTCAGCCCCAACTCATCCCTCTGAACCCAGAATTCCAGGGAGCGTGAGGGCTYTTAAGGTGGGGAGACTGGTCTGGGAGTCTGGGCATCCACAGTCCTCACTTTACGAATGTCATTATCATCCTATACRGGTAAGAAGAGAAGTGTTGAGTCTAATTTTATCTGATATCTTACATAATCCCTCCTAAGAAATAAATTAAAACCATTGGTACTGTCAGGAAAGGGGGCTCTAGGTTTTAATTTAAATTTGTCTAATCATAATCCTGTATCCTGTAACAGAGGGTTTTTTTAATATGAATTTAGTTCTAAGGAGAGGGTATTTTTTTCCCTTACCTTGGACATTAGATCTCTTACAAAAATTGATTTAAACAAATAGCACAGAGTCTATAAGATCTAAATATTCATCACTGCCTCGGTATAGTTCATCATTGGCATAATTACTAGAGCAAGTTAATGTGATCCAGAAAGAGGTGTGAAAATAGTGCTGTAAATAAGATCACACATTTATCCCAGTGCTTGTTCAAAATTTAAGAATATGTAGACAACTATAGATTTCTCAGAAAAGAAAAAGTAGGCTCAAAACATTTAATGATCATAAACAATCACTATTCAGATCCCAAATTAGCTTAATCATAAGAACTTTTACATAGCTTCACATACTAGAGTAACACCGTAAGCTCTTCAGCACTGATGTTTTGAAGATTGTGTCTTTCCTCTAAGAAACTGGTAACAGTACTATGGAGTATCAGCAAGCAGTGAGACCAGTAGTGAACACTGCACAAAAACACTTATCTTCTTAAATTAGTTTGCATAGTAATCTGCTAGGTGAATGAATACAAATAATATTGACATTAGAACATTTCTGGATGGTTTCATAAATAATTCACAAGCAGGAATAAATGTGTCAATATACTCACAGTGATTTAAAACAATGGTTCTAGGTTACAGGAGGCCTAATACTGGCCTCATTTACCTATAGTAAGTCAGAAGGGCTGCTTTGGTATTAGAGAAGAACTACCAGCAAAAAAAAAAATGGCCTAAATGTAGTCAGATGCAAAATTCATTCACATTTCTGGTCTCTCTTTAAGTTAGAAGTCAACCACTGAGTGAAAGACCAAGACTAGGTATCAAAGGAGTGACCTGTAAACTCTTATAACCTGTAAGCTCTTGACCCTTTTCCCCCTTTTATTCCTCTTCTCCCCATACTCAACAGACTTTTAAAAGTCAGCGGGAGCATTTTGGAAGGTTTTGATATTTCTTGTAAGCCTAAACATATGTGTCTTCAAACCTTTGTGATCCTGACAGACAAGCTGCTCCTACCTCCCTTGTATGCAACAATCCTAAAATGCCTGTGCCAGGAGATAATAAAGATCATGGAACTGAACAAGTATCCAAGATGAATGTGAATTCATCTACAATTGCAGGCAGAGGAGGTGATCATGATCATGCTATCTCATCCCATATTAACCTGTAAATATCGAACTGTCAAATGACATGGACCAGTTAAATGCTAAGGATGGATCATCAGAAGCTCAGGTTGAGGGAGAGTGCAGGACATGTCACTGAAGAGGTTTGTGGCTCCCTTCTCCATGAAGGGAAAATATCTCAGGAAGGTGAAATGGAACTTGGAAGATCCTTTAGCTGGCTCCTTCCCATGGTAGGGGATCTAGATCTCCTGGTGTCCCGGTGCCAGCAACATGAGCTGGTTTCAGGGTGGTTTTAGTTGAACTGCATGCAGGTTAAGTTGTGAAGTTTGGCTAGATCTAGCTTGTAGGTTAGAGCAGGAAGAATCAAGGGGACACACTGCTGCTGAAGAGCCTGTTTGCCCTGGAGGATTTTGCAGACTTGATCTCCCCTGCCCTCTTGTCCTCAGCCTGCATGAAAATGGGGTACAATCATGCTCCTCAGTGGTTAGGAAACCMAGCCATGAGTGAATAGACCTAAGACTTTTGTGGGTTTGGGCTGTATCTTCCCTGAACTGAAAAAGGAAACCTTAACAATAATTCTGCTCTTCGAAGCGATCTGATTATCCTAATCAAAAAAGTCTGTTGGTTGCACCAACCCAACCACCACAGCCTGACTGACATAAATTGCATCATAAATCGAGGAGTGTGATTGTAGCATACATCAATATATATTAACTTTTACGGCTATATAGTGTCTTTCACYTATATAATGAAATGCACACATAAAGCTTTGTTTCAGTTGTGACCCTACCCTGATATTCATATCAGCTTTTATTTTTTAATTACCTTCCCTCAGCCCACCCCCCAAGACAGATAGGAGCTGCACAAATTTGCCTTCACCACAACTGTAACCATGGCAACCCAAACGGTTCAATTTCAGTCTCAAGTGATGTGTACAAGTCTCTCTGACTAACAATTCAGTGAAGACATTGACAAATGATCTCAGTATTCATGCAGACATTTAAAATATGCAAATATTTGCCTGAATTCTAATATGGCCAATGGATACGCAAATGATAAACTCCGTGGTTCTCCAGTAAAATGAAGGAAAACGTATCCCTGAGGATACTTCTCATTAAAGATTTCAAAACAGCTATATTATGACTGATGAACAGATTAAATGAGACAGATTATGTCCCAGAAACAGAAGAAATTTTGCTCATGCAATAGAACTTTCTATGTTCTGGATTTTTTCCTGAACTAGTGATAAAAACAGGGTACAAAAAAAAAAAAAAAAAAAAAAAGTCTGCTCTGTCCTTTCCTCCACACCACAAATATATGGATATCCAAAAAAAGAAGACAAGCTTATGAAAGGCTATACAGAGGAACAGTAACACACTGTCCACCAGCATACACAATCATTACTCTGATGCAGCAGTAAGAGAGGTCAGTATCTTGGCATGTTAAATCTTCCTGCTGAGAATAAGAATTTGGTTACCCAAGGGAAACGCAACTCAGTTCGAGACTGTGTAAGTTTTCATAGTGAGATAGGTTACACACTAAAGCAGATTTCCTGGAAAAGTTGTGGAATCTCAATCAGTGGAAATAATTAACAAGCAACATGACAAAGTATAGACCAACCTCATGCAACTCTAAAGCTAGTTCTCATCAGAAAGAGGGGTRTAGCACACAACCCTCCATGTCTTTTTCAACCTAAATGTAATTCCACAATTCAAATGCTATTGCTGTATCTCAAACTGTAAAAACACTTTGCAACAAGTGAACAGTATCTCAGTCTCTTCTCACACACAGTGGATTGTCACTGTTGACATAAAGGTAGAAGACCCCTTATTCCATAGTCCACCTCCAGAGTTGTCCAAGCCTCTGTGCTTAGTATTTACTTTAAAAATAGCATTGTRTTTCAAAACCACATTGCCTCATTTATAATGTTTCCTACTCTTCTGACAGTTCATCTGTTGCAAGGAATGCAGAGAACTGTCAACCTTGTACACATACAGCTACCTTCAACACTGGGCTTGACTGCAGGTGCAAGGTTGAAAGTATCATTAACTCTGCAGTGAACTTCTCCAACAGTGGAATACAGCTGTCAGCTCCTCTTTCCTGGCTTCACAACTGGTTTGCTGTCAAAACTACTGGGAACTCAAAGGTAGAATAACCTTTTTCTGATTTAATTTTTTCTCCTGTTGTACCACCTGTGTAACAGTACTTTCTCTGCAAGCCAGGTTTAAACAGAGCACTCAGCAAGCCTGAGAACAAGATGGTTGTGAGGTCTGCAGAAATGCTGCTTTTATCTTGAGAGTTAGCCAGCAGTCTATTAGGTGTCAACAGCTTTACTAATGCCGACCAATTAGACAAGGAACCAAAAATAACAAAAAAAAAGGCATCCTCCCACCACCCACTCAAGGATTATTTTTCTCCCCTAAAAGATTTTTTAATTCATAGTTCTAAAACTTTGTTCTGACATTCCAGTTTGCAAAGTAAATAAAAAAAGGAAGATGATGCTAAGGCAGCAATGATTTCTACGCCTGCTTGGACCCTACTATGACAAGCAGCAAAGACAGATTCCCTTTTCCGTGTGTGATTTGTTTCTTGCAAGGGAAAGAGCATACCTAGTCTATGAAGAAAAAAAAAAAAAAATCTTGAAAAGAATCACTGTACRATACTTAATAAGCCTTAGGCTCCGGAAGATATTTCCATCGCAGCATGATCACAGTTATAAAAAACAAACAAACAAACAAACAAAACCTTCAGACTCTTGGCTTTCACATTTTGAMAGTAATTCCTTAGCTATAGTTTCCATCTCAATTTATCTTTGTCCATGAATCAAGACAGGCTTTTTTTATATTTTGATTTTTTTTTCCCTTGCCAGAACTGAAAGCTCTGAAATAGGAACCATATTCTTTTTCATCTGCACATGGTGAATAAATAGATTATAAAACTGAAGCATATCTGGCAATTCTGATGGTGGTATATGTTGCCAGGAGGAATGTGGACACACTGATTGCACTGCAAGAATTAAGGACAGGAAGTCTTTTTGTCTGAGACCTGTACCGGTTTGCATATACAAACATCATAATTTCCCAGGCACCAAGAGATGGAATATAAGCCACTAATCTCCTGGCTAGCACCTTCTTCACTGGGTTAAAAATGAATCCATGGTACGTCCATGGACTCCCTCCCTACCTTTCATCAGTGGTTTCTGAATAAGCATGTGCTATGTGTAAATCTGTATATGTGCATTTTACTCCAATATATCTAAACTTATTCAAGAAAGTAATGATGGCTTACATTACTTACCTGTTGTACAATCTCTGTCCTTGCTACTCTTGCTCATCTTCCTGTAGAAATGAAAGGAAAAACCCAATATACCCCATGTCAGAAAAGTTCATTTATGCAAGCTAAACAAATCAGCCAACAGCTACATATAGAGTGGCTATGTTGCAGAGGCAACTGGTGCAGCATTTTTTCCCTACCTTTTAGAGTGATTGTATAAAGCAGAAAGAGAGTGCAGATGAGGCCAAAATATAGAAAAAGGTCTAGAATCCACCCTGCATGCTTGAGGTAAGGACTACCAAAAGCAGATTTTTTCATATTGAAAAACATGATAAGCTCACTTGTCCTTTTCTGACAGTTTTCTCATTGCCATCCATCACCATTTTCTTTCTTACTATGAAGGAAAGGAAAATCATCACTTATCAGAGGTCAAAAAGGTGAGAGGACACTCGCTTGATCCAAAGAGGAGTGTTTATTCTAATAGAAAAAAAAAACAAGAGTAGGTAATCAGTTCTCTGAGCATCTAATGTCTAGGCAGGAGAAAGTGTCATGCAGTGGATACCTTCTCTGACAGGAGGTTTGGTGAGGCAGATGCATTTGCTTCTCCTTTACTTTTCTTTCTGTGTAGCAGACTCCAGCTCTTTGCCACAAATGTGTGTTAAAACCTTGTGCCCAAGGTCCTGAGAAGGAAGCTTGAGAGCTGCCAAAATGCCAGAGGTTCTTTCTCCAAGTGACCTCTCAGCACCCAGCTATTTGGACCAAGAAGAGGAAATGCAAGATTCTGTTTCTTAGGAGAGAGCAGGAGGAAAACATATTTATGAGGGTAAAAAAAAAAGGGACCTGGAAATAAGGAGGAAAAGACACTTGGGAATCATTGTATATATGTAGGTGGGGCAGCTGAGAGAGCACAAGCTGCTCTTTTTTCCCCTTTTGCCTATCTTTGTGTATGTAAAAAAAAAAAAAAAAAAAAAGAAAAAAAAAAGAAGAGAAAAAAGCTTGGCAAACAAGAGTGGCAGAAGAAGGAAAAAAAATGGATACAAAATGGAGGATGAGTGAAATACTAGTCAAGAAATTCCTCCTCTTTGTTGTACTGTTTTGTAAAAGTGATGTAAACTCAGCAAGAAGAGAGTGATTTCTATTTGCTGTCCTCTAATTATCTTGCTGTTTGGAGGTGTTTTTAAACTTTGATAGGGATAGCTGATCAGATATACAACAAAGAAGCAGAAGGATAAAAACAAAGCACAGGGAAGACAGCATTTGAAACAAATTTCATCTGAGAAGGGGTATAAGATTGAACAACACTTAAAAAGATGAAAAAATTGAGACTGATTGCAGACTCCTTCATTTCCATGGCATACCTCCTAAGGAATGGATATTTACAGGACAGGAGTCTTTCTTCCACTACTTTGGTTTGAAAAGAGCTATGGAAGTTGTGGCCATCATAACGTCAGAGAGCTGAATGCTTAGTTATGAAGGAAAAATTTCCATGGACATTCTGCAAAAATTCAACTTCTTAGAAGGGAGGCAGTGGGAATCTGGATTGAAACTAATGGAAAGGAATGCCTGTTTATATAGGGTATAGCAATGCAGTGTCTCAGAAAAATGTTAATTGATGACTGGCCAAATGAAGTGCTGAGTTTCAAATTACTTTTCTACTTATAAAACTTACAGTCACCGTTAAATTTTGTGAGTTCTCACCATTATTGACAATTTGAAGAGTCGAGAGCCATTCTCCATACTGTTGTTGCAGAAATATGGCATTCAAAGCAGATAACATTTTAGACATTGCAGTTTTTAGATCTTGACCTCACTGACGAAATGACAGTCCCACCCCCATCGTGTTTCCTTCCAAGAAACTTCCTCCCAGAACCTGTATTGAAATGAAACCTCAAATAACTGAGGAAAGTGTGATGCTTCAGCAAATTGTCTTTTAGTGCACTCTTTCGTACTGTTACATGTCCAATATTCCAAGCCCTCAAAGTCAGGTCATATCAATGGATGACTTCCACCTGCTCTGGCTGGAGGCTGCACCAAGTCAGATGTCTATTTGATCTGAAAAAGAGACAGGAATCTCAATATCAATTATGACCTTAATTGTAAATCTAGCTGAACATTGGAGCTAAGTAGATGTAGCTTCATCTTTTTTTGTAGCAGCATCTGTTGCAAATGTTTTTTTTTCAGAGAAATACTTCCAAAAGTGTAGGAGGCATCTTCTAGAATGGGTCTTTTGTCCTTAGCTGCTTTCTCTGAAACCCAGTAGAGAAGGACAGATGTCACAAATACGAACAGGGAACAGTAGCTGAGAAAGTATTTTCACCCTATACCGAAGTACAGTCCTAGTATGGCTCACTTAAGGGCATCTAGAGACAAGGTAGCATATTGCCTATAGAAAGATCTTGTGAGTGTCTGGTTACTTAGTGCTCTATCAAGCAATTTTCAAAATGATTTAATGTGAGAGGTTTTTTCCTTTCCCTTTCCCTTTCCCTTCCTTTCCTTTCCTTTCCTTTCCTTTCCTTTCCTTTCC
>NW_020456199.1:182605-188975 GCF_003342845.1 Nothoprocta perdicaria | reverse complement strand
CCCTTTTCCCTTTTCCTTTCCTTTTTCCTCTCCTCTCCTCTTCTCTCCTCTCCTCCGTTCCCTTCCCTTTCCCTTTCCCTTTCCTTTTCCCTTTCCCTTTCCCTTTCCCTTTCCCTTTCCCTTACCCTTTCCCTGTCCTGTCACACTGTCCCAGCTTCACCTCTCCTCTAGGTGTTGGAATTACTCATAGAATTACTCATATTTTTATGTCTCAGTTTTTCAAATGAACATACGCCAAGAAAAATATTGCTCATCTGACTACCTAATCCATGGGGTAAATTCATCCATCAAATCTGTTAGCAGGGATAAATTTGGCACAGCAGTATTTAGAGGGTGGTGATTCTCTGGAAAGTTGATTCTTAAAAGCTGTTTTTTTGAAGAAGAAGTTACTATATCTGGGTTAAAATGCAAGATGTGTTTTCTTATTTTCTCCTGTGTTTTAATGTGTTTTCTCCTGATTTTTGTGGGAATGTGAATTCCAAGACTTCTTTCTTTTCTTGATTGTTTGAGGTTGCTTAGTGTTCTGAAGCAGTATCTGTAAGGAATCTCGTGGCACTTCTTTAGTAGTCACATTTATGTCACATGTATTCATTGTTCTTTAAAGGCAGGTATACTTGTTTTCAGCTGTGTGTGCAAAAGGAAAGGATAGATATTGCTGCAGGCACATCACTTTTGTAAAAACACTGAATGTAGACAGCAAATGTCTCAATGACTGTAAAACAGCTATTGACAACAAATCCCCATCRGAATCAGTTTCCGTATTTAAACTGAGGTTTGTAAAATCTCCATTGGATCTTGCCAGAGGACTTCATTCCAACTCAGAGAATGAAGAGAAGTCATGAATACATCTCTTCCCCTTATGCTTCCAGCCTCAATAAAACTGAAATTAACAATTGCAATTTTTTTATCAAAACAATTTGCAGTTATGATATGGATTTTTTTCCATATTTCATTGCTTTAAGGTACAACATTTGATAGTGATACAAAAGCATCTGATGGGGTGTGGGCCAGGCTCTTAGAGCACAGTTTGAACTGATGAGTGTTTCCACGTTAACTGCACAAGGCAAAGAAAAGCAAGACGGTGAAGGGCTGGCTTTGCTTTCTCATCCTTAAACTTGTTGATGGTGTTAATGCACACCCTGTGCTCTTCTTCCTTCCTCACAGGCTGGGAACTTTTTGACTGATACAATTGATGGAATAACTAATGAAACTGAATTGCTTTGTTTTGAGGCACCTTTTCTGTCTATCTGCAGTAATTACTTTATCCCTTAGGCTGGAAGATGCAGAGAGCACATTGCCGTGCTCAGGTGTATTCAATGAGTTGAGAATAGGCAAAATATTGAGGATGCAGTTCTGCAGCTGATGTCTCTGGAAAGGTTTTGCAGGTACTAAGTACCACTTAGGAATACGGGCAAGAGGGTGAAATAGGCTGCAAGTCCTAGCATCAGAAACAGAATAACACTAGGTTTTTAAAGATATGCTTTATAGTAATGGCAATTTGAAATTTTAGTGTTAGTCAAGGATAGGAAAATTTATGACTGAAGAACTGAAACCTGGCAACTGATGAAGAGTTACTGAAGAAGGAAAAATAGAAAGATTACTTGTGAATAGCTTCTGTATAACTTTCGGATAACTGTGAATTTCCATCCATCTGGTCACCTAACAGTTGGCTTGGTGTATTACCTTGGTGCCTAGGAAAATTACATTAACTTCTACATAATGTACTTGTAAGGAAATGCAGGGGTATATGCTCAGGCAGAGCTCATTAGGTTAGTTTCAGACGGAGGCACAGTTTCAGACCAGTACTCTGCTTTCATCAAGGCACATGCCCGCTTTTATGCCCACATTTTTTTTTTTAAATGTACCTCCTATTATGAACTTTGCAGTTAGGAAAGTGTTTAGCCACTTTGCTGAACTAAGGCCTGAATCAAACTGTTCTGCACTTCTCACTCATTATCTATGAGATTTGGCCTGAAAAATCAGTATCTTGGCAAATGGCTAATGATGAAGCTGTAATGACAATGTTGCAGATTATTTCACTGGCAAGAGGTCCTGTGAGATATTTTAGGCTTGCATGACTTTGCTTCTGTACAAAATAGCTTAATCTTACCTTTGAGTTTTGCTGACAAATAAATATGCTGCTGGCCTCACTGAAGTGCAATCTTCATTTCTTCATGCTTGTTATAATGTAACCAGTTATTTTATCAGGTTGTGGAGATCTTAGGATCAATGCTTTTAAATTGTTCAGAGATACTGGGACATAAGCAGGAATTAGCAATGTCAACTGGTAGTGAGGAATAAGCAAATTCAGTGCCATCTACTTTTCTTCTAGCTCAATGACTAGCCCTAACTTCTGCCATTACTTATTCTAAGATTTGGGCTCAGGGAGTGTGTATGGTATTCTAAGATGTGGGCTCAGGGCTCAGAGATGACTTAATAATCACATACACAGCAAGCCTTTCACAGAAAATGAGTTTATATGAATTTCACTTTGTAGTATTCTCTAACCTCCAAAGGCCTTCAAACAACCTCTGATTTCAATGTAATGTCCTAGTAAACTATGATATAACTAAGATCTATCAATTACATGATACAGTATTCAGAATGGACTAATAATGTATTGGCTAAGACCTATTGCAGGAGCAAGTGAATGGAAAATAAGCATTTTCTTTATAATGCCTTCTCCATACCCTAAAAATCTGGTATGATTAGAACTTGATAAGTGTAAACTAACAAAACAAATTGGCTCAAAAAATCTTTAGGTACCCATATTTAGAAAGGTATAAAGAATTAATATCCTTTTTATTCTTTCATACATTCACACATAACATGTGTGAACATAACATGTTTATTTGTTTATTTTTTTACTACCTTCATTTGGGGTTTTCAAGTATTTTTACCAAAACAAGGATTGTATATACTAAAGATTTATTGCTCTGTCTCTTCCTAATAATCTTATATGTAACGATACTACAGCACCAGTCTACCAGTTCAGTCCAACACAGGAAAAGATTATGTCAAAAAAAGCATTGCTTTAAAGCATTGCTTTCTTTTTTTTTTTTTCTGTAGAGTTGTAATCTGTATCTCTTCTGAGACCAGCCATAGTTTAGGTCACCTTTCATACTTTTAGGATTCTTCAAGGGACCTAAAGCAGGTAGCACTACTGAGGTGATTGTCAGCTTTTCCTTTAACTGAGCATGAAAAAAGAGAATAAGCTAAGATTATTTCAATTATCAAACTCTTATGTACTCTGTTTTACTAGATTTAATTGTAAAAGATCAGAGGTCTGGTGAAAGTTTTACTGCCATATCTGATAGTAGTGAAAGACCAAGTAAAAGGATACTTACTCTTTATCATATTCAAGACTTCTTTAGAAAGCAATAATTATAATTGGATTATCATAAATAATCTTCTATAAATAAAAAAAAAAAACAGAATGGCACTTAAACATTAATTTCCATAATGACCATTTTAAGTGGAAACTGATTCAGCGGAGTGTGCTGAATATAATGTGCACACAAGCATAAAAAGTATGTCTCACCCATTCATGAAAATACCCATTTTACTAAGGTTTATCTGTGGTTTTTATGAACAGCTACATCACAAAATAAAATGGACACTGGCAAATGAGTAGCTCACCTACATACACTAAATTTATGTATCTCAAATAACTTTAAACCTGTAGCTGCTTCCAGTTCACAGTATTGATCTTGCTGAAACCTGTACTTTGACTTTCTTCCTAATTTAAACTTGACTTGAGGTACAAGCCAACATATTAGTCTAATAAATCTTTGTCCTTCATAGGCTTTGAAAAAGACTAATATATCATTTTGTACCAAAATACTAGGTTAATTTGTCATAGTCATGCATTCAAAAGTCAAGAAATACTAAAGCTGTCATACTTTATTTCTGACCTCCTTTTTGTGAGAACGGTATTTGACTATACATATTTTTTAAACCTACTTAAAAAAAGTTTCCTTCCTTCAACCTGTTTTGAAGGAAATAATCATTAAAAATATGTTGAGAAATAATTGAATGAAGTACAGCAGGAGTTTACAAAAAAAAAAAAAAAGTGTACAAAACTGACCTCTTTGTTAAGATTATCAATTACAGAAGAAATAAGTACTGTAAAAGTACAATAGATTTTATAAATCTAGAATCAGTAAAATACTTCAGCACCACCTGAAAAAATAATCATCAGCGATGGTAAAAAGGTGAGACTACTAATAAGTGGAATAAGTATTTTACGGACGCAACAACAGCTGCATATTGCATCACCAGGGGAAATATCAGAGCTGTGTAGATGGTTACCAGAGAAATTCTTCAAGGATTGCTTTCAAGACTAAATTCAATCAATATTTTCGTGAGATTGTAAGAAAAAGTAAGTGAATGTTAATGAAATTTCCTGATAATAGAAACTTCTAGGCCTTAAAACTTTAAGGACAACTAAAAATCATACAGAAAGAACTATATGATCTTAAGAATAAGAGAAAAAAATGAGAAAAAAAAATGCTGTTCTAAATGTCAAGCTTAGGAATTTAAGAAGCAGTAACATTTTTTCTCCTAAATTCAAGGTCTCTGCCTAGCTCTCTATGAAAGAAAAGAAGAATGTTTGCGCTATATGAAAGGTAAGTGAATATGAGTCTACAAGGTGATGCACAAAAAACAAAGAATTTTCTAAGTRCATATTTACATAAGAGATTTCTGGTGGAAGACAAGGAGTACTACAGTAACAATATGCATAAGATTTTATTTCACAGTTTATGACAGGTTCAGAGAAAGGATAACAAAGGACCAGAGAAATGGTTCTTCTATTTGTGAGGCTAAAAGATTCTGCAAGGTTAGGTTAGAAAAAGGAAAAATATGGGAATAGGCTAGAATTAAAAAAAAAAAAAAAAAAAGAGAGAGAGAGAAAGTTAGATAAGTGTGAATTTTTCCTATTGCTGTTATTGTCTTCTGTAATAAAAGGAATGAATCAAAACAAGACCAAGTATGCTAGCAGAGGGAAAATTGCCCAAAGACATCATTAGCTTAACAAAAAATGGCCTCATTTGCATGAGGCCTCATCTTAACCTCAACCTTAGCAATTGTCTCCCAAATAGGTGGCAGCCTTTTGGATGGCATAATTCAAAAGGGAAAAAAAATGTCCTTAAATAGTATTAATCATTTCATCAAAGCACAACTTCCAACAAAAGAGTAGTATGAGCACATCAGGAACAGTAAGAATTAGATGCAATGTAAACTGTCAAAGGCATACCAGCAAGCAAACCAGTGTAAAACTTCCGTATCAGTCTTACTTGATGCACCTGATTTTTTGGTTAATATTTCATTCTAGTTTTTTCTCCCTGGGGTAAAGCAAGTAAATTTTTCCAATGGACAAATGGCTCCAGCACTTTAGCCTCCTCTGCTCCCTGGAAAGAAGTTTTTTGAGCAAGAGATATCCAAGGCCCAGAAGAGGAGCAGCATATGCTGTGATCTTGCAAATGAAACTTTCAAAACAAAAATGTTAGGAACTTTGTATTTGATGGAAGCAAATACAGACTACATACAAGGAACTAAATAGTTCAGATTTAAATTGTAATTGTTAAGCTTTAAATGTTAAAGCCCTCTTCACAAAGTATTCTTATTTTAAGCTGTCAGTACTTGGCCACTGGAAGTGGAGTATACGTATCTTCTTGCTAATTTGAAATGCAGATATACTGTGACAGCTTGTGTTTCTATGCATTTATTTCATTTGGGAAGCATTGCCAGGAACTGCAAGCCTCCTGATTTTGTCTAATTTACATAAATACTGTGAACATTTATTCTCTTCTTAAAAATCAACTGATAAGTAACAAATCTAAGAAACATATCCTATTATGAGTTGAGAAATTTCTTTTTCTTTCTTTCTTTCTTGCTATTAAGAGATTAGCTCTAACTGTGGATAGACTTTATTTTATGAAATCTGATAATTCATCTTCTGGTGTTTCTGGAGAAGACACGCTTCAATTCAATGAAAATTGAGCTGCCTCAAAAGCTCCAAAGTGTTCACAGATTCACAGAATATTTAAGGTTGGAAGGGACCTCTACAGATCATCTAGTCCAACCTTCCTGCTCAAGCAGGCACACCTACAGCATGTGGCACAGGGCGGCATCCAGGCGGGTTTTGAAGACCTGCAGAGTAGGAGACTCCACAACCCCCCTGGGCAGCCTGTTCCACTGCTCTGTCACCCTCACAGTAAAGAAGTTGCTCCTCACCTGGAGACGGAACTTCTTATGCTTCAGCTTGTGGCCATTACCCCTCGTCCTGTCGCTGGCCACCAGTGAAAACAGCCTGTCCCCTTCCTCCCTGCATTCTCCCTTCCTGAACTTATACATATTAATCATATCC
>NW_020456199.1:119427-180882 GCF_003342845.1 Nothoprocta perdicaria | reverse complement strand
GGAGAGGAGAGGAGAGGAGAGGAGAGGAGAGGAGAGGAGAGGAGAGGAGGAAAAATGCTGTTATATTAAGATCTGTTCATGATCATACTGAACTTGTATTCCAACCATTAATATTGATTTTTTGCTCTTATAACTAGCGTGTTACTCAATAAGCAAGAATAATGACTCTGGCAGAGTCCCATCTCACATCAAAAAAGACTTTCACACCAGCATGCAAGCATACGTAATACGTAAGTGCACCAATATACTCTGAACAGTAAAGAACAATTCAGTTGTCTTTAATTCTCACGTGATACCTTTAGTAAAAGCTTGATTAAAGAGGACATTCTCTATCAATTACAGTGGGATCAAACTTGCTAATGTGATGATTTTAGAAATGTTTGCTATCTATCAAAACAGCAAGCTTAATTCTTTAATCAAAACCGTGTTTATAATAGCAGATGTACTCCTACCCTAGCTAATGGTGAACCAGAACAGAATCATAGAATCCTTAAGGTTGGAAGGGGCCCTTAGAGATCAGTGCATTCAAACCTGTGCTATTCTTCAATATAGTAAACAACCTGAAATCCTCATTGGAAAGGACTTTGGTGATGTTACTGGTACAATTTTTTTCCAGCAAGCAATTTGTGGAGTCTGAATACCAGTTACTGATGGACTGTGAACTCTGACCAATGTTTCACAAATTAAATCCACATACTGTGAAAGATCTGTATAGGTATATACAAATATAATTTATCTCATTTTTTAAGTCTTGCTACTAGAATGTTACTGAGTACATTATAACATTTGAATTTGAATCTAGGGAGGTTTTATGTTTCAGGTTTTTTAGAATCATTGAAAAATAGGTATCCATGAATCTTACCTGAGGTATTATTGGGGAAAGAAAGAAAAACAGATTCTGTGAAGTGCCTTACTTTTTCTCCCAGTGCACTGTATATACATTACAACTGTAATTGCATGATCTCATTTATTTAAATATAGATTATGAAGAAAGGGTTGGCTTTGCATCCCATTTCTCTTTTGATATTACGAATCAAAACTTTTCAGCAGTAGATACACAGAAATTAAATGTTTAAGTCTACTTTTGTTTTAGATGATACAAGGCATAGGATACTTCATAAACAAAGGCCAAGAATTTATTGAAACTGAGTGGTATTGCGTTAAATTTTGTCTGACTTGGGTCAGGTGAAAATGGAAGTCAACAAGAACTGCAATTTATTGTAGTGACTTCTTACAGAGACCTGGGCAGGTTTGGTCAAAAGAGGGGCTCTGAAGATGCCGGGTCAGTCCTGATGCAGCAATACTCAGGCAGCAGAAATGCCACCAAAATCCAGGCTGTGCCAGCAAAATGCCACAGGCAACTCCAGGCCTAGACCCAGGGGCTCCTTCCCCACTATCCGGGAGCAGCAAGGCTGCTCTGGGTGCTGTGTCTAGAGTGGCCTCTCACACAGGATGGGCATTGGCATCCCATAGGGAGTCCATGGAGCCAGCAAGGAACTGGGGCTAAAACCCTGGGCACTGGAGAGAGGAGCCAGCAGATGTGCTTGGGCGACCAAGGAAAGTCCTGGTAGGACCATGCTGGTGTCCACGGTGACCGCATGAGAGGATTCAGAGCAGATGGAGCCAGGCTCTAGTCAAAGGTACATGGCTGTTGGTTCACAGGAAATGGGAATACATGAGATCCTGTTATCTTTGGCATGAAGGTGATCCAAAACTGGAAGCAGGTGCCTGTAGAGGTTGTGGAGTCTTCATCCTTGGAGGAGTTCAAGACTTCACAGGTCAAGGGCTTGAGCTATCTGATCTTGATTATACCTACTTTGGGCAACAGCTGGATCAAGTGACCTGTGGAGGTTCCTTTTAACCTACCTTATTCTATGATTTCTTCATCTAGGGGACCATTAAAAATAATAGGCAAATTACAATGATATGGGACTTAATTTGCTTACATATTGTTTCATGTAATGGAAAAAAAGAACATATATAACGGTGTTGTTGGTGTCTTATATCATTCAATTGCTAGTTCCATATGCTTTTTCATACTTCACTTTTTTCCTTTCATTGACAAATTAGATTGGCATTGTTCATAATATTTCAAGTGTTATCACAGTGTAAGTACATCCGAAGTTGTGTACTTAAACTGACAAAGAGTGTGAGATCAGCATTGAGCACGATACATTACTTTGCTATTGTTGGGAAATATTTTTTCTTTGTGAAATCAGCTCTAATCAGTGTCATCAGAAGTCATGTAAATTCCCACAGGCTGACACTACACATTCAGCAATTCAGCAATCAGCAGCCGCCACACGTTTGAGCTGCCAGAAGTTTTTGTAACCCCCGACTGCTTCAGTAACAGGGAGAAAAGCTTTTCTTTAACCTCCTGTCTTCTCCTGTGGGACCTAACCTGCCTTGTTTGGCTTATGTTGGGCGCATGTGAACAGATGCTTGAGCCTTAAGCAAACCTGCAGGACAGGCTTCAGTGTATGTATCTCCCTGTTTGTGTATGCACCCTSAAGATCCGAGGGGGTCACCTATATAGCATTGTTTGTACTGTAAATTGACGGATTCTCCCTAGATTGACATAGAAGGCATACTTAGCATTATCCTAAATAAATAATTAGCAATTGACTGAGAGTTGGGCAAGATCATAGCAGATTTTAGTGGTGGTGGATGTTTTTCTTTCAAAGGATGAATAGTAGTATTTTCTGTAGTTTAAGTTTCAGGCCTGTCAAAGAGCTTATTGAAGTAAGAAAGCAAAAATTACCGTGATGCACATGTTAAAGACTGAAGACCTTCTGTCCTTGTCAGAAGTAAATGGTCACAAGCTCTTTGCTTCAATAAGGTGAAATAGGGATAAAACATCTGAAGTGACACTGTGCTTCAAGAGCCATTAAGAGTATCGTAGATTATAAGGCAAACGGGAACACAAGTGAAATCTCTTCAACTAAGGGATGGGTTGGATGTTGTCCAAGCCTCCTTGAGGCATTCACCTTTCTTGACCTGCTGTTTCTCACTGAGATCTCAACTCAGACAACTTAGGAGACAGCCTACTGCCTGCCAGGTAGTGACAGAAAGCAGTATTTAGGAATGGGTATCACTGAAAGACAGTGACATTCCACTTTGTATTGTATGATTTCTTCTTTCTCAAAAATGGCAAACTTGAGCCCTCTGAGAATCTACAGCTTTGAATGATTGTAAATAAGGACCATCTGTCCACCAGTATCCCCTGACATGGTTCAGAAGATAATTACTTTTGATCTATGCTAGTTATTCTATTCACCTCAGCCATGTCATACAGTCATTTTAGAAAGTATCAATGATATGCTATACATGCAGGAAGAATGTTTCTCTGTCAGCACTATTTGTTCATTACTGCTGGAGGAAAACCAGCTGCTCTACTGGCAGGATTCCTGGCATCCAAGGACACAAAAGATATCAAATTTGAGTTCTGGTCTGCTACTGTTTTATTAAGAAGGCATTAATTTGGCAAATATTTTTTTTTCTGGAGCTGGGTTTGTTAAGTTTTTCCATGGACTTGGAGATTTGTTTGCAGCTGACCCTGCAAAGCTGTACTAGCAATCCCTTATAATATAAACTCCTGTGCATTCCTTTAGGCTTTCACCTAACAAGAAAGGCAGAAGTCTCACAAACACATGAATACTGCTTACAGCTTAGTTATGACCTCTGAGTAACCAGTTGAAACTTCAGGAGCTGGCTAAATTTCACAAGTGGTTGTTAGCCTGCTGATGTCAGCACTCTCTGCATTTCCAGTTGTAAGGAAGGAGGGAAGGTGTCCATCATCCCTGTTCTCAGACTGCAATTTTTTAATACAGTTTGCCAGGATGAAGTGCTTTGCATGTTCAGAGTCCTGAATAATTCTAATGAATTATGCCTCCCAAAAGCAGGTTAAGAAAAAATTAGATTCACCTATGTATTTCTTTTTCTGTAGGCTTTTCTTTGTATACTGTCTCCACRAAAGTATGGATGTACCAAGAGAAGTCTTGTCTGCCCTATTGTTTTATACAGCTATGTGTTAGCTATGGCATTGTCTATACTAGATCCCATATGCAATTACTATATCCACCCAGTGCTTTTTAATAAACAAAAGGAATGAAATATAGAAAGACTTCTATCATCATAAAGTAATTAATCCATACAAAGAGATTCTGATTGCTTTTCAGTTTGGTAAGTTCATTCTAAGAAGGAAAAGTTTCATATCAGTTTTAAACCTTTGAAGTTTCTTTGATCAGGTTAGATTTTTATTTTAAAAACATAGATTCCTGATGTCTGCATCCTTGTGGATAACTACATCAGTCTATCTTTTCAGAGTGTAAGTAGGTATCTAAGGTTAAATGCCATGTGAGAAATGGTCAAAGTTTGGAGATGAAGTGACATTTTCTTCTATATTCTTTATCTCCAGGCCTCCCAGATTTTTGCCACTTCTGCAAAACAAGCCATGAAATATTTAATGTCTCTGCAGGTGACAGCATTATCTTTCAAATTTTATCCATTCTGTAAGGAAGGTCCAGTTTATTTTAAGAGCAATATAGTGAAAGCAGAGGAAAAAACAATTTAAATCATCACAAAGCTTAGAAATAGTTATGATTGCTTATCATGAGCTATTGTTTTCCTTGATTAAGTTCAGAAATGAAAGCAATATTTCAAGGTACACATTTCATGATGACGCTAATTTTTTTGCAGAACATTTCCRCACTTTTACTATTTAATGGTCCTCCATTGCAAGACTTCAGAATAGAAGACATACAGGATAAATACATTCTATCTAAAATGGTAAAAAGCTCTTACCTATAAAAATATGCCTGATCATTAGTAATTCCTTTTTAATTTCTGTGATGTGTATTGGAATTGAAAAAATKATTTTCTGGTATCACAGAACTTAATGAAGAAATGAAATGAATATGAAATAGTAGTTTCTGCTGATTACATGAGGTTTTAAAAATGAATAATATAGTTCTGTAAGAGCAAAAAGGCTCATACCTATTGTCGCTKTTTCTTATTATTCTTGTATATTTTTGTCTGTTGCAGAAGCAGAAAGGAAAGAGCTGAAAAATATTATAAATAGRCCATTAAATTCGTCAGAATTTTGGGGTTTGGTCGATTTTCATTTCAATTTTAAAGTTAAATTGAATTGTTAAAAGTGCATTCAATTTATGCAGATGAAAGCAGATGAAAACTAAATTTCAGAAAATATTTTTTTCTGGAGAAAAAGAAAATAATTATCTAAAAAAGAAACTAAAGCAACTCATCTATCTTTCCAGATTACGGACAGAGTAAGGAAGGAATAAAACCCTTGTGTAAAATCATACTGGAAATCTGTGGAATTAATACTTTCAAATCTCAAACCAGTAACTTACTATAAAATTGTATGAAATTCTGTATTAGAATAGACAGAGTTTTTTTGCAAGCAGAATCTCCGAGGCAACATGGGATAAAAACTGTAAATGAATCTAAATAACTTACTGCATAGAAATTACTAAATTACAAGAACTGTGAACTTTGAGCCTAGCAGTACCTGTGCATATACTGGAGCATCTAGTGGGCAACTCATCCCTCACCACTTTTGCTGTGGTGTGATACACAAAAGTTTCAGATTTCCCTGCCCTTGTGAAACCACTGACAAAGCTGTCAATAGCTTTATTTGCAGATACCAGAGTAAGTACATCTGCACTCACAGCTCTTCTGCTATGGAAAGATTATTTAACATCCTTGCTCCTCATGTAACACATTCTCAAAAAAAAAAAAAAAAAANGTTGGAAACTGTTTTACTAATCATCAGATTTTAGTACTGGACAGGAGTTTCAAGGATAAATAAATTATGCACTCAACCCTCATCACATGGAAACTGAGGTATCATTGATGGGCATCTTCAGAAAATGACTGTCAATTAAATATGTTATTTTAGGAAAGTAATAGAAGTAATTATCTTTTGTGCCAAGAGAGAAAGAATTAGCACTAAGAGGCTGTGATGAATCCATAGAATCAGTCAATAAAGAAATTTTTTTACAGTTACTTGACCTGATTACGAAAGATGATGTTGTAGCAAATCTCGGTAGCCACATGTAGTAAAATGTAAGTCAATGGCATCAACAGGTTCAGCCTCATCCAGAGAAAAAAGAATGCTGGTAACATAAGTAAATTGTTGGAATTTKGGGAAATATAAATATGGGACAAGAATAACTATCTTAAGAACAGAGGAAGATGAAATTTCTGGAAAAAGAAAAAAGATCTAGGATCTTTTACAGTGGCTTTAGATATTTTTGGGAGGGAAGGCTGAGTGAGTGTTTTGATGTGAAGATTTTGGATACTCCTTGTCAATCACTGTATCACCTCAGTCTAACCTGATTTATAGACCATGCATCTACTCCATACAGAGAACTTCATCAAAATATGTTTATTAGCAAATGGGTTTACATAAAGATATCTGGCTCGGTGGATGTTATTGCACCAATCTATATACTGCATATATAGACTTTCTGTTACTGAGTTTTTCTGGGAACTGTTGGAGGAAGAGAGGATCAATGTTTCATCCTTGACTGAAAGAGGCTTGTTAAACATACAGGCAAGTACAGACAGTTCCACCTAATTTACCAAAGCAACATTTGAAAGAGATCATCAAATAGATAAAACAGTTCTTGATTTGGACACTACTCTAAACTAGCTTCCTTAATTAGTTAGAGGTAAATAAGCTGGCGGTGGGAAAAGCAAGAGAAGGAGAGTATAGTTTCTGAGGCATCTCAGAGGAGAGAGATGGGTTCTCTCAGGGAAGGTCAGCTGAAGGACTATATTTTTCAGGATCTAGGAAAATATTCTTGACAGTATAAAGAGAGAACTTACAGATCTGATCTTGGTAAAAGTACTAAAAATGCATTTTGTTTCTCCATTATTTTTCAACCTTTTTAAAAATAAATTCTTGTGAACGTTCTGTGTTATCATTATACTTACCTCAGTCGGCCCCAGCAGCTAATTCAGGAACTTAAATCACAAACTAGAAGAGAGAAAAGTACTTAGCAGTGATAGCCAGGAAAGCCCTCTGACGTACCACAAGATCGCAAAGATGCTCCTGATCCCCTAAAATGTTGAGGGATTTGTGCTGTGTGTAAAACCATATACTAAAATCAAAAATGTAGTCAAAACCTTCTGCTTAGAAATAGCTGAGTCTTCCGAGCTAGTAGCAAGATTTTGTTTGTGGATTGCATATGTAATTGATTTTATGAAGGTTGCCCTGGTTCATTTCACCTCTCACCTAGTGAGGTTAGGATGAGAAGAGGATAACTGGGAGGTGGGTGGCCCATCCCACATTGGTGGGGAGTGCTCTATAGAGCTTGAGGCTGTATCCGAAACATCTCTGAGCTAGCTGAACCTGAACAGGATGAAATGCTTGCTTGGAAGAATCCCTTGGGATCCCTGTTTGATGGTCATTCTCTTGATGTGAATAGGAAATGTTTAATTAACTTCAACTAGGGGTAGTCTAGATTCAAATTTTTCCCTATTTCCTTAAGTCCTTTACATTCCTTATTTTTTAGTAAAAGTATGAGTTTTAGTTCTAACTCTTCAGAAACATGCTTTGACAATCAAATAATGCTTTAGTTTTTCCTTATGTTTTCAGAAAAGGATGTTTTTATAATGAAAGCTATTTCCAGGTCACACAGTCACAGCCACTTTAACACCGGAAAATCAAACTCTCTTTCCAATTCATCATTATAATTGAAGCTTTGTTCCTTAATGTAGGAAAGATAGAAAGGTCTAATATTATGCAGCTTTGCTTATAAAAAATGCCATAGGCATAAAAGGGTTACATAGGGCACTAACTATATTATTTTTATAGATATTTTCCTTTGCTTATGTGAGATGAAATCAGTGGGTTTTGTATAACTGTGAAAAGTCAGCGTATTTACTCAGCCTTGATGTTTGTTGTCTTTTAAAGATATATGTCTAAAATACATCAGATAGGTTAGATCTGATACTAAACTTGATTTCTCTCATATGAACAACTGAGACCTTCTTGGATGTGAAGGAGATTAAAAAAACATTTAAATCTATCTTACTTTTTTAATTGCTAAAAGATCCCTGTGTCTTGCTGTTTTCAGAAAAGTTGGCATGTTGAGAAACAGCAGTTATGCAATCTAGTAAAAGCCTTGAATATCTTTCAAACTGTTGTTAATAATGAATATTGAAAAGTATTTCATTCTGGCTTTGGTTTGTCAATGCTTATCTGAGGGTTTTTTTTTTGACTTTGCATAGATTTTAATTCCTGCTAGGGGGCAGCTAGAAATACTTGGAATCTCTCTTATATGTAGTTTTGAGGACTTTTTCCATTCTTCTGCTGCAAGAAGAGCTTATTGGTGTCCCTGGAGTATCTTGAAACTGTAGGATCAGCAATGTAGGACCAGAGCTCCTGTTTTAGTGTTAGCAGTACCGGAGACAAGACAGACATCAGTAAAAGGAACTAAAGCAAAGGAAACTTAAGAATTTTTTTCTAAAAAAGTTCTCCTTCTTCAAAGGGGACTTAATTTTCAGTTTACATGCAATATGCGTAGACTTTAGAGTATCTATAGGATGCTGGCAGCTGAACACAGGCAGCAGCTGAAAGACTAGGTCAGGACCTCACTAGGTCATGGCTGTAATACACCAGTGTAACAAGACTGGATTTTGGTAGGATAAGGAACACAGAAAAGCAATGTGAGAAGCCCAGAATCATCAAATGCCAGAATTTATAATGTTCCAGATGCATTTCTGAGTGTGACGAATATAGTTCACTGTGTAACGAATATAGTTGAACACCAGAAAGGTCAAGTCCACATTGTCCACTCACATGCACCCAAGAATACCTATAGAAAAAGCAGAGCTCTCTCTCTGTGCACATGTGGTCTATAGAGCCTATACATTGTTTGTATGGATTCCATATGTACCGAAGGCCCTTCATAATTATTTAGAAGTAGTCATGGCAGCAGGGCCTGCTCTATCTTTTGTTTCTTCTCTCAGAAGTACCGAAGTATTAGTACTGAAGTAAGAACATGAGGAGAAAGAAAAACCTCCCCTTTTGTTCTCCTGAAACAACTCATATGTGAACAGCATTGCTGTTTGTACTCATCTTTTCTCTCTGAATTGGAGCTAGAAGAGTAAATGGAGATGAACCATTTTTCAATCCAGTTCCCTTAGGCAAAATTTTCAATTCAAGTTTAAAGTTGTTTTCCCCATCATGTTATGTGTGCCACCCTCTTCTTTTCTTCATTTTCTTCTTTTTGAATCTTCTGTCAAACGTGGTTGAATCTTGCCAACGGGTGATAGGTTCAAAGAGAAAGATACAAAAAAGTGGTGAGAGGAAGAATATCTTGACATTCCTTTAGTCCACAGCATGCACTTAAGCCTTATGAAATATCAGGGTATCCACACAAAGTAGGGAAGCTATTAATAACCTAACATTAAGAAAAAAAAAAATCAGTCAGCCCTGGTACTTAAATTAGACATCAGAGAATCTGAGCATAGAAGTGAAATTTTACTAATTCTTCCATATATGGAACAGTTTGTTTCCCTGACATGAAATACCAGACCTTTTAACTGCTATTCTAATGGTTACCTCTAGAAATAATACAACTTTAAAAAAAAAAAAAAAAAAAAAAAGGAAGGAAACCTCTCTGATTCTTGCAGCCTGACAGCTCTTTTAGATTGCATTAGTGATCAAAAAGATACCAGATCTGCTGCTTTTAATTCTACAAGCACAATAAAGCTGTAGGATTTAGACTTAATGAAAAGTAAGAAAGTGCAAAATATTGTCCTTGTTGATATATTGGAACTGAAAAATCTGTAGTGAACAGGAAAGTGTGATGTTACAGTTTGAAAGTGATAACTTCTTTAGCTGAAAAAATGTCATAAACTATGTAATAGATGGTTTATTATGACTTTTTTTTTTTTTTTTCAAGTTTCTGTAGCATCATGAGAGTTTATCATTCAGGAAGGGTGAAGATACAGCTCTTTTAYGTTCATGTATGTGATTGCCTTTAGAAAGGAAGAGCAGTTCGTCACAACTGCCATCTAGAATTTCTGAGAGGAAGACAAAGATCTGTTTTATGACCCAGTTCTTTTCTATTCAGAACATCCTTGGCAGCTTCAACTACATCTACTCAGAATTATTATTGCTAACTTGCCCAACCACAACCTTTCTACCGCTAAAAATCTAGTGCATACAACACGGATGTTTCAAAGCCTGGCTGGCACTTCGGTTGCTGTATAAGGTATCCTTCAGATTTAGGACCTGAATAATGGTCCAAAATGTTATTCTAGAGAAAAAGCACAGGCTGAAGGAAGAGCAGTGCTCAAAGAGATTTCATCAGCAGTCACTTGCAAAATAGGCTGGTTGTTGTAGTTAAATAGCACAGTCTTCCCTGTTGTAACCCAATCCATTTAATAAAAGCTCCTATGTCAGTGATGCGCATAGATTTCATACTCTTCATAGCTAGGAGATGCTTTTCTTGCTTGYTGAGGATCCCTACATCACCTACAAAACCTCACTTAAAATGCACAGTTTTAAGATGAACTCTGTGCATGGACTATTAATCTTCCTTGCTCCAAGCATCAAAGCAAGCCACAGCTGCAGGTTGTTACAGTCCTTTCAGTCCAAGTTGTCTGCTGTTTTTATGAATGAAAGAGTGATCTGGAAAAGGGATATCAACCAGCAGTAGCTCAGTAACATCAAACATACAATTTATGTACCCTTCAGGAACAGGGCTTATGTCTAAATAAAACTCCCTTGCCAACTTCTATCAAGAGCTACTAGCCTCCAGATCAAAGTCTTCTCTGTCTTCCAAATGCTATCTCCTGGCATTTTCATCTCCATCTTTCATTGCTGCTCTGCAACAAAGCAGATTGTCTCTTTGTGGCGATTACACCACGAATGCTGCGTTTGAACCTTGTATAGACAATGCTACTGACAGAAGGAGACTCACCAAACACCACATGAACAAGATACAGAGCTGTGGAAAGCTTCTGTGTTGTGCAGAAGCTTCAAACTGGACTTACAGTATGCAACAGAACTGTTTACTGCACCAGATATTGTATAGTATTACGGAAGAATATTATCATGGTATTTATTATACTCAGTAAATACCTTCTACTTCTTATACCAAACACTGGTTTCCAGAGCACAGATATTTTCCTAGAATTTTGTTTTCTTCAGTGGGGAAAATTGTTCAGTTATAGAGGCAGGATAGTATAAATGCTTTCAGATTTTTTTTTTTATTATTTTTTTATTTTTTTTTTTTGCAAAATAAATTACAAATATACTAGAGTCTTTTGAGATAAATGATAAGGGATCTGGGCAATGTTACTGGAAGGCCAGCTTTAATTACTTTTGAAAGGCTGAGAGAATCAGAGGAGTTTTCTGAAGACTTTCAGAAAACAAATGTCACCTCTATCTTCAAGAAGGTCAAGAAGGAAGATCTGTGGAATTTGGCTAGTCATCTTCACCTTGATCTCCTAGAAGCTGGTGGAGCAAGTAATCCTAGAAGTCATTTCCAAATATATAAAGGACAAGAAGGTGACCAGGAATAGTCAACACAGATTTATGAAGGGGAAATCATGCCTGACAGCCTGATAGCCTTCTGTGATGAAATGACTGGCGTGGTGGACAAGGGGAGAGCAATGGGTAATATTTATTCACACTTTAGTGAAGTTTCTGTTCCATAACATCCTCAGTGACAAACTGGCTGAGTACAGTCTAGATAAATGGACAGTGAGACGGACTGTTGATCGCTGCTGATTCCAGTGGCACAAAGTCCCACTGGAGGCCAGTCACTACTAATGTCACCTTGGAGTTGATATGGGATCCAACACTGTTGAACTTCTTCTTTAATAATCTGGACAGTGGGACAGGGTACACCCTCATAATCATACAGGAGTGGTTAATACACTGGATGGTTGTGTTGCCATTCAAAGGGACCTTTACAGCCTGCAAAAGGGGTTGACCTCATGGTGTTCAGCAAAGGAAAGTGCCACTTCTTTCACCTGGGAAGGAATAACCCTAGGCAGAAGGGAAGGCTGAGGGTCAGAAGATGGACAAGTTGACTATCTGCAGTAAAGAATGTCAACAGCCTCTTGAGCTGCATTAGGCAGAAGGTCAAGGAAGWTGATTCTTCCACTTTGCTCTGTACTGTCAGGACACACTTGGAGTGCTGGGGCCAGTATAGGGCTCCTAAATATAGGAAAGACGTRGACATACTGGAATGAGTCCAGCAAAAGGCTACTCAAATGATTAAGGGAACGGAGCATCTCTCATACAAGAAAAGGCTGAGAGAGCTGGGATTCCAGAAGACTGAGGGGAATCTTATCCATGTGTATAAATATCTGATGAAGAAGTAATGAAGACGGAGGCAAGCTCTTCTCAGTGTTGCCCAGTGACAGGACAAGACACCACGGGCAAAAACTGATACATGGGAAATTGCACTTAAATAAAAGAAAACCTTTTCTTTGCCATATGGATGCTCAGATCATGTAGCAGGTTGCCCATAGAAGTTGTGAAGGCCCCAGCTTTGGAAATTTTCACATTCCAACCACACACAGYCAAGGTTAATCTGCTATACCTGACTCTAACATGAGCAGGGGGTTGGACCCAATGATCTCTGGTATTTGATGGMCTCAGCAGCTATTATTTTTGAGTCTGTGATATATCTGTATGTGTCTGCATGTGTGTGTACGCACAGGTGCACATATACTCTCTGGCAAAACTGCAGACTTGCTTTAAACAGAAGGCATGTGCATTGGTGCAGAGAGAAAAAGGGATCCCAACTGAAGTGCTCTGTGTCAAAACCACACTGGAACTGGCCAACAAAATCTCACTGGGATTGCAATGGAATAATAAGAAAGTTTTATGTTTTGTTGAAAGACAGTGTTGAAAGCAAAGCAGTGAGATGCAGAAGGTTAAAGGCAGCTGCYTTTGAAGAGTTTAGTGCGCTGTTTGCTGGTGTAGTTTAAGCAAATCAGAAGTGAAGGTGTTTCCTTATCTGGAATGTTAATGAAGGGGAAGCCAAGCGCTTCGCTAAGCAGAATTGCAGCCTGCATGATAATTTGGCAGCTCCTGACAAGCAGTTATGCTGCTTCAAAAGATGCTGTGACAGTCCCAAATTTAAAATCATAGGAGGATGACAGATGAGCCACTGAGAAAGCAAGTGAGCTTTCACCTGAACTTTAGTCATGAGACAATGTGAGCTGTGTGGGATGAGCTATTCTGTAGCACTCAGAGCTTTAGTCTTTTTTAAGAAAATATAATCATAAATCTTCAACAATAATAGGCATGGGTTAGCAGATGAAAGAAAGATCTTATGATGTGGGTGCTGGGAAAAGTTTATCCAAAACATCAATTTTTCTTACGGAAGTTAGAGTAGGATGAAGCGAAGTATTCTAAGTGCACTATTTTGTCTGTCCTGTAGCACAYTGTCCACTTTTGAGCAGCAGGCAGACACATGCTGATAGTAAATCAAATGAAAAACTGTGCTTTGTACTAACAATTTTCTTCATTCTCCATATACTTCAGTTTTCAAACAAAAGTCTGAATAAGACTGCCATTGCTAAAGCATTAGATTGATAATTTGGTATCTTACTGGAATAGCCAACAAGTAACACATTCAGACTCCAGATCATTGTCAACTTTCAACTCTGAAGGAAAACTTCAGAAAAGAAGACAGACACTTATTCTCAAACATTCTGACCTTTATATTAAAACAAAAAAAAAARRAAAAAAAAAACTGTTTGTTTCAAGAGGAGTTAGATTTTGATGGTATTGCAAAACACACACTTCCTCCTCTCCTAGCAGTGAGGGAGGAAACATAAATATATTCAGCACATGTGGGTGAAACTCTGCACTGAAGAAGGAGATGTCTCTTTCCAGTCTTGAAAGTTTGCTGGCTATTCTGGCTAGAAAAAAGTGTTTTTGGTGAGAGWATAAAGGGATGGAAGTTGGTTACATGAAGGTGTATAAAGATGGGATGGCAGAGGGCACTTTGTCAGATGCAGTGTTTAATTTGTAAGCTAGGAAGGTAAAAAACACAGCAGAGTTCTTCCAAAATGACTATAAGCAGCCATTAACACCGCATTAAATATGAGCATAAGAGGATTAGTTTAGTTTTGAATATTCTAATCTTTCCATATCCACATTGCAAACAGAAAAGGAGGAAAGTCAATTTTCATTTTGTTTGTATAACAAAAAAATTAAAGAGCAGATATGTATATCCTCTGCCTGGCCTGACATCTCAGATCATATCATTTGGGAAAAGGGAGATACTGCCAGATTTGTGCACTACACTTTTTTTTTCTGGGTAGTTTACATTAAAATCATTATACATTATACGAAGTGAACAGGTCATTATGGAAATACAACAATGTTGCCATATACTCAACATTTTCACATCACCATTTTCCAGGACAAATGTCATTGTCCATGACATCTCAGACAAAGGACTTGTCTAACTAGGTTTGCATTTTCAGTAGCTATAGAAAAAGTGAGAAAAAATAAAACAGCTCCAAAACCATAAAACAACTCAAAAAAAAAAAAAAAAAGTCTATCTGCCAGCTCTAAGTTCTTTCTACAAGCATATAAGCATTACTGCTATTGAATACAAGAGAAACTGAAAGACATATCTTTTTTAAAAAGGAATAAAGTCTGCTCATAAAGGCCCATGGTTTCCTAAATATTATGCTCATGAAAGAAGAAAGCTATATGTGCCCACTCCTATGTGTAGGCACACCTCTATCTTTTACAAACAGGCAACTCTGATGTATTGTTTGCTTTTACAAAACATTAGCAGCATTTTCTTCTGTAGCTATAACAAGTTGGATTAGATGCTTATTGATATACAGAAGGTGCCCGATTACTTCAGAGTGAATTTGCTCACTGCAGTCCTTCAGCTTGGGTGGTGGTTTCCTGGCGATCTCTTTGCATCACATTTTAAATGCATCATTTGCTTTGAAGACTTGGAGGCCTTTTAAAGTTTCACTGATTTAGCCTTTTTGGTAAGGATTTATATGATCTTTCTAAAAGCTTATAGGTAGAGGAGGTGGGGAGTGAGTGTCTTTTTGTTCTTCTTGTTATTTTTTATTAAGCTTTTTATTTTATGAAAAGCATCAAATGTTTCCTCTGATGATCAGCATTTAAAATGACTTGGAATACTGATTCTGTAAATATATCTGATCATGAGTAATTCATTTAAGCTATTAAAGGCCTTTATTTTGTCTTCAGAAGGTTTATTCTGACACACACTAAAATACAAAGTAAAAAACAGTAAAATACAAAGTATTTTGTAAAACAAAGTATATAAAAATGAAAAAATATAGCGATATATATATATATAAAAGAAAAAATGATCTGAGGTAAACATTACAGTTATTGGCCTTTTTTTTGGAGAACGTATTACAGATAGGCAGAGCTCTGCTGAAATATTTCGATGAAGTACTTCTCACCTTACTTAATGTGTCTCAGACTACCTCCTCTCTTATTCTGTTCTTCCCAGATGCTGTTCATAGCAAGACAACAGAATCACAGAATCACAGAATGGTTAAGGTCAGAAGGGACCTCTAGAGATCATCTAGTCCAACTCCCCTGCTCCAGCAGGAACACCCAGAGCACGGGGCACAGGGYGGCATCCAGGCAAGTTTTGAAGACCTCCGGAGATGGAGACTCCACAGCCTCCCTGGGCAGCCTGTTCCAGGACTCTGTTACTCTCACAATAAAGAAGTTCTTCCTCACCTGGAGATGGAACTTCCTGTGTTTCAACTTACACCCATTTCTCCTTGTCCTTTCACTGGCCACCACTACGAAGAGTTTGGCCCCTTCCTCCCTGCATTCTCCCTTCCTGTACTTATACATGTTAATCATATCCCCTCTCAGCCTYCTCTCTTTCAGAGAAAACAGGCCCAACTCACTCAGTCTTTCCTCATACAAGAGATGTTCCCTTAATCATCTTGGCTGCCCTCYGCTAGATCCTCTCTGAAAGTTCTACATCTCTCTTATATGGAAGAGCCCAGTATAACTTTTCTTCCTCCAAGATCTGCATCTAGTTTCTTCAGCAAAAAATCTGACCAAGTTGAAAAATGCTTTCCCAGTCTGGCTCAGCTTATTTATACATTTACATATGTAGTGTAAAAATACACTTTATACTTACAACTTTATGTATTGTATGTATTGTAATATCTGTATGTATGTATACAGAYGTTTAAATGTATGCATATAGATCTATTTGTATAAGCCAACAAGTAAATGGGTTTTTCTACTTTTATATCCGGAATATCATGAAGATTATGTGTTCACAAATTACAACAATGAAAGGAGAGAAAGAAAGAGAGAGMACAAAGCAAGTAGACACAAAAACAACAACAAAAGACTAAAAAATAAGTAGAATAGATAGAGGTATGGAAGGGAGAGAAAGACAAAAATGAAAAGATAGAGAAGAAAAGAATAAAAGAATGAAAGAGAGAAAAAAGAGAAAGAAAAAGGAAAGAAGAAAATGAAAAAGAAGGAAGGCAGGCAGGCAGAAATGAGTGAACAAAAATCTGACATCTCAGTAGTTAACAGCCTCCTAGTCTGGTATTCATCTGGAATGCAATAAGCCAGGTTAAAACCATTGTTCAGAGAAGAGTAAAGGCTGTTTCCTGAACACCCCTCTTCACTGAGGTATGATATAGGTTAACTTTGCTTTCTTTTTGTTCCTCTGACACAGAATGATCCAGAAAGTCAGTTGTTGTAGAAGATCACTTATGAAAAGAATAACCAACCATAAWTTTTTTCTTACAACTTTGCTTAGTTCAATTCTACGTTTTTAGTACAGTGTATGCTGTATGGACAGTCCATTCTTTTAATCTGAAGTTCTCTGGGACAGCATGAAAACGTTCAGGTAATATCCAATATCCTTCCTTCTTCTTATCAAGCTGAAGGACTAYGAGCAGATACTTAGAGAAATTTATTTCTACCATCAAAACTACATACATGTTAAAAGAAAACAGCTCCTGCCCACTCATTGGTATTTAGGAAGAAGAGGCACAACAGATTGCTTTCAGTAACACAAGCATGAGACCACTGTAAAGYTGCCAACAAAAGAACAATGCCTTACCAACCCTTTATTTATTTTTTAACTATTTATTTATTTATTTATTTTCCAATATGTCCTGAAAATGTTATGAAAAAAGAGAGGAGAGAGAGAGAAAGAGAGAGAAAAACTATGCAGCCTCTTAGCCATTTGTCTTTTGTTTTGACTCATCTATGCAGTCCATTTCATTATTTGTTTCAACTAGATAACACCGTGCCAAGCTCAGTGTCACCACAGTCTGTTGATCACTTTTTCTTTATTATTGAGGTCATTTTCAGACTAACCTTGCTCTTTTTCTTGGACCACTAAAAAATTGTAATTTATGGAGCCTTTGGGGATAAGAAAGGCAAAACTCCTTTAGGGGAAGGGAAAAGGTCAGCTAGATATACGAGTTCCCAGTCAAAAAGCAATATTTGAAAATCTGAGAAGCTATAATTATCTGTTGATTCAAGGTACAGAGGCAGACATGACACATAATACTAGTTGCCACACCACTAGAAAAGAGACCATTCAACAGACAAGATGTGTAGTTCTGAAAGTAACTATCTATAAACAACCTGGTATTTGTAGGGTCATATATGGATTTCATGGAAAAATGAACCACGGAGGCAAAGGATGTTTTTCTGAGTTTATACCATTACTAAGTGCACTGCAGAATGGTCAATAAAATAGTGTAATTCAGACTTGTTSTTTATAGAAGGAGAAAATCCTTTAGGAGTTTCTAGTAAGCATTGCAAAAGGTTAGAAGGTAATTTACCAGCAGCAGTGCTAACTGAGCCAAAGATATTTCCAGGAGAGAATTAATGAAGTATTTGAAAGTATGCATTGCTTAACTACCCGTTCTCTGCTCTGCTCTCCTCTCTATAGGTGTTGACCCTGACATTTATGAACTCCCAAACTGCAGATGAGCAGGGGACAGTGTCTACATATATATGAATGAAAAGCACCAGAGATAGGATCAGAAACAAAATCATGAATTCAGTACTGGAAGYATGAAGAGTTGCAGCAGCATGAGAGCACCTATATGTTGGGAGGGAAGGGAGGAAGTAGGCATCAGCATTCTTCCTCTCTAGTTGCTTACCAAAGAGGAGGAGGTGTCAGTGGTGAGGACAAGATATCCAGTATCCCTTTCAGCTCAGCAGCTGGCAGGAGAGCACTGTTCTTTGGCGTTGCTGGGATGTCCTTCTGTAACAGAGGGAAAAAAAAAAAGGTATTTCTGAGACCAGACACTTCTATACCAAAATATTTCTGATTTTTTTTTTTTTTTTGAGAAGTATGGGTGGCAGAAGAAAAAAGAAAAAAAGAGGAATCTCCCCTCCCCCCATTCTTTCATAATAAGTCTATCTGGCACAGCTTAAATGAGGTAATAAGAGCTGATTTAATGTCCAAAAGTCTTGATTTCAAATATAACGGAAGTCTCAAAAATCTACGGATGGCAACATCTTTACACCGCACTGTTTCGCAAGGATCACAATTCAAGTTTGGTTTCAGCCATTCTATATCTGTCTGAAAACTGCTCAAAGCCCTTTTTCTGTTCCTGGCAGAGAAATAAAAAYGCTTAGGTCCACATTTCTCACAACAAATAGAAAAATACAGCAACAAGCTATTTACCAAACCTGGAACATTAACAAACAAAACTGTAGTATGTCAAAAGCTTTCCAATTTAGCATGAAATGATAGACAGAGAGGCACAAACTTTCTGAATGCAAAGGAGAAGATGATGTTAGCAACAGGAACTGTCTTTCATGTATCTGACATAATTACAGTTCTTTCAATTTCTTGTCTAGTGATTACCTTTATCAAATCCTTATTTTTTCTCACAGAACCCAATTTATCTGGATTTATGTCTAGCAGTTACTAATCCTCAGCAGTTGACAGGCAAGCAGATACACTCGCAGGTACCAGACTCAACCCTACAGGCACTGATGATGATCCTGTAACTAGTCATCAGGCACCACAAGGGTCTCACATGGGTCAAAACCTATTACAGGTTCTTCATCCTTCTTCACTGGGAGCCATTTTGACAACGACACTTTAATAGGAATTAAAGTATCTTCAGATATAAGAGTTTATAAAAAAAATAAGAGTTTATAAGAAGCAAAACCTGCAACTTTGTTATCTATTCAATATTTTATCCCATTCATTAGGATTTGGTGCATTTTGAAGACTTGTACAGCCACAAAACATCTATTTCTACATAGCATGTATTTCTTCTTGTGGATAAGCCACTTCTATAACTTGCTAATATACAGAAAACAATAGATCTTGTCCTTTTGTCCTTTAAAAGAATTTTGCTATATGAGCAAGGGACACAAAGCCATAATTTTGCAAAGTAGAGGTGGATATTTGGTCCTCTGGCTTAATTAGGACTCTGTGCAGGCAAAGCAGGGTTGAGGATCTGTATAGGATGCATTTATAGAGTTCACTAAATAATCAGTCTTACTTCTGCAATAACTGAAAAAAAAAAAAAGTAAAAAGCTGTTTTCTTTTATGGGTTTAAACAATAACAATGGCCATTAGAAAAACATCATGTTCTGCTGAATAAAATTGATAATGATCATCTTGCTATATAAACAATTCATGTCTTTTTTTTTCCACTTAATCAGTTGTAGAAAACCCTTGCGTATAAACACTTATGGACAATGTTCAAAATTACTTCTAAGCAGAAAAATTAGCTTACTTGATATTTCATTTTGCCTTTGTGAACATATACATGCTTTCATAGTCTCAATTGCTTCACCTATCAGGGAAAATCTATATTAGTTTTTCATTAGTAAAATCCATTTAAAGGTCTCCAGGAGGTAAATTATTTTTAAAATTAGTTTTTATTTTATTAACCAGGTTGCTTGGTGTCAAAACTACGGAGTAAGTGGCACATTAATATTGATACAATCACTCTATGTCTCAATTTGGTGCGACACTGTTAACCTTCTCAGACTAAGAAATACTTCTAAAGAGACAACACATGACTTTTAACTAATTACTCCAGGATATAATTTTAGAGATTTTTTTAATTCCTACTTGTTTTATGTGTCAGAGAAAAGTACAGAGAAATTTCAAGAAGCATTATCGGCTGAGAACCAGAGGAGAAACCTGCTGTAAGATCTTGCAATGTGGCATGTGTGAAGCGTTACATATATCTTTCCAGAAGCTTTACCCAAAGCATTTGACTTTCAGATGCAGAAAAAGAAAAGCAACAGAGCGCTAGTTTGTGTAAAGCAATCCTGTCTGCTTTGGCATATGAAACTGATGTGTCAGTAAACTTTTTAAAAGTACAAACATTACTAAGGAGACATTTAGTTTTCCAAGTCATACATATACTCTCGAAACTTTACCCAGAGTCCTGCCAGTGCTTGAGCTGTCAAGAGCCTGAGTATCATATTGATTTGTAACACAAAATACTAGAGAGGAATAGTGTGAGCAAGCTGCACATCATTTGCTCCATAACACTACTTTTCCTTTAGCACACCTGACATTTTCCTTTGCAGTAGAACCAGGCTGATGGAGGAAGTGATAATGACAGATAAATCAATTCTCATTTTTACTCTACACACTGACTAATAAATACATTAGTTAGATCATTAATATCATTACTGTAGGCACTTTGTCCCTTCACCCTTGCTGAAACTTCTGCATTCTTGCATATCATCCCATAAAAATGTTGCCAAAGTGCTACCTTACGGTAGGTTGAACCCAGAGATGCTGCGTGAGGTGATATTGCAAAGCTGAACAGTACTGGAAGATTACATTGAGAACCTGGCAGGCAGGCATTATTTTAATGACGCGACAGTGAAGTGAAACTGATGGCAGAGGAAAGTAATGAAGGCTTATTGAAAATTCTATATACACTGGGACAAAACCATGATCTAGGGTCACCTCTGCAGCACGAGAGAGAAATTTGGCCATGGCTTTATTTAATATTAAATCCCAAACTGCAAATAATTCATTAGGTAAATGAATGAAGCAACTGGAGAAGTTATTTGTTCTACAACCTTTGATGTGGGCCAATGCAGAAAATAGTAAAAGGATTTTTTAAAGCACTTACTACCAATTCCTAATAACATGTCATAACTATGAAACAATATTTTACTCAAGGATGACTAAAGCTTCCAYGCTCTAGGAAATTCTTAGTGATGGGAAGGAGTAAAACAAGGAGAGGCTTTAGAGAACAGMAGAGAATTGTGAACTGGAGTTTGTCTACACCTCAGTATCACTCCTATCTTGAGATAGGCAAGAGCACCTGCTCTGCTAGAAGTTTTACCTCTAATGCAACATACCAAAACAGTTTAATGGCACATATAAAAGTAACAGATGTGTCCTCACTGGATAAAGACACTGGAATGAGTGTCTACACACTACAAACGAGCTGGAAGATGATCACATTAGTTTTTCTTATGCACACTTTTCTCCTTTAAAGCTGTAGTAAAGTAGCTCAGAATTTTCAAGAAATAGTATTTTAATACGTCATGTGTTTCAGCCTCCTCAATGTATTGTGCCTGAGCATGCAGGGGCCAATGTCTGCTCTCTACCATAGTGGCACAGATTCAGAGGAACAGAGGATCACCGATGAGTTTGGATGCTATGGGAGATACCATGACAGGCCTCATCTGTTTGCACAAATCTTCTCTATGATATGGCTTCTACAATCAGGCTTCTTCCATAATGCAAATACACTCTCAGAAAGACATCTTCTACTTCTAAACATTTTCATGGACAGTATCCAACTTTCATTTGCTGTTTCTGTAATGAAATAACTTGCTACCTCCATATTCCTGGTAAAGCACTGCTTATCAAAGTGCTTCTAAAAATAGCCCCAAGTGGCTTGCAATTAATTTCTTTATACATGCCTTTCTTATAAATGTACTGATGAAAATTACTTCAGTCAAAACAAAGTTAAAATACTTCCTCTTCTTTTACTGGATTCTGCTATTGGACTATCAGTGTTGCATATGCAATCTGTTCATGAAGTACTAGTAAAGGTATAAATTAGACTACTGGAAATGTTGGTTCAACCTCATTGTCCTCTAAAATCTGAACTCACTGTAAGGTGGGAAAAAAAAAAAGGCCTCTTTTGTGTTCAGGTATTTAAAAGCAAGGAAATATTAGCACTTCCAGTATTTTCTTTTGAATTGATTATTTTGATAAACTGTTATGTTTAACTCATTTAAGAGATTTTCAATACTGCTTCAGCTTTTACTTGCTTCAAAATGTGACTAAAACATTGATTCTTTCAAAGGATTTTCTCCTATATTAGCTCTCTGGTTTAAAATAAACAAATGTAATATACCTGGAATATACACATAGTTCTGCTGTTTTACTCTAGGCAACACATCAGCTTCCTCTACACCAAATGTCTGTCTAACAAATCTGACTCTTCTATGCAGCTTGCTGAAAATTCTACAGTTACAAAATCCGTTCGCTTTTACTTTTTTATCCAGACAGAATTGCTGAAACCACTTCTAGTCTCTAAATGGATAAATAATTCTCCTTTTCCTAAGCTTTTTGCTATTTTTTCAGCAGTATGTAGTCAAGATTATTGTTGTTCTCTATTCGCAGTTAGATTTCAAGGTGCCAGACATATTCTTATTTCAGTCATTTCAGAGCTGTTGGAAATTGCCATTGAGTTAATGCAATATATGTAGATTCTTGCTTTTTCTCTCTGTCTCGCTGTTCTCTAATACAGCTTAACAATCTTTTCTCTTTCCTTTGTAATGCCACCATTACCTTCGCTAGTACTTTTCTACTAGTATAACATTGAGTTTGTTTTTATGGCTTGTTTTCCTGGAACACACCCAAGTCCTTCAAATACAGTCTGGTATGTTGTAAACACGTCAGCATTCACTTCTTCCTGCTTTACAATATTGACTCTACATTTATGCTTGTTACTATTGGCAAAGCCAGAATTGCTTACGAGCCAAACACTACGATGTAAAAATAAGTGTTTGCTTCTATTCTTTCCTTTTAGAAAGTACAGCTGAAGTGAAGTTTCCCAGATGCTTGCCTTCCCTCTTCTGGAAGAAGACTGATCCTATGCAGAGCTGTGTAGCAGTGGTGCCTGATGATGGGTCAATGCTCTGCTCCTCCTTTGAAGTGGCACAGACAAGCACAGTCATAATTATCACAATTGTCCTCTCCTACAGTCACTGCCTGCTTTTGATAAACAGTTGTACTGGCTATATTTCCAGTTATAATGTTCAAAAAACAAAACCTTGTGTGAAGAGAGATTTTGTCTACCATCTGCTATATCGTTCTCTTTTGTGCTTGAGTTGAGCATTTTTAATGATCTCATGTGCATAACATCCTGCCTTTAGCCATATTTGGATTTTATCCTCCTCCCCCACTCCCGTTTGGTGGGTGCTTGTGTAAAACACTGAAATGGGAAATGGAGGTCATTTTAATCAAAATCCTCACAGGACAGGATGTTTGATGATGTTCCTTCTTTCTGTTGATCACAGTACAAGTTCACAACTGACTCCTTCATGATTTTCTCCATGCAACATAGAACATGCATGCCATTTCTTCTGTACCAAAAATGTTTTCTTGTAAGTTAGTATCCTCTGCATTGGCACTTTTCACCATAAACATTTTTTTTTTGTGCAAAAAATAAATCTTTGATATTTTCAAATTCTTCAGTCCACAGTTTACTTTCAATTAATATACAAACAATGCTTCTTTTAAAAATCTGTTTTTCTTCAACATAGGAAGCTCTTCTGCCTCATGGAGAAATGACGAGCTTGAGAAATGAATGAGCTTGCAATGATTTCATGAAATGTACACTGCTGTCAGAGAGAGTGTCTGTGGGGTAGCCCCAAGACAAGATACTCATGACTCAGTGACATATATCAGGCATATATTTCCTCAGTGGGATGGTCATAGCAAGTGAACAGCAATTCCTCTCTCAGATTTCTATATCATGCTCACACAAATAAGGCCCCTACTCCAGACCACCATGACTCAACACAAGGGCTCAACAAGGGCTCATGTGAACAAGACCCTCTTTCCAATCTCCACCATGTCCAAGAGTCTGAACAGCTCAGCTCTGCTGTATCCTGGTTCCACCTCACGCCCAACCTTTGACAAGGCGTCAGATGCCTGTGGATATGTCCACCACACAGAAAGAATAATGTTTGCATTATTTATTGCTTTCTCTGTTAGGTAGTCAGCGTAGGCTGCTGATATCCTTTTTGACGTGTCCTCAGGCTAATCTGTGACTTTCTCCCTTGACCAAGGACCATCGGCAGTTGTCACCAGGGTGTCTGGTAACCTTATGGTCTCCTCTCCCAGATGTGTTACAAATGTATGAAGTTGACAGAAGTTAGGTGACAAAATTMATCTGTTATTTCTTTGTTTCCCTGCTCATATTTCATTAATCTAGTTAATTTGAACTAGGTAGATGTAGCCAAGGTCTCCTTTGTCTGAACAGTGCCTTCAGATAGTCCTCATTTCCTGAGGTAGCTGTCATGTTTACATATTTTGTGTAGGAGCTCATTTAGAGCTTAACTTTATTTGCAGGTTAGACAATTCTGCACTCTTCTTTTGCAATTGGTTATCAAATTTTACCATTTCTTTCATACATACTATACTTAAACTTTGCCATGAAGTATTTGAAATAAGTATATAGAAACTCTGAAGAGATACTTGGATATTTCATATGCTTCAAATATTACCCTTAGTAAACATATTTGATCCACGCACACATAATTTTTACTGTGTAGACAATAGATTAGTTTTAATTTGAATAAATACAGTAACTGATCATGATAAATGTCAATGTTTTGAGCACAAGACACTTTCATGAATTTTAAACATATGAACATCAGGGAAAAGAAAAAAAAAGAAAAGGAGAATGGAAGAATTTCCAATGTTGATTAATTTCAGAATCTGCACATTTTATCAGAATAGACCTGTCTACTTCTTTTGGGTGAGAATGTATGATATACAAAGACTTCCTATTCTCTCCTGGTTGAAGAAAGGATGAGGTCATAACTATAACCAAATAAGGTCACCTGAGAAATGTAATCTGACCTTTCTGATGTGCTAGATTTATTTTGACTATTATCCTAATCAGAAAAAGACAGCTTTTTATAGTACATTTAATATTTTATTAATGAATGTCTACTAATTAAATGCATTTTGCTACTCCAAAAGTAATGAATGTAAAATGAAGTAACATAAGTTTGGGGCTTTGTGGCAGGGAAGTGCAGTATATTCAAAATATATTAAAAATCCTATACAGTATATCGTTAGTGAACAGTTATATGCCAAATACATTGTTATTTGACTTTACTTGTGCTTTATTAATCATATACTTTCAGTAACCCTATAAATGTTTCACTCTACTTGAAATATACATTCACTTTGCAATAAATGATTGAATCTCTGTAATGATTTTTCCTTTAAGCATAATTAATTATTTTCCTTGGCAAGCTTATACCTGGAAACTGTTTGTTGCTTCTGTTGCAAATACTGTTTAAGGACAACAAAACAAAACAAAATAGCAATAACGTGATAATATCTTCAGAAGAAAGAGAAGTGTCAGATGTTTTAAATTTTGAACTGCAGCTTATAGGCTGTATGATAAACTCGAGAAAATGATCTACAAGATCTAGTTCAGAAAAACACTTATAAGGCATATGCAATAAAATAGTGTACAAAAGTGGCCTTACTTATTGCTGACTGTCCAAGGCTCTTGAACTATATCCTCCTGTAGCATTACTACAGAAGAATTACAAGTAGTCACAGCTATATCCTATAGCACTAAAAAGTCTTATTGGCAGTTTCAGTGGGAAATAATATACATGGATAGTTAAATACTAAATATGACTGAAACAAATCATCAAGAACGGCTCATGCTGTGCCAGCAATCAAAGTATAACTCTTTGACAAATAGTTTATTTCTTGAAGAAAGCATGTAAAAGGTCTGGGAAAATGCTGAACAGAAGGTGTTGTTGGGGATGGGAGGAGAGGCGAAGTGAGGCAAGGAACCTTCAGGAACAAATTTGCCTTAATTTTAAAATATAAGGAAATAGAAACAAAATAAAACAACCCTGGAAACTGAAATGAAACACTTCATTTAGAGTCCATCCAAAATATTTTGGCTGGAAGGGCTCCAGAAGGGATTTACAATTGCTTTGAGCTAAGAGAATGATGCAGAGCAGACTGAGAAAACAGACCCTCACTTGTACTGGGCACATAAGAAAGCACRGGGCCCCCTTTCCATGTGCAGCGTGCTGTCACTGTCTCTGAGGAACTATTGATGAGGAGGTGCTGTGCTTTTGAACCTGCTATCACCAAAGAAACCATTGCTGTGACGAAACCATTACTGTGCAGCCAGAGTGCACGATACCTGGACTGTGGGTATGCTGGTCAGAGCAATATTCAGCCACCAGTACGTAGTCAGATGCCACTCATTTCCTAGGAAGATGCAGTTACCAGCCAGCAACAACAGTGGATGTAACGAACCTTAGTTTTGCTTGGGAGAGACTGTAGGGTACCAAAACCTCTCATTACTTCCAAATCTGTTTTTAAAGGCACTATTCAGGAGCATACTAGAAAAATATTGAATGCTTTTATTGCTTCAAAAGGAATTTTGTGTCTGCCTTTCCTCATTCACAATCCACTGTGGCACCAACTTGTGGCTAGTGAATTCTTAACTGACTCACTTTGTGCATAAAGAAAAATACCAAATGTATCTGGGATGTGAGCAAAATCTTAAAGAAACATTTTCCAATATAAAAGGTTGTTTCTCCCTGTTTTATGCCATGTTTATTGCAGTTCTTATCTGAGCAGATGCCAATCAAATAAGGGAAAAAAWTGCCTTTTGATTACAGTGGGGTTTGGGCTTTAAACATGTGTTGCTTAACAGTGGGCAAATGAACACTTCTTCTTTGGGAGCAAGTGAACCACTCAGAATTGACTGAGGGTCCACATAGAGCCCATAGGTGACRTGCTTCGAGATACTGAAGTTAGTTAAGACTAAATAATAATCATCATTCTTTTTATGTGTAATTTGTTGACAGAATTCTTACATTTGGGTGTTTGCTAGCAGTTGGCAAAACAGTCCTCAAAGGGAATATTTCTCTTTACTGCAAGGTAATACTTCTCATGAGGGCACTAACTACTATAACTGCTGAAAACAAAGTATGCACATCAAGTGCATACTCCTTCATGTCAGATTCTTGAATAAGTCTGGATTAGTGCAGACTGAGGATATGTATTGTGCTGTATTCTGTCAGCTATTTTTAGTTGAATTGTCATTTGTCAATACAGTTACTGTTCATAAAAATGAAGCTGTTAGGCAGAAACATGAGAGGAAAAACGAGTTTTAAATTGCTTATATTTTAATAAAGTTTTCTGATTGTGAATTTTCTGGAAAATACAGCAAATTCAAAATAAATTTGCAAGTGGATTTGATCAACATGAACTTTTGGTAAGAGCTTCAGCTGAAAAATATGAGGCAGCTTTATTCACTTTGAGTAATCTAGCTTGCACCTACTTTAATTAGTCTAATTCTCAGTACCAAAAGCCATATTGTACAGAGAATATGTTTATCTTCATTCCACTGAAAATGTTAGTACCTAAACAAATAACAAAACCTAACAAATAACTGAATAAACAAGTTTAATTTTACATCATTTAAATTGTTATAAATCTGGAAATGCCTTTGGCGCTGCAAGAGCTGATCTGAATTTACAGCAGTAAAAGTGTAGGAAGAATGCAGTTTAAGAATTTCGTGAAGGAAAGTGAATCCTTCATAATGATTCTCAATGCAGACAGTTTCCTAAAAGCTTGTGCTGGATTTTAAAACTATTTTCATGTTTACTATGCATTATTCTTAGAAGCCTGTAAAACTTTTACAATATGTTTTTACCTTGTCTTGATCCAGTTGAAAATGTCAAGATTGGCACTGGTCTTACATAAAGTCAATGTACCTTACTGGTGTATCACTTTTACTGGGTAAAAGGATAGATGGATGGATGGATGGATGGATGGATGGATGGATGGATGGATGAATAAAATGTTTTCCTTGACAAAAATTCTTATAATGAAAGTGACCAATTTGTCTTGTCTTGCAAACCTCTGAAATGTGTTTTGGAGGTATATATTTTCCCATATCTGACCACACATTTGAGGTCTCCTATCTGCACAGACCATCACATACAAAATAGAGGTTTCCTTTGGGCAGTGTTCAGTGTTCAAAGGAGACAAAGCGTCAATGTGTGGGATCCTCCCTGAATATGCAACTCATGTCATGAAGCTAGTCGCCGAGGTCAAGGAAGTATTGGGAGAGGGGCGAGATGGCCCCTCAGCATATTCTGTGAAGGGACTGAGGTCTCTTCCAGGAAAATTTCTGTTAAACAGAGGATGCGTCCTCTCCTTTCCTTAACAAGGCATGGCAGGTCAGTAGGCTGTTAAAGATTGGATGAGCCTGCCCCGTCTAAATCCCGATAGCAGGGGTTCCTGGAGGAGCGAGTCACTATGGAGCAGGAGGGGCGCAATTAAGTGGGCCAAAAGAGCTAGCTGAGAATTAGAAAAAGACCAGAAGGAGTGAAAACCAAAGGAAATGAAAGGGCAGTGCTGAAGATATTTGTGTTTGCTTTTATGCTTGCCTGGGAGTGGTAGGTGTCTTTGCTTGCTTGTTTGTTTTTTGGGGAGAAAGAGACTTTGGGGCTTTTTTTTCCCTGATAGAGAAAGATGATCTGACAGGTAAAAGTATAACTGACTGAGGTCTCAGAAAGAGACATTATGAAGCATTCAAGAAGTTTCCATGAAGAGAACACAAGAAGGGTAGGGGCAGTTACAGCTTTGCAACATTCTAGTTCTCCAAACTAAGCAGCCAAAGAAAAATATTTCTTCCTCTCTTAAAGATCCTTAAAGTGGTATTTTAGGATTAATTTATTTGATTCCCAGCTTTTCATATAAGTGAGCATGTTTCAAAAGGAGAACTGCTGCAAGAAAGTTCATGACATCATTATATGAAACACATAGTCCATGCAGATACCTGATTAGACAACTCCTGACCACAGAAGGAAGCATTAAAAAACTGCCCAACTGATTGAGATACTTTATTGTGCCAACCTCAATCTGCTGTTCCCATCAGCCCTAATTATAGTCAGCTAATTCCACTAGCTTCTTAAATACATTTTAAGCTACAGCACTTACTTGCAAGCTAAGAGCAAGTGCTGCCCTGTAATGGAGTTACAGTTTCAGAAAAACGTTTTCATTCTATCAAGCAAAGAATTCTTAACATTTTGCCATTAATTCTGCCAGCACAGAGTTTTATTTGTTTTGTTCTTTTATTAGATTACTTCCCTGCAAAACCAAATACCAATTTATTTACCTGGTAGTATTTGCAATGTATCACCATACCACAGAAATCTGTGAAGAAAAACTAGCTGAAAAACAAAACAGCTTGACTTTCAATTCTTGGTGAGATATAGAAGTCAGCATGATGAGATATTACGATTGCTCTGTCTCACCAAATGTTAGACAAAGTACACCTGTAGGCTGTTTTTTAAATGTTACAGTGCTATTCAGAGAAGTGATATTCTCCACTATAGTCAGCAACTTGGCAAGTTAGAATGAAATTCTATAATTTGTCCTTTTTTAGGAAGAGAATAAGAAACAGAAACTATAAAGTGGAAATGAGCCTGAACCGAAAAATCTTTATCTGAACAAGCTCTCTCTTTAGGCGAGTTTGAAAACTTTTCTATTTTATAAAATAAAACTGCATTAGGTATAATACTCCATCTATCTCTTTGGTCGTTGAGATGTGTGACAGTTACATACCATCATTAAACTGTCAAGCAAGAATTGCATTTAGGAAAATAATAGCACTGTTTTGTCGCAATATTCTAAGAGTCAAGTCTGGATATATCGATTCAATACAATACATTGTATTGAAAGGTATATTTTTTTTCAACTGTTTGCACTGATGTCTGCAAGACTTCTAAAACAGTGTCTTTTATACAAACGTACAAATAAGTGTATGTCTTTAAAGACATTGCATATACATACATACAAATTTAAATCTTCAATTTTTACTACTATGACACGTGACAGAATGATGCTTCCTTTATTAGGTAGACATAACTAGAGTTTAGGAGATTAGGAGTTTAGGAAAACTATCCAATTATGATTAATGTGTGTATATATAAAGTGTGTATATACACTTATATTTATGTATATATAAATATATTTGTGTTATTTTTCTGCAGCATGAGTCAGTAGTACTTTGCTTCAGACAGACACAGAAGTCTAGTCCAATGCTTAAGTTTAATAGAAAATAGGATTATAAAGGACTATCATTTTTAAAAAATGAAATCATTATGGAGAGCTAGCTTGGTTTAATTTGGGTTGTGAAGAGAAGCTATTAACAACAAGTGAAAAATCTTTATGCCAAGATACATTTTTTTTTAATATTTGCTAACCTATTTATATTTACTAAAACGATGAAAATTTATAAGTTTAGGCAAACGGTACTGCTGGGCTTTAACACACTTAATTTCTCTCTACTTTCTACCTAAGCTTTTCGGGTAGCTTAGAGTTTTTTCAGTCCCATTTGGAAGCCCAAAAAAACAGACATGCCCATAAAAATGCTGGGAAAAGTGAAACAAGGTCAATCAAGAAAATGAATGGGAGATCTTGGCAGCAAACCTTTCTAAAGAAATCAAGAGTGTATCTAGGCCTGGATAATTTTCCAAGTAGGCAATTTCACTGCTCTATTCCGTAAGACGAGGAATTACTTCTCCTTCTACATTTAGAGACTCCAGGCTCTATTGTCCTGCAGTCCTGTAAAGTACTGTAAAGACTTTGTTGTATCCAAAGGAGACAAAGAAAAGAAAGCATACAAAATACCAGACTTCAAAACTTGAGAGAAAGAAGATGGAGAAAAAGAGAGGAACAGAAAATGGAATGAGAGGATAAAAAGAGAACACTAGAAAAAGACTAAGTGCAGGAGAGTACTAAAGCAAGCAGTAAGCAAACAAACAAAAATGCCAAAAGATAAGAAAAGCAGATAGTTCTTTCCAGTAGAGTTGTCTTACATAACTTCTATAGTTTTGTTTATTTCCTCTAGTAAAGCTTTTAAATTTCTGTGATGTAAAGTTCAAAGTCTGGTTCAAGGGCAAAAGAAGAAAGCACATTTTATATATAAGTAAAACCAAGAACTTATTGTTAGAATAACTGAAATCATAGGATCATTATTCAAAGTGCAACTTACAGAAAAAGAAAGAAGAGTTAAATTCAGTAAGCAGTTACTCCACTTTTCCTGGTGCTGGGACTCACCCTTCCCTCTTCCTCTGGCTCCTAAGGTATTGACCTTGGTCAATGGTGCAATTCTGGAGTGGGTGACAGCATGTTATGGTGACTTGTCAGCATCTTTAGTCCTTCACCAGGAGTCACGTGGTGTTGATGCTGAACACCTTCAACACCATCAAAAAGATGCTAAACATCTTTTTCCTCCCTCTTGCAACAACCTGGGATAATTTTTTATATGTTTTCTAATGTGTGTTTACTTCGACCGCTTTCTTCACTTTTCTGTACCTCCATAATATATCACAGAATGACAGAATGGTTAAGGTTGGAAGGGAGTTCTAGAGATCATCTAGTCCAACCCCGCTGCTCCAGCAGGGACACCTAGAGCACGGGGCACAGGGAGGCATCCAGGCAGGTTTTGAAGACCGATTTATGGATGGCCAGTTTGCCTAAATAATCCCTAACGCAAACCTCCCTGACCAGTGGAAGGTCGTCTTCTCTCCCATTTATCTCTCTCTTACCTGGGCTTTGTAATTCTCAGGGACTAGCCTTCATAGTAACAACAGAGTCAAAGAAGGCATTTAGTATCTCTGCCTTCTCGACATCCTCCTTCACCAAGGCTCCCTCCCCATTTAGCAACAAGCTAACATTTTCTGTAGTCTTCCTCTTACTGCTAACATATTTGTAGAAGCCCTTCCTGTTGTCCCTGACATTTCTTGCAAACTCTAATTCCAGACGGGCCTTGTTGCGCATCTGCATTCTCTGACAATTCACCTATATTCTTCCCATGTGGCCTGGCCCTTCTTCCACATGCTATACGCTTTTTTTTTTTTTTCTTTCCTCATTAAGTATTCCTAGCAGCTCCTTGCCTATCAATACAGGTCTCCTGCCCCCATTACTCCTTTCTTCTAGGAATGCACCAACTCTGAGCTTGGAGAAAGTGGTGCGTGAATATTAGCCAGCTCTCCTGGACCCCCTTTCCTTCTAGGGCCCTGACCCAGGGGACTGCTCCAAGGAGCTCTCTGAAGAGGCCAAAGTTGGCTCTGTTAAAGTCCAGGGTCGCAATCCTACTTCCCCCCCAGCTTCCTCCACGCAGGGTCGTGAATTCCAACATCTCGTGGTCACTGCAGCCAAGACTTCCCCCAATCCTCACATTTCCCACTAGATCATCTCTGTTTGTTAGTATCAGGTCTAGCAGCGCCCCTCCCCTTGTTGGCTCATCAACCACCTGCATCAAGAGGTTATCTGCAATGGTCTACAGGAGCCTCCTGGACTGTCTGTCCTGGCTGTGTGGTTATCCCAGCAGATATYAGGGTGGTTGAAGTCCCCCAGGAGGACCAGGGCCTGTGATGGGGAGGCTTCTTGCAGCTGCCTGTAGAAGGCCTCATCCACTTCCTCATCCTGGTCAGGAGGCCTGTAGTAAACTCCCACCACTGTGTTGTCACTGTTGGCCTGCCTGTTAATCCTCACCCATATACTCTCTACCCACACTCCATCCTCCCCTGTGCTGAGCTCCATACATTCAAGTTGCTCTCTCATGTAAAGAGCAACTCGGTCACCTCGCCTACCTGGCCTGTCCTTCCTGAAAAGCCTGAAGCCCTCCATGACCACATTCCAATCATGAGAGCTGTCCCATCATGTCTCACGAATTGCAATGTGATCATGTCCCTGTGAAGGCACACACATCTCCTATTCCTCTTGTTTATTCTCCATGCTGCGTGCATTTATGTAGAGGCATTTGAGTGGGGCTCCCAAGGTGCCTCTCCTTGTTGTCGGAACCCCTGCAACCTGACTATGTGAGCCTTCAGAAGTCCTTGTATTTTGCCCTTTGGCCTCTTCAGCCCCAGACCACACTTTGCAGGCCATGGCACTAGCCTGCTGTGAACGATGTAACGGGCCATCAGCTACTATCTCGTCTGCCGCCTCACTCCCGCCTTTAATCTAGTTTAAAGCCCTTTTGATGAGCCCAGCTAGCTCCTGACCCAGCACTTTCTTCCCTCTTTGAGAAAGATGGATCCCACTGGATACCATCATGCCTGGTGCCGTGTAAGGCTTCCTGTTACTGAAGAAATCAAAGTTGTGGTGATGACACCAGCCATGGAGCCATGTGTTAATGGGCTGTAGCCTGCTATTTCTTTCTATATTGCAGGCAGTGCTGGAAAGACCTGAGCAGAAAATGACCTGCGCACCTGAGTTCCTGATCATCCGCCCCAGCTCCCTAAAGTCTCTTTTGATTGCCCTTAGGCTATGCRTTGCTGCTTTCTCTCCTCCCACATGTAGGACCATCAATGGATAAATAGTCCATGGGTCGAGCCAGGCTGGGAAGTTGCCTGGTGACATCCCTAATCCAGGCCTCAGGAAGGCAACAGACCTCTCTTAAGGTAGGGTCAGGTCTAGTTATCAGATCCTTTGTTCCCTGAATCAGGGAATCCCCCACAACAATAGTCCACCTTTTCTCCCTCCTGCCCATGGTGACAACTTGCGCAATTGGCCATTCTGACTGTAGCACCTTTTCTGGAGGGGATGGACCCACTCTGTCATTGACTGCCCTACCTCCAGGTATGAGGACCTCATACCTGTTGGCCAGGAGTACTGGACAGAGATGGGAGAAGGTTTTCTCCTGTCACCTTGAATATCTGAAAATACTGTGTATAGGATTTTTTATGTATGCCAGCTAGTATTTCTTTATTCTCTTTGTTCTTGCTAAAACCAATTTTTTTCTGCTCTAGGTCTGCAATTCTTTTGGTGGCCGCTAGTGAACTATTTCTAGCTGTGAGGTCCYGAAGACAAGACTGTGCCCTATCTTTTATTATCCAGTAACTCTGCTCTTCATCCTACATCACCTCCAAGTTGCTGCTGTTGTAAAAGAACTGCATTTCTCTAAACATCATTCCTTCAGAATCATAAATACCTCATTCACCATTGAATAACTACTTGTTATTGCACTCTGTATAATACGATGGCTTAGAGCCTTAGACACCTGGTAACTTACTAAAATTGCTGTCACAGTTAAACCAGTTGAAAATCTGGGGTCCATAAATGAATGTGATGTGGAAGGAGGATACCTATAAATTGTTTCTGGGTTTTAAAATTACTTGTTTTCTTCTTGTAGGGTGGTGAAATCACTCTGTACAGTTTATTATATAGTGTACTATGTAATTATTTTCCTACTCAATGACAGATGTCACCAACCTCTCCTGATTTTGTTGTAAATATGACTGTAAGTTAGAAGACAAGATGGCACTTTAAAAAATAACTTCCATTTCAAATCATTTCATAAAACATCTAAAACAATTATTTAGTTCAATTCAAAGGCTATTTACTTGTTTCCTTCTTGGGCGTATCTTAGCAGCTTGAGTCAGATGTTTTCAGAAACTCCTTAACAATATTTCTAATGTTGTTTTCATTTGAGTCAGGGTAAAATTTGCATTGCCAAGAATGGCACCAAAGATAAATAAACAGACTGAGTCACTTTTGGGAATGTCTATGTAGTTGAAGTTCATGGGTATAAAGACTGATCAAAGATTGGGTTGGGTTACCCAGGGTTTATTTACCTCTCTGAGCACATAAGGGCAAAGGATAAAAGGAAAAGCTGTTTTTTATTTTTGATATGGATAATTATGAATAAATATTCTAAATTGCAAGTATAATGATAGCATTGTAGACTATTCTTTACTCTATAATTACCTGTTTTTGACTTCCTCCATACTTTAATCTGCTGGTCAGATGGCAGAGGGGGACTATTCTACTGAAGAAAAAGTGATCATTTCTGTCTTGCACTGTTCTTCCTCTAAGTCTTAAGTCTTTAAGTCTCTGTTTTACAGTTACCAGAAGTCACTAATCGTAACTTAGCAGTTTCTCTGGAAAATATTTGCCGAGGAGGAAGAACACTGCTGTGTAGTTGTAAGTATACAAGTGGTAACAGAAGGGCAGATGGCCACAGTTACTCCTTTGCTGCATATCACCACCCAATTTTTTTTAGCTCATAAGGAAAAAGAACTACTATGAAAGTTTCCATTTTTTCTTTTTGAAATTAAAATAGTATATTTAAAAATGGTAATGGTTTTATATAAAGTGTAAAATGATTGACATTCATAAAAGTATCTTTTATCAGAATACATAGTTTATGATGTAGGAATGAAATCCAAATCAGAGGTCATGGAAGTACTAAAAAAGATTATACCGATACTGTGTCTTTGGAATATTATATTCATGAATCTGAATTACCTTAAAATATATAAGGAGAGTTGTTCCTTTTTTTCTTTACCTACTCTTCCTCTGTGATATTTGATTTGACTTAAATACACATTCTGACATTCCTTGAATGAGAAAATAGACCTTCAACGCAGTAGTAGTAAAAAAGACAAATAATTTTTCATAAAAATAATATTGTTACCATTTTCAGGATAGATTTTTAGTAACATTAAAAAGSTGTATGTATGAACTAAGGCTATGAATGTCAAATAAGCCAACAGCCATTTTCCTCTAAGAAAAACGCATATGTAATTGGTCCTCTAGGGCATATATTTCACCAAAAATGTAAATAAAATCATGTCCGATTTTAACCCAAATTCATGTGTTTGTTTTAAACTCTACCATATACAAGGGCACAATACAGGGAGTTTGAAAAAAAAATCCTTGCAACCTTGGCCAAAGCAATCTTGGCCAAAGCAGTCTTGTTACAAAGGGAACAAAAGCCCTGTCTGGGATGGGAGGATTCCCTGAACTGTTACAACACCAGGGGAAAAAAAAAATWAAAAAAATAAAAAAATAAAATCTACTCTATTTGTTAATAAGAATCTTTTACTTCAAGGAGTCATTGAAATCCTACCCAATATCTAGCAACAGATTCCCTGACAAAGCCCTGTTTGAAAGAGAGGGAAGTCAATAAAACTAAAGTGTAAGTGTACTGTTAATGGCAGGTTCTTGTAGGCATTTTTTCCCAAATTATACCATTCCTATTCAAATACCATCTCAAGAGTCTCAGACAGTGTCAAGTGCAATCATTGTTATTGCAGTTGCCAAGGTAATCAATTGAAATCATAATGAAGGGAACAGAAGGAAATCAATAGAGTCTGAAATTACAAATAAAGAGAAGCTATCGTTTAAAAGCATTTGGCTGAAATCTTCCATATTAATGGAGTCAGAAATGGCTGTGTCATTCAGAAGCAGTGTGGTGCATAATTCACTTGAGTGCATTAGAACACCTAAAAGCTATTGCAACAATTAAGGCTGCTTACCAAGAAAGTGTCCACCTTAGAAGATGCATCACAGGATCACAGGATTGTTTGTTTGATTCCAGCATGTTTTCATGTTTAAAATTGTATTTTTTTCCTCAAAACACCACAATGTTGCAGTATCAGTAAACATGGTATTTTTTGTTGAGTTTGTCTAATGTTTAATTGCTGATCGGCAGATTTCTTTCAGTTAGGAAGCTAGTGTCCTGGTCAACTGCAACCCCAACCCAAAGAAATTGAACCCATTCACTTCTTTTTTCATTTTCAGAACATTCATAATTTATGACAGTGTTGAGCATTTATGCTACCCATTTATACACACATGGCGCAAGGGTCTGCACCCATGTTACCTAAGGCAAATTTTGGGAGAGTTTTCCTACTTCACTGCACTTGGATGGCCTAGATGTGGCCAGAGTGGGAATGTCCGTTTCTCTTTTATCTTCGTAATCCAGGGACTGTACCCTTCTCCATGGGCAAATGGAAAAGCAGGATCTTTCTGTGGCTTCAGATGGAAGGAAGGAAGATCTGAACATGTCTCTCCCCTAAGAGTACCCTCATACCCAAATACTGTTTCTCCACGTGCAAGGCCCGGTAAATAATTATTCCAAAGGAGAAGCTAAGTGTCATGTTATAGTCTAAGAGTTGCTGCATTCACTTGGGAGGAGGAAGACATGGGTCCCAGCTCCTGGACCAACTGGAGCAGGGAATCGAAGTAACCATTGGAGCAAGAAATTCAGGTCTCTTAAAGCTAGGCTTTATGTTGTGCGGTCATGTTTTCTGTCTCTCTCCTGCTGGCGAGCAAGCTGGTGAATATTTAATAATTTCATGCAAAATAGAAAAGCTTCAAAAGGAGGGCTTGAGAAAACGTATAACCATATAGCCCTGCTTTTAAGTGCTTTCTGTGCAAAGCCAATTACCATGATGTGAACTAGTGGGATGAATTTTCTTGTGTCCTTCCTGAAATGCATGCTTGTACTATTTAGTAATTTCTGAAGAAGGAGAGAAACAAATGTCCAAGTCACTTTTTTTTTTTCCCTACTTCATTCAACAGGAAAAAAAAGGTCAGGTTTTCTGTTTTTAGGTATTTGCCTTTACTTCACTGTAACACGACTTGACCTTCTTAAGCAAATTGGCTTTTAAAATAAGAGAGCAAGAATGGAAACAAAAATGAATAATGTAACTTCCTAACACCTGAAATACTGTTAGAAAAATGCTCAAGCCTTGTGCTATCAAGAGCTTTCTGGCTATCAATTGGCTTTTGCATGACATTTAATAAAAACTTTCCATTAGTAGTTGCATAACAGCAATTAAAATCCTCATCAAATCTATCTTAACTGCTTATAGTCTTCCACTGGGGAGCATTTTCCTTGGCAAACATCTGCAATAAAAGGCTGTTTAATCTTCATAAGTGAAACAGTCAGTTATGCTAATTCATCTCTTTTATTGTCAGTTTACATTGAAATCTTGTACAGAACAGGTCTTCTGCACAAGGTGCACTGAGGCAAACTTCATTTTGATCTGAGGGAAATAAGTCTTTTATGCTTTTTGTGCCACTGGAAGCTAAACCTAGTCTCCTTGTGTGCCACTGTGAAGGAGTTCAAAATACTTTGCTCTGAAATCTACCCCATGATCTCAAATACGTAGGAAAAAAAAATACCATGGACAAACTGGCTTACTGTCTTCTTGGTGGAGGCCAGCAAGGACTGCAGAACTGAGTAATAATAATAATAATAATAATAATAATAATAATAAAAACCTATAGAATAATGTAAGCTAATCATACAGTCACTAACATTTTCTGTCTTTTTCCTTTCCTAAAAGAAGCAGTTCCTTTAGTGCATCTTGTACCAGGTCTGTGATCTCAGGATTGTCCCTCTAAGAGTTTTCAGTATCAAAAACAGAGATGTAGCAGACTTTGAAAATAAGAGGCTGYGCCTTCTATTATTTCTAGCTTTGCCTCTTGGCATCCGGCTCCAACTTTGGAACTCTGAATTTTTTCTCACTTCCTCTCCTCCATGTTCAGTTCTCAGTTTCATCACTACCAGGAGCAACAAATCTGCCTTSACCACTCTATTTCTTTTTTCCCAAAAAGGAATCATCCTTTACTGAAAAAAATAGGAGTAACTCACATTTGTAGGAAAGGCCTGAACAGTCTTGTCAATTTTAAAGAAAGCTTTCCAAAGGAGGAAACCCATCTTACAAATGTCTGGATGAAAGGCAAAATACAAAATAAAAAATAAATAAGTATTTACACTCTAAATAATGTGTTGAATGGTTCTGTACTGTAAACCCCTCATAGCAGATCAATATCGTTTACACTATTCACTTGCAGCAAGCAGTAAATGTCTTTCACTTCAACAGTTTCAAACCATTTAACATCRTTAAAAAGAGAGCTAAAAACATAAATTGGGGGCATTTTTTCTTAAACTAAAAATAGATCAATTAATCTTCATGACTTTCACTGTGGAAATGTAGGATTAGGAAAGTGGTAAGGCGGCAGGAAAAGAAAAAGAAGTCAGGGCACCTCTTTTAAGTTAATAAGTTGCATACTTGTGCTCAGCAAGACTAAGTCTTCTTGAAAAGAYTGACTTTGTTATAATACTGTGTTAATAATTTGTTCTTTACACATGTAGTATGGATTGCCTTATAAATTGATTTAGCTGTTCATACGCAAAAGCAATGGCTTCAAGACTCTGGTCTGTGACATTTTTCATGTCGAATCAGTTAAGCAGCAGTGTAAATTTGTGATCAATGCCACTTCAGAGGGAATAGGTATTCATTATTAGTAAACACAGCAAGAGCTATGCATGGTAATTAAATAGAAATGAATTGTCCTACTGCTTTTTGGAAGTAGAAAGCAAAGTGTTTGCCTAGTTTTGCTATTGTCTTTATGTGATCTTAGATCAACAAATGATTGTTAATAATGTACAGAAAGACAAAAATGAGCTTCAAGCACCAATTTAGCACTTACAGTGAAGAAGGAGAGAAGATAAAGGCATCTGAGGGGATGAAAAGAAGCTGAGAGACATGTACTCAGCATTTTTTTTCACATTTGAAGACTGTTCTCCTTCCTTATTTTTCTCACCTTTCTTTCATTATCACTTCTTTCATTCCCTTGTTGGTTTCATTAATAGCAGCGCTTTATAAAAACATGAAAGAGAAATACCTGCTTCATACTCTTTAATTCTTTCTGTGACCCTCAGCACAAGGGTTGCCTCACTATCACTTTTAAATACAAAACATCAACTTCAATGCGCCTTTTAACCCTGAAGCATTATGTACTCTGCATTTACTGTCTGTCCAGATGCATTTCAGTGTAGCATTTAAGTAAACAGCTAAAACAGAAAAATTTTGGCCTGTTCTGTGTAGCCTTTTGACTGAAGAGGTGTTATGTGGTTTATGACTACAGATTCCACACCTGAAACAAGAAGAAATTTGAGAAAGTATTCAAAGACTTGTGAGAGCCACATACTTATTCACACCCATCATCTACTGGATGATGATACGTTAAATAGTGGAGTTAAGATACATTTAGATCAGAGATATGGTATTATTCCTGTTTTATAAAATACCTTTCTTTTTCACCAAGAGGTGATGAAAATACTGTATAATAATTAAGAAGTACTGGTTAGAGATTGAATATTTGTGTCAGGAGATACTGTCATATTAAGTCGTATTGTGTCTTGACTCTCAAGAAGTATGACTTCTATCAAAAGCACGAGAGTAACTAGAACATGTTCCATTAATTCATCTGGTTTACGACATTTTGGCTCATAAAGGTCTTTCACAACAGCATAGCAGTTTATGCCAGCTGTATATCCCAGCCAGGATCATGAGTAAACMCAGCTTGTAGGTAAGAGTCATGAAGTGTCTGTATACAGCAATAGCTAATCATATTAGCCGGTATAAATTTTTTTGGTAATTTAAGGTAAAGGCAGTTGTGTCTTCACTGAGGTTCTGCTCCTTGAACATTTATTCAAAGACTTGTRCAAAATAAATGAATGTATATGCTTGGCAATTCAGCTTGAATTCCCCATTCCTCTCCAGCTAGTAATATATCTCCTCCAAATATTAATTAGATTTTTTTCCATATTTTCTCCACTTTTCTTTATGTACCCCGGTCATCACTTCTTAAAACTATAACACTTTTGATAACTTCTTTCCACAAATAGGCCTTTCAATTTGTAAGTCTTTAGTGGGGTGATTGATATTGCTGTTGATTAAAACCAGTAAGTTTCTTTTACTTGTGTCTATACTGGACAGAATCAATCAGAGGTTACAAACAAATGTTTCTGTACAGGTTTCAATTCCCACTAGCTCAGTTTTACTTTGTATGAGATGGAAAGAGGCACTCTATGAAGAAAACCATGCATAAATTATTTTTATCTAATTTTAGTTTAAATAAGATGGAGATTTTATGGATTTGGGTCAGTAGAGATCATATTAAATATGTTCAGTGCTTCATTCTAATGACTTTAAAGGAAAACTGCTCTGCTTTTTAATCAATTTCTTTTTGCTCTGTTTAGCAGGATAGCTTTACTGCGAAACAAAGTAAAGTCATAGTTGCAGGTACCCAAGTATAGGAGATACACCTGATTTTTTTTTTTCTGGACTGAAGCTTTCTTCAAGAGGTAACATCTGAGAATGAGAACATAAATGTTCTAAATGAAGTTCTGGTATTTCAGCAAACAGGTAAGGTGTGACCAAGTCTTTTGCCAGCAGAAATATTGGATTTGCCTGTATAGACAGAACTACTCTCTAGGGGTGTGAATCTGAATAGTCAGACATGAGAGAGTTTAGTCTGACCCTTTTGCACAGTAAGCTTTTGCACACACAGACACACACACACACACCCCTACACACATACATGCAGAGAAGAAAGGAGGACATCAGCATACTTTAAAATGATCAAAGATCAAGTCCTACTCTGTACATGCTTTTTTTTACACAAAACTAACAAATGGGGCCAAATTTCCTAGCACTTTTGAGAGAATTACATTTGTAGCCTGATCACCCTATTCAGCTGCTGTACTGTATGTTGATGGGATGGAAGGACTGAGATGCTGGGATGTTCTGAGCAGTGTAGATCACTACCAGGGACAGCAAAGGAGAGCACTGATTTGGTTCACAGGTCAATTTCTATCCTGAAAAGGACAAAAGGATGCTCTGAGAGYTGCCCTCCCAGTCAGGCTTCAATATTGTCAAATTATAACAAGACTCTTGAAAACAGTCTTTTAACATTCAGAATTCCAGTTTAGACTGTAGTCTGTACTGAGTAGGAAATCAGAACAAACGTGATGCTTTGGATGCTCATTATTCCATCCAATTTACAAAAGGAGTAGGTTTGTGCAACCAAGCTAAGTCTCTGTACCTTTCCCCAGCAGTTCTCTACAGTAGCACTGGAACCTGCTTGTTAATTCTTTTTCATGCTCAGCAGAGTAACAGTCCTAAAGCCTTAAATATTATAAGTTTCATAAACATATTCAGAAAATAACATGAAAGTCATCTCATTGATCCCTCTAGAAAAGCTGTAGCATCAGTCMTAATTATATAAGGCACCAAGAAAAGTACACAGAAGAGGATTTACAAATGCTTTAGCTCTACTGAGTTTCCAAACTATTAGACATTGGAGAATCCATGGACATAAAATATTCACAACCCACATAAAATGAGGTTTTGCTGGATCTTTTCAAAATTTTTTTTCAAATCTCGGGTGCCCAAAACTCTCTGCTGRCTGGCTGTGGAGCCAAGGCATCCAAGCTTTAATTTTCCCCAGCTGAAGATTTCCCAAGCTAAATGAGAGGGCCAAATACTTCAGATGCTCCACTCCTATTTTTCTCTAGTGTTAGTGGAAGCACGCCCTATATTTCGGCTGCRGTACAAGTGTTGTCTTCCGTATCAGTTATGGAAAGCTTGCTAACAGGTATTTCTTTGAAGTCCTGGACTTCTGSAAGGTTTTTGACACTGTCCCTCASAGCATCCTCCTGGGCAAGCTCCAAAGGTGTGATAGATGAGTGGACGGGGAAGTGGATTAGGAATTGGCTCAATGGCAGGGTGCAGAGAGTGGTAGTCAGTGGCGTGGAGTCCAGCTGGAGGCCTGTAGTTGGCGGTGTCCCCCARGGCTCAGTCCTCGGTCCGGTCCTGTTCAACTTATTCATTAACSACCTGGATGAAGGGCTGGAGTGCTCCCGCAGCMAGTTTGCTGATGATACCAAACTGGGAGGAGTAGCTGATAGCCYTGAGGGCTGTGCTGCCATCCAGAGGGACCTGGACAGACTGGAGGACTGGGCAGTGAGAAATCTCATGAAGTTCAACAAGGGCAAGCGCAGAGTCCTGCACTTGAGGRGGAATAACCCCGGGCACCAGTACAGATTAGGGGTGGACCTGCTGGAGGGCAGCCCCGCAGAGAGGGATCTCGGTGTCGTGGTGGATGACAAGATGACCATGAGGCAGCAGCGTCTCCTGGTGGCCAAGAAGGCCAACGGGATCCTGGGGTGCATTAAGAAGAACGTCTCCAGCAGGTCGAGGGAAGTGATCATCCCCCTATACACAGCCCTGGTGAGGCCACAGCTGGAGACTGTGTCCAGTTCTGGGCTCCCCAGTACAGGAGGGATGTGGAGCTGCTGGAGAGAGTCCAGCGCAGGGCTACGAGGGTGATCAGGGGCCTGGAACATCTGCCCTATGAGCAAAGGCTGAGGGAGCTGGGTCTGTTCAGCCTGGAGAAGAGGAGGCTGAGGGGGGACCTGATCAGTGTCTATAAACACCTCAAGGGAGGCAGTGAGGAGGAGGGGGTCGGCCTCTTTTCAGTGGTGGACAGCGATAGGACTAGAGGAAACGGCCACAAGCTGAGGCACCAAAAGTTCCACAGGAACTTAAGGAAAAACTTCTTGGCAGTGAGGATGACAGAGCCCTGGAACAGGCTGCCCAGAGAGGTTGTGGAGTCTCCTTCTTTGGAGATCTTTAAAACCCACTTGGATGCAGCCCTGTGCCCCGTGCTCTAGGTGACCCTGCGTGAGCAGGGGGGTTGGACTAGATGACCTCTGAGGTCCCTTCCAACCTTAAGCATTCTGTGATTCTATGATTCTATGATTCTATGATTCTACGATAACCAAGTATTCCCATTAAAACTTCCTGAAAAAGAAAATTCTCCCAAATCTACCTCTAAATGTCTTAATTTGGCATTAGTACCAAGTGGCTCTCTGTATCTTATTGTGTATCAAAAATTCTCTCTCTACAAATACAGAATATTTTAACCCTGGTCAAGATTAGCTGATGTTAGCATTGTTATTACTCCATAAGATTTATTCTTGCATGGAATATAGCACACTTATTTAAGAAAATGTGTTACTTTTTGGCAGAGTTCATCCTATAGGTCATAAAATTACAGGCTTGTCTTCATCCTATTCACTTCAAGACTTCTGTAAGTGAATTTACAGTTGTATTTAGTATGGACAATGTCTGCACTTTGAAAACACAGTATGGGCAAAAGGACTCCAAATATAATGATATTATTTCAYGTTTAAGTTACTGCAAATGCCAGCTTGCTGCTCCCCAAAGGTACTCTTTCAAGAACAGTGACTACCGAATAAAAACATGCCCTGTGCACAGACTTCAGCTCGTTGACAGCAACTCTGCACTGGAATAGTTTRTGGGCTTGTTGAGGTTCTCCAGAAGAGTTCTTGGAATAGAACAAAGTTGGACAGTCAAATGGCTTTTTGAACTTAAGAACTTCAAAAGAGTTTGATTAAKGATTTAGGGTTCTACTAAAATAGCTTGCTGTACTGAGTGATTGGAGGTACCTATTGTTCCTAACAAGAGCTTCAAGGCAGTGAGTATTTTAACTAAATATCACTAAATATCATAGAGCCTCGAAGCTSCTTGTAGTAACCCCTTGGGGGTTGATCTGGTAAACTATAAAATGCTTCCAAGAAGATGCATCCTCTTTTAATCCCCACTGCAGTCCAAAGTAACTGATGATACTCAGCATGTTACAGGATCAGAGCCTTGCCCATCTGACTTTCTCAAGATGTGAAATAATTTCCACATTTTCTATCTTGCAAAAGGTGTTGGAAAGATTAGTTAGTTAATGTTTGGACAGCACTTTTAATATAATCAGTTCATGTGAAAAATGTTGCTGCAGGAGTATGTTTTATGCAAGCTCCTAAACCCTAAATTTCAGAAATACAACGTGTGCATGTATATGCATGCATATCAATGTACACACTGTGAATGAAAACGCAGTAGGAAAAGCAGACCGGTAAAAACAAAGGTTTTTAAAAGGGTCATGTCAATCCTATCACTGTCATGCTCAGCAGGTAACGACTAGCCAAATGATACTAAGTGGAACTTCAAAGAATAATGGTAGCCCTCGAGATTTTGCAGCTAATCACAGATGATTAATGAGAGTTGGGGAAGTTACTTTGAAAAAAATAGCTACCTTTCCATTTTGATTGCTAATTATTCATGAAAGACTAAGAACAAGAGTACACTGCAGCAGGACAACACATTTTTAAGCATTAAAATAAAAGAAAATTGATCACCTAGTTAGTATGCAAGCAGCTAAGTACAGCAGGGTCAGCTGTGCTAATTCAAGAGTCAGCTTGGGAGCTTAGCAAAGCCTCTTAGTGCCAAGTGGCTTATTTCAGAGTTTCAATTAAAGATGAACTGAGCAGGTTTGCACATGCACACATACATCTAGGGTGGGGTGTTTAACCACTGTCATTGTTAGGGAATTGAAAACCATACAAGGAGGGATGGTTTATTCTGGCAAGCGTAAAGAGTAATGTAAAGTAAAAATTCACTTCTAGGAYATACTCAGATGTTCTCCAGTCCAATTAAAATGTAATGTTTCCTGAGCAATTTACAGTTCAAATACAGAAATGTGAGCAAATTTTTTTCATCCAGCCTTTTCCACCTTTTTGTTATTTTAAGAGCTCATTATTCTATAAAGCAAAAAATAAATAAATAAATAAATAAGAATAAAAATTGGTAGGTGCTTAAACAAAGACCAAATAACAGCTTTTCGATATGTATCCTCCCAGAGTCCCACCTCATCAGATCTAATACTTAGCCTTTGACATGCTGACTTATATGTCTACGTTCACTCCATTCTCTTCATCGTAAGGCACAGATTTCCCAACTTGTTGGACATGTCATGCCACAGTCTATAGCCCCCTTCACATCATAATCTTTGTACAGAAAATCCTGATTTTGTTTTGTGTGGACAACTTAACTTATTTTGTGAGAACTCCCTCAGCTGCCACATCCTTCCAAGAGAAAAGAGATGACACTGCTTGTCTCAAAGGTCTTTCAATCCTGTATTTATCACAAAATAAGCAAGACTTACATATATATAAAGGCTGAGAAAATAAGTAATTAATTTATCTGAATGAAATACACAGAGAAATACGACTTCTATTTCTATATATCAGTATCAACTTCTTGTCTCCTATTGGTCTACTAGATGAGTGCACGGTGCGGTGGATCGAGGGCTGGCTGGATGGCAGAGCTCAGAGGGTGGTGATAAATGGGGCCGAGTCCAGTTGGAGGCCTGTGGCCAGTGGTGTCCCCCAGGGGTCAGTGCTGGGCCCAGTGCTGTTCAGCCTGTTCATCAATGACCTGGACGAGGGCACGGARTGCAMCCTGAGYAAGTTTGCAGAYGACAYCAAGCTGGGTGGAGTGGCCGACACTCCGGAGGGCTGGACTGCCATCCAGAGGGACCTGGACAGGCTGGAGAGTTGGGGAGAGAGGAACCTCCTGAAGTTCAGTAAGGACAAGTGCAGGGTCCTGCACCTGGGCAGGAATAACCCCAGGCACCAGCACAGATTAGGGGTCGACCTGCTGGAAAGCAGCTCCATGGAGAGGGACCTGGGAGTCCTGGTTGACACCAAGTTAACCATGAGTGAGCAGTGTGCCCTCGTGGCCAAGAAGGCCAATGGGATCCTGGCTGCATCAGGAGGAGTGTTGCCAGCAGGGGGGATCCTGCCCCTCTACTCAGCTCTGGTAAGGCCGCACCTGGAGTACTGTCTGCAGTTCTGGGCTCCCCAGTATAGGAGGGACGTGGAGCTTCTCAAGAGGGTCCAGAGAAGAGCAACTAAGATGATTAAGGGAATAGAACAGCTCTCGTATGAGGAGAGACTGAGTGAGCTGGGCCTGTTTTCTCTGGAGAAGAGAAGGCTCAGAGGGGATATGGTTAACATGTATAAGTTCAGGAAGAGAGAATGCAGGKAAGAAGGGGACAAGCTCTTTTCATTGCTGGCCAGCGATAGGAGAAGGGGTAATGGGCATAAGCTGAAACACAGGCAGTTCCATCTCCAGGTGAGGAGGAACTTCTTTCCTGTGAGGGTGACAGAGCAGTGGAACAGGCTGCCCAGGGAGGTTGTGGAGTCTCCTACTCTGGAGGTCTTTACAACCCGCCTGGATGCCGCCTTGTGCCACATGCTGTAGGTGTGCCTGCTTGAGCAGGAAGGTTGGACTAGATGATCTCTAGAGGTCCCTTCCAACCTTGAATATTCTGTGATTCTGTGATCTAGAAGAACTGAGAATAAATCCTTTAGTGTAGCCTGTTATTTTACTGTTTATTTTCCCAGCCTTCATATATATTTGTTCAGCAGTGTGAAGGGCACCTACCTGTTTTATGGCCTATGAAAGCAACAGAGAATTTAGTAACACTCCTCATACATCTCATATGAGGACTGAAATTCAAGGAGGGATAGAAACAGATTTGAAGGACTGACCTATAGCACTAAAATGCTGCAAAAAATGCTGGACTTCAAGGAGATAGAAACTCCGTTTTATAGGTTCTTTCCACTTGCTCCTCATTTACCTTTCAGCTGTGTCTGTGGTGCAGCAGTCTGTGGGAAGGGCCCTGTCCTGCTCTATCAACACCATGCTGTCCTGCAGTTGTCAGCTTTCCCAGGGGCATAGTTTGCATCCTCCTAAACCTGCTTTGCCACTGTTAGTTAGGGAGCATCCACAAGAAGCATAAGAGATGCCCCCTCTTGTTTATAAACTTTTGCACAATCTGTTGCGGTATAGGAGATCATTTTAGCTTAAAAGTGAATAAACAAATAAAACCACTCACCTCTCTTTTTAATTATATTACATTGAAATGAATTCACAATATTCTTCTTACCACTCTGTATTRGTAGGTTTCTAGCAAAAATAAGACAGAATCAGGTAAATCTAGTAATCTGAAAAGTTTTTTTATATGGTGTGTTTCATAGCACACTAAACTTTGCCATTGATGGCCATCTGATCGTAAGTTTTCCTGAAATATTGCAAGGCAAGCATGAGATGAGAGTCCCCATGTACTCAAGAGGGTACTAGTTGGGTATTTTAGTAGACAGTTACACCATGGTCTATGCCATGTTACACTCTGCTCCACATGGCTAAATAATATTACTATGCAGATATAAAATTGAAATGAATATGCAATAGAACCAGGAAATGTGTGGAATTTTATTCACCTACACTCAATCCCAACCTGAGCAATTGCACTAGAAAGTACTGGAAAAATATGTTATGAAATAAGGATATTCAGTCATTAGGCATTTTTAGTGTTACACTCTCATGGATAAATTCAAATTGATTATGCCATTTTTTACTTATTAATTTATTTACTGTATCTATAGATTTTAATACTTCCAAAAAAAGTAAATCTGCTGTAATCTATTTTATAAGTTGTTTCCTCTGTAAGTGTATGAATGAGTTGTTCCGGGCAAAGCACTGATCAGAAGTGACAAATATCATTATGCYGGCAATTTACCAGGGATCATGCAATTAATGGTGATAAGAATACAAATATTTTACAAATATGCAGATTAAAATAAATATGGCTTTGTTATGACAAAAAAAAACATCTACCTTCCTGTGTGCTTAATAAACTTTAAGAGGTTGATTCCATCTTAAGATTACAAAGAGCTCAGGAAAATACAAAATGAGCACAAAGAAGCAAAAGATTCCGCCTACCAAGACAGTCATTTCCATTATGCTACTGCACTTCTTGTGCTTCTTGATCCTTTTTCTTAGCATTATAATGGAAATAAAGTTGTGGAAAGAGAGAAAATTACATTTCCAGGTAGTTTAAATAACATTTCTCACCAAAAACTTTTAAGTAACACCTTCTGTGATGGCTACATATTGCATGAAAAGTACACATGTGTACATGTGTACTAATGTACCCATGTAGTTGCAGCTTGCTATTTACAGCACAAGTTGACTCAGGGTCAGTCACCGGCACTCGCGGTTTTTACACGTGGATGTTCTTGCAGTAACCAAACCTTAACATTCAAGATAACTCAGTAATCTTAGCAGCAGGTATAGCTGAAGTCTTGGGTTTCTTATTAAGAATTAATGGACAAAAAACTCCCTTTTTGGCCAGCGCTTTACCTAAAACAGTGCAAGATCGATGGTGTGAGATCCTCTATTTTCTTACTAGTGGATGATCTTCTCTCTACTGAGACAGTAGGAGTAAATGAGACATCTAGGGATATCAGAAGTAGCAAGTAATCTTTTTTAAGGAGCTTAGATCTCTTTATATTCCAGGTAATCTCCACTCCTTGGAAGATAGGTCCCTCATCCAGCAGCTCCATGGTCATAGTAATTTTTTCTTCCCTGCAGTCCTAGAATTAAAAATACACTTGCTACACCACAGTTAAAATATTTCTTTCTATATTCTTTATCCTTTCTCCAGTTAACAGAAATGCCTCTCAGTCTCCCTTAAAATAAACTCTTTCAATGGCTGAAGTAAAAGTTTAGAGCCAAGAGGGCAGGGTGAATGCCCTCCTGCACAGGGTGTCTCCCCTCCTGCACAGCTTGTGCCTCACCATGGCACAAAAATACTGACAAACAATTAAGCAGCAGTCCATTTGTAAATGATCACGGCAGTGATTAGCTAAGTACTATTTCCCAGTCATGGCTTCACTTCACTAGATGTTATACAAAAGGTACAGGAACATTTGAGGTTTGGCCTTTGTTTTGTTTTTAAAGTTGAAGAGAATTATTTTTATCACAAGCTTTGGTCAAGCTTTTTTTTTTTCAAGCTTCAGGTTCCTAAATTAGCCATCTAAAACTATGTGAAGGCATATAATTGATTGGTCTAATTTTCATGAGTGTTAAGCAGTCGGTTTTAAAAAGCAATAAATGAGAAGGGCAACTATTCAACAGTTCTGAAAACCAGGACATTTATATATTTAGACACCTCACTGCAGGCACCAAAATAGACCTTTCTTTGGAGTCTGACTTTAGATCAGACTCCAAAAGCAATGCTTAGATGTACAGTTATATGGATTAAAAGAAGCTTGAGAATTTACATACAAGTAAATAACAGCAGGATTTGTGAGCAGTTCTCCGTTTCCTCCCACTATGCCTTTGAAAATGCAGTTTACATTTTTATTTATGCTTACAAAATTCCAATTTGATCTTGGCCAACTGGCTACGTATTTCATTTTCTATTTTCCTATGTCTGACTGCCGGAAGAATGTGTTTGCTGAAGAAAAATCATCCCTGTGTGTTCCAGCAGCACTGAAGGATATGATTTCAAACAGAAGATATCTAGAGGCTCACATGTTATTTTCCAGTGAAATAGCATTATGCCTTTTGCACTATTCTTACATTTTTATGATCATAAATGTATGCTACTTTTGAGTGCCATTAACGAAGCATGTAAATTAAGTACTCTTTAGTCTCAGAGTGTGATTAAAGAGAAAAAAAAAAAAGGAAGAAAAAGAAAAGATAGATAGTGAGGACTGGCAGTGTTTTTCTCCAGTGCATTCTACTAAGTTTTCCCTTTCATCCTCCACCTTTGTTACAGCTCTGGGCACAGAATTTTCAAGGAGACAGAAGAGAGGCTGCAGAAAGAAGGTAGCCATTTTCCTTTTTATTCTGTGGTGGTTACGTCTCCTGAGATCTTTCTTTCTGAAAAGTTTGTTAGTGCAGGAAGGTATTTGAGTGACTGCCTCAAGAAAAACCTGGTAGCATGTGTTCTGCAAAAATAATCTGTGTTATGTTTGAATGTGATGATTGGTTACCAATTGAAGCATCAGTGAAATGATCTTTTGAGAAAGGCATCCAAAATCTGGCTTTGGGCATGACTTCTATATGGATACTGAGAATACTATTATATTTAATTTTGTATGACAATGTGGAGCTAGCTAACCTCAGAAATTTAATAAATATATGATTGATAACAAAGTTCTAATAATACTTTGTTAATCCTTTGGGCTAACTTGTACAAAATACTCTTATAGCCCAATATTTTGGCGTATAGGTGAATAACAGGTRTTGATTTTACAGAGGTGGGACTTCACAGCTAAACTCTAGAACTATATTGTTCAGAGATGTTTATGTCCTAAAGTGTCAAAGAGAAGAACCAGGATATTTTCTGCCTGCTACCCAGGGCCTCCATTTATGATTTTCAGTGATAGAGCGCTACTTATTTGAACACATTAGCTGATAAAGAATAAACACCAAGTCTCAATCTGCAGAAGGTACAGGAAGAGTTTCATGTGATTTTTCATGTACATCAGAAGAGCACCAGCTCTGTAAGGGCAAATGTTCTTTTATGTCTACTTATACTAGAGCCTTTCCTTCCACTTTTCTTTTTTTTCCTCCTCTTCCTTCTTTTACTCCTACACTTTCCATTCTCCACTGGTTTTCATTTTTCCACTTAAAAAGTCAATCTCCATCAGTTTCTGGCCACATCACAGAAACTTCATTCCCTGATCTTACTAATTTCTATTATTGAATATCTTTCTTTTCTATTTTTGAAGTATCTTTCTCAGATAAAGGTAACAAAACTCATACCCCACATGAGATTTTGGTAGTGGCGAGTGTGATTTCATTAATACATTCTTATCTGCAGTGAAAATGCCCCATCTACTCTATTTTTCCTTCAACCTATCCAGCTCTTGTATGATAATGTGAGTGACCCAGAGGTCTTGTCTTTCATCTKGTTCCAGTTATTTGACTTTTTTTTTCCTTAAAAAGGCATTTTCTCATCCCTAAATATGAATGCCAACTTTTACACATTACATCCTTGCATTTTGTTCCATTTCTGCTAATTCCTTTCTCAGAGGCATCCAATTTTTCCACATYTTCCTCTTTCCCTTTATTTAAATGCCTACTAAGCTTGTGCCGTCAGCAAACTGTTAATACACTCCTACTCTTGAATGTTTTCCCTCTGAAATACAAGTGACATTATTTGTGAAGTGGAAGAACCAAGGAATTGCAATAAGCTTAGTGAGAGGTGTCTGTAATGTCACGAGCTTGTTTGGAAACCTAGACTGCAGAGCCAAAGCCTCACTGTAGGGGACACTTCTTTTTCTCGTTTACAGTGTGTCTGTCTGGGATTACATCCAAAAGAGAGTATTTATTTTTCATTTCTGGTATTTACTTTTTTGAACAGCAATTATTGCTAGTTTTGGTAAAATAGTTATCCCCCAAATTGCAGCTGTTTTACTTTACAGTGTTAAATGTCTTATATACACAGAGTAGCGAATGGATAGGGATAGAGGAGGCTTGTAGGTTTGCCTTATTTCTGTTTGTTTTCAGATTTGTTGTTTGACATTTGGGATTCATTTTTATTAGTTCTATTCCTAGCTTCTTGGTTGATTTCAATGAAATTTATGCCAGCTGGTTATTTAATTCCTGCTTTTTTTAGAATTTGATTTTTCAGATCTTACCCAAGCTAACCTTTACTCATATGGTTCAATGATGCTACAACCTTCACTTAATTTGGTGAGCTCTCACTGAGCTTTTTGTGTGGAGTTAAGGTCTTTCTGACTTGGTAAAAAAATATTTTTTAAAACAATATTATTTTTTCTTTAATATTCTGTAGGCAAGTGAAAATATTTTAATAGAATTGATAAGACTAGATTGATAAGATAAGTTTAACTGTCTTATTTTTAATGATATTTATATAATTGGCTGCATTTTGGACTCTATACAAAGCCTAAGCAGTGTACCTATTACTTCTTCCAATAAGGTTTCAGATAAGGCCTTAATGAATGTGTGTGGTCCTAATAAATTTTCGCATTTACACCTCGTAAAGAAACATTTATTTCATAGTTCTTCAGAGAGTTAGCAGTGATTAAGGCACAAACACTTTACCAATAGTCATCTTTTCTCCCTTTGGCTTGTCCTTCAGAATTGTGTAAGGTTTTCTATCATTGCTGTTTATTACACTGAGAATGATTAAATGAGCCAGGAGGGACMTGCCATTTCTTTGAATGCTGTATCTGGAGCACAAGAAAGAGAAATTGAGAAAGGAGAGTGCTAAGCAGCATCTAAAAGCAAAAGGTGAAGCAGAAAGACTGCAAGTAGAACCTAAAAAAGAAAATCCCTGAAGTCCAGTTCAGTCACATGTAATACTTGTGTGAGTTTCTGTGCTATAGAGAGAGGAAGACTGCAACAGAATTTGAAGGAAAATTCTGCAGTTAACATCAAAGGTGCAGTATATACATTAATCAGCCCAGGCTTACTTAAGAAATAGCTGCATGCTTTTTCTTTTTTAAAAAAAAAAAAAATCTAATCTATGCTTGCAAGGCAAACTTTTCATTCTGTCAGTAGGCTTTAGATTCAAATGACTGAATTGCTTTGAGAGCTTCCTTGAGAATGTCCACTCACAGACAGTAGGAAAAAGGAACATGGTAGTGAATGTTTTTCTGCTGAGGAAAAATGGACTGAGTACAGATTAAAACAAAGCATATTAAAATTTCAGAGTGCTTTAAGGGCATTAACTTGATAATCTGGCTGCTCTTTAAGTCAAGTGGGTAAGTCTATGTATTCCTTCCCAGTTTRCATTCATTAAAGCCATGGGTTGTGCTGCTGGGAGTCAAAGCTCAAAAGGACTACTATAACTCTCTAAAATATATCTTTTCAGTCTCCTTGCTATTTTGTTGCTGTACTTTTTACACTTACATAGCTKCAAAAAAAACTGTTTCAAGCAGCTTGGCCCCAAGCATCTCAGCTATGCCTCTGGTGGAGTCAGATTCAGAAGATGTCAGGATCAAAACTCCTGACTAGCCAGGAAATACTCATGCTCTGATCAGGTCACAGGAGTAAGGTATGTTCCTACAGGAAAGGGCAGGGGATTTGGGAGGTAGATAACGTTTCCTCTCCCTGCTGAAAGGCATTTGCCAGCAGGAAGATGTACTGTGACAGAAACTCTATCTGCTGCTCCTGACCCAGGTCCCTTTGGCATCAGAGACTTATTTATCCTGGCTTGATGAAACAGGATAGATGTGGAGATCTATTGGTTTGGAAAAAARCAAAAATCTCTTCCCTGGTATTTAGACAATGCTAGGAGACAGTTAAAACCCCAGAAGTACCCAATGAACCTCAGCATCGAGAAGCCAATATGGTTACTACATTAACCACCTCCATTCCCAAAAGATGACTTTTGCAGCTACAGTCTTTGAGCTTTATGAGTAACTTTCTGGTTAGAGGCCCATCTGCTTTGACCCCTTAATCCTTCTTAGCCACATTAAGGAAACTAAGATATACAATGACTTAGAGATGTGACCTATTTGCAGTAGTGTTGCTCATGTCAGTCTTTCAACACTGGTGTGAGAGCTCCATTAGGACCCCCTGGTGAATCTAGTGTTTCAATAGGACCTTTGGAGAATTTTTGAGTAGAAATTGCTCATATGTCTGTTCTATGCTAGCTTCTAGGTGTGCTGAGAATTTTTTTTTTTTTTTTTGTCTTTTTTGTAATGAATTTCTATTTGTCCCTTATTTAATTTTTTCTTTTATGTGACTGTGTATATATACATATATATAAACACATACACACATATATAAATATACATATATTTATGTAGGTATATACTACTGATTTCAATTAATGCATTTGATATTATCTGTTAAAGACTGCTTCCTAGGTTATCACAACATTTAATTTAAACCTCARCTGAGCCATGCACACACATACATGCACATTTTACTTGGGACTGGAATGTAGTTAAATGATCACTGAAGACTTTCAGTGAAGACACCGATCAATGGCATGGATATACRTCATGGATGTATAAATAGTGCATCTAAGGACCAACAGGTTTTCCTAGTAAAGAAGAAGAATTGTCAGAAAGTAAAACAGAATGAGGGTAATGTTCTGTGCTTCAGGCTTTAAAGTTTCAGAGAGAGCAGAGAAGCATTTAACCTATCAAGTTGTAAGTTTGAGGAACCACTTCCGATTGCAACAATTGCTACTGATGAGTGTCCCTTGCAGAACTGGTGCTGCTGGTTGTGGAATATTGAACTATTCTCCCCACTTTAACCCAAGTACTGAATTTCATGAATATTTTAAGTTTTTTTTTTTCTTCACAGATTCATCATTAGTATGCTAGGTAGGCTTTTAGAGATAAGCTAGACACCATTTTTCATTTCCTCCCTTAGGTCAAGCATGCTGGAGAGAAAGCCTTTTTAGTCTCAGTGTATGGGATCATAAAACATTGATTCACTGCTGGTTTGAATGCACATTTAAAGGAATGGGAAAGGTCTTATTTTGTGTACTCCTGTGGTGTGAAATATGACAGCGCCATGATTTACCTTTTTACTCTGATGATGAAATGAGGATCTCATGAGGATCATTTCAAGCACACGTATAAGCTAGAAGCTGATGATGACTAATCCCCTACACATATTATTTACTGCCAATAAAAACAACGGAAACTTTTTGCCCCACATCCTTTTTAATTCTTTCACTTTTGACCTATTTTGGATATTTATTACAGAGCTAAAGGAAACCTTATTTAGGACCTCCTGCAAGAGTCTCTTGTTCATGCTATGTTCTGTGACAACCACTTGTGCTAAAGTCTGCAAGTGAATATTTTTTTGAAGATACTGAGAAAAAATTACTTCCTTACATAGGAAATTTCACCATTTTTTTTCAATCATTTGTAGATAGAATAAAAATCTGCTCTTCTAGTACTTTTCCTGCAACGAAACCTGAAAAGTTGCCCATCGRCTCTTTTGAAACTATATCAAATATCAAATCATTTTAGTTCAATTAATTATCTCCATGAAGAAACAGTACCATAAATAACCATATGTGACTATAGGCAACTAACTTTAYGACATGAGTTAAAGCAGAACAGTCTTAGAAAAACATAATGCTTTACAGAAGCCAAAGAAAGCATAGTGGTCTCTAAGACATTTTTAAGAAGGACTTTTTCAAGTGACTTTGGTCAGTTAAGCTGACAATAACATGACAAAAAAAACCCCATCAGACTATATACATATAGAAACAGGGCAGAATGAGAAAGAAACATCCTACAGATTAAAGCCACAAAAAAAGAAAAAAAGGCTTTGAATGAATCCTGAAATTTTTAACAACATTTGCATTCCAATATGGAGCAAAATATTTGAAAAACAGAAATTTAAGTTGAAATGATCCTTTAATGATCTTAAGCCTGGTATAAAAATAAAGATGAAACCTAAATAGTAATATTAAATCAAAATCCAAAGAGCTTTTAGACCATAATCAAATATTCAGATAACATATAAAACCAAAATAGCACATTTTTCTGTAAGGAATGAGGAATTTAGGAATATTTTCATATTCCTAAAATACATTTCATTTTCAACGTTTTTCATTTTCAACAGAAGTTTGAGAACTTCAAGTGTGAGTTCTTGCCTACTATCAYGATAAAGATCCTCGTCTTTAAATCTAATGCTGAGGAGGGAAGAAAAGCAGAAATTATTAACAAGTCATTTTATACCTGATTTGTTCACACAGTGATTATGTAATCATAATTTATCTTTACAGTTAGCATGTTCTATGTCAAATATTCACCCAAAACTTTTAGAATCTGTTTCAATTCTACTTTGTTGCTCAGGCAAACCAAGTTTTACACTCACAAGCAAAGTTTTTGCRTGAAAAAAGAATCTTTTATTGAGGACGTAATGGCCGCTGTTTAGTGCCCATTTGTGGAACTGAAACTCTCAAACAGGATCGTTGATCACTGTCTGGATGATGATGTGTGTCTTTCTTTATAACATTTCAGCTGAATCAGGTTAGTTAGTTCTCTTCTGGATTTATACAACTCATCTGCCCCGTGGTGATGAGCCCCATACAAGATCTATTTCTATTGATTATCCTAAATTAGATAGTTTAGGATACACCAAAAAATATGCTACATTCACAAATCTATCTGTTCTATCCATTCATACATCCACAGGAAGCATTTCCACTGATAGTTGAAAATCACCAGGATACATTTTAGTCAATTATGCTTCAAGAGCTGCCTGGGGACTTGCTGGGGTGGCCTTGTTCTCCCCTAGGCTGTTCATCAGCACAATTTAAGCATACCAACAGTGCTGACCAATAGTCCTGTGCACAGTAAGGACTGCTCTGGGGAATCTCCGTRACAAAATTTGTACCTGCAGGTGTCCTGCACCAGTTAGTTAAATTCTCTGTTATAAGGGTGGTGGTGAGTTCACTGATTTGTTGTCCTGAACCCATTTGCAGGGCAAGCCAGAGTGTTATCCTTACATCAGAGCAATAATTTAATGGATTTTTAATAAGAGGTCTTGCTCCAGACTTCAAGGGGATAGTGTTTGCATTTCCCATGGAAGAAAAGAGGTTGGGTGGAGGTGAGTAATGTTGCTAGCGTTCTTACTGAAGCAAGGACTGCAGCTTGAATTCAGCCTTTCCGGATAAATAAGAGTATATAACCAAAAAAATTCAACAATTTTTGTGTCTCTCAGAGTTCAGAAAAGATTTTCTATCGCATCAGGAGTTCAGGGACAGAGCTTCGTGTCTGATACATGACTCTTTTGCACCTTGATAATTTAACTTAGCCACTTATTCAGAATAGTGACCTACTCTGGTACCTTTTATTTTCAGAGTGCAAAAATAGGAGGAATGCAAGAGGAGGAGTAAAAGAGAAAATACATGGTGATTATTTCTACTGAAATATTTTGCCTGCATTGTGTAGAAGGCATGAAAAGCCCCACGGAAGAAATACAAACGTATAATTATATTCTCTCTTTGCCTGGTCTTTTGAAAGAGTGATGTTTTGGAGGAGGACAAGTAAAGTACTGCTTGGCAGTGACTAATAGGCACAAAACATAGCAGAGAATGGGGCAGTGGTTAACCTGATTATGTATGAAAGCATACATTTAAATACTGTCATGAACTGAAAGATCTCTACTTTGTATTTTAGGAAGAGGTTTACTTTAAATAACTGGTATTGATTTTTATGGCAATGTACATTAATATTTTTTCCAATTAAAAATGTAGTGTCTTGATTTTCCTGGCCATCCACTCACTCACAATTCACTGTTACTTATTAATGGATGATGCTATTTGTGAATTTGAGGTAAGTGCCAATTGGACTGTCGTTCCCCTGTGAATTGACTGACCAAGGCTGAGACACATTTTAAAAGAAATATGAAGAAAATGAAGAACAGTAGGGAGTATATTATGGACAGTTGGTATAAAAATCTGTGGAAGAGCTTGCATGGAGTCATATAAGAAAACCGAGGAAGTCGAGTACTAAGGAGAAATATTTCCCACATCATGGCAGAGACAGCACTGACTGTCTCAGTTCGGTAATGAAGAGTGAAAGTCAACAGTGTCAAAAGCTGGAGTGAAAATAAAATCAGTTGCTGAGTGAAGAAGTTTAACAAATGACAAGCTCTGAGGGTGCAAATTTGGCGTGCCTGAAAATAAAGGACTGAGCTTAAGGACATTATGACCTGCCTTGTTGTTACAGTCCAGGAGCTGTTTGCTTGGTACTAAAGTCTACATAACACTGCCCTTCTCTGGAATCTATGGGGTCTCCAGAGAAAAGAGGCACTGAAAATTATACATGTAGGAGGTACTTCACCATGCAGAAGGTGAATCTTACAAAAGCCCCATAATGTGGGCATTGTTCTTCTGAAGTGGTCCTACCTGCCACCAGATCAATAAGATATATATTTCAGCTTATTTGCCTTAGCTCTGACTACGGTGAAGCCTGATGCCTTGTGGCTATAAGCAAAAGACCTGCAAGCCATCGAACTAGCTCTGTGCTGAATACCAGGAGGAATACCAGGTATGGGCCAGCCCTCATCCTCAAGGGTGACCTGTGCAATTCACAAAACCAATAGCTTTCCTTGTCCCTTCTGTTCCCAAGAGAAATGTGGGAGCTCTGGCTCGTGAAGAGACTCCTGCCACATCCGAGCCTGAGCAGGGAGACTCTGTTGCCATGGTGTGCAACTGCTTTTTCATAAATGTTTCAGTAAGGTCGTGCCCTGCTTGATTAATTCCAAGAGTCCACATTCATCTCCTGCCACACAGACAGCTTATAGCAGATGTTCACTGAAGCCATTTCATGCTGACTTATAACCCCCTCTCTTTTTCTCTTAGTGCTTAATGTATTGGGATGGTTGCATCCTGGACAAAGAAGTAATTGATATAAGCAGCCTGTGATTTGCAGGCAACAGCACTTGCATCCCAGCAGTCTCTTTCTGCAGGTAAAAGGAAGGAAACCTCACCCATTCGGACCAGCCATGGACTGTGGTGCACGTGGTGCACACATAGCACTATTTTTTTCTGCATGATTTCATATTAGTTACAACAGTAGGTGCTCAAACACTTTTTTTTTCTGAGGAGTCCTGCACATGCTCTACTTAAGTCTGTGATGCAATGACACGAAGGAGCCTTTTCTCTTTCCTAGGAGAATAATTCCTAGAACAACACAAAGGAAAGATGAAGTGGTAACCTAAGGTAAAGGAAAAAAAGAAAAACAAAGCGGAATGCTAATTTTAGATTTCTCATACCTTGTGGTATTCCTTGCTTCTGCCTAAATTATGCAGATTTTTGTCTTTGTGGGAAAATTTATTTTCATATTTTTCATCCATGTTTTCCACCAAGATTCAAGGACAAATTCTTGAGATATTAACCYGTCCAAATTAAACTAAACCAACGTTCACTCAGTTCCCACTGAGGTTATGAAATCATTTTAATGTGACTATATCTGGTAATTACAGCACGTTAGCAGTACTCTCTGGAATTCTGACTTGACTTTGAACATTGTGAGTAGAACTAATACCAGAGAGAAAAATAAATGATTGCTTTAGGTTTTGTCTATATAAATAATGTCTGCCACTTTGTTTTTCTGTAATGATTTTACACTACAGGAATGGGCTTCCAAAAATCATGATATTTGAATTTTGGATTGTTTTGAACTGCAATTGGATTAGGTCTCCTTGTTTTTTATTGCGGCTGCTGCTGCTGTTGCTGTTGTATTTGCTATTTTTGTTTGCTTTTGTTTTTGTTTTTTTTTCTGTCTTTTTTTTCTTCATTGTGTCATATCCACAACTCAAGATCCAGTTGCCATTCCCAAGAAAAAGATCAGGCTTGGGGGGAACATCTTTGTACCCTCACTGTGTCCTCAAGAACATGAAGAATAGTTTCATGTAATGTCTCACAGCTCTGTGGAGAGCAAGACCAACAGGATACTCTCCCACCTCAGCCTATATCTCTCGCAGAGCTGCATCCCTCATGCCATCCATCCTGCTGCAGGTCTTTGGGCAGAACCAGGTGCAGGCCTTGGTCCTGCTACACTTTAATGAGGGTGTCACCTACCAGCACAAGCTCAAGGAACACTGAGGCATACAACATTCCTATTGCCATCTTTTAAGAGATAACTCAAATCTCGTTAAAGTGTTTTACCCAGAGCTGTCCCCAAGCCATGCCACCTCCCAATGTGAAGAATTATCTGCTTCAACCGTGAATGGATGACATAGTTATATGTGGAAGGGTTATGTGGTGGGATCTGCATTTCCAGAGTACTTGGACTGGTCAATCTACCTTCTCTGTGAGTTARGACAGAGTTTTTAGACAGAGTCATGAAGTCTCAATACACTTAGAGAAGAAATGGAACATTCTTATCATTTGGAAGAGCTCCGGGAAGTATTGCCATAGACAATTAAATCACACATTTGTTAACGGCAAAGGAAACCTATTCATTGGTCTAGAGAAATCGTCTCATGTTATCACCATTTAGAACACAGTAAAAAAAACAACAGTCTCTCAATAGAAGAAAAAGCAGTTTCTGAGAGGTGAAATAAGAAATGACATTTTCTATCATCACAAAATTCTGGAGTCACAGCACAAACGTCTCTGTAAGTGCATCAGTGGCTCTGAGGACACCAGAATAGCTCTGACTTTCTCTCTGTCAGCATCCCACTGACACTGGCCTTTGTACAAAGACGAAGAGCTAGTGATATTTAGTGAAGATACACTTTGATCAGGTACTGAGGAATCATCAAGTAATAAATAAATAAACAAATAAAATCTTATTTCTACTGAGGAACTTGCTAGGGTTAACTGAGGGTATGAGTTACAAGTTCCTTGGTTTGGATCAGAAAATACACTAGATTTGAGACAGCCCTTTTCTCTGGAGTGGCTAGTAGTCATGTAATCTTCCTTTTTTTAGTGCTCTTTCTTCTCATCTTGGTTTGTTAATTACCAAGTGCCAATCCAGAAAGTGAATCTGTTTATTTTGTAGGGTGAGCTGTAGGTCACAGTAGTCTCTTATGGGATTGAATCCCAAAGTTCTTCCCTGGCTGGTATGAAAACTCTGCCTCTTGCTCTACATTTGTCATTGACAGCTTTATGTTCCTCAGAAACATAACTCTTGAGGCAGGTCATGGATGTCTGTCACCTGAAGGTCATAAACTCTTTAAATAAGTAATCATTCTTTCAGAATCTTTCTGAAATTCAGTGTAATTTGAAGCAAGAGATTCAGCCCACTCCATCACATGCTGAGCTTGTTTTTGTCAGCGTGTGCTCCTAATCACTTACCAATTACTTATGCAAATTGGAAGAGCAGATGCCGAAGGTTGCTTTCAAGGCTGCCTCACAGGGGCCCTGTAAAGCCGAC
>NW_020456199.1:104031-119087 GCF_003342845.1 Nothoprocta perdicaria | reverse complement strand
CCTTAGCCCTTTATGTTCCTCATTTAATCTAAGTTTTCCTAAACAGTAACATTCTAGTACTTCTAGGCAGGGTTTTCTTTAGCTGCCCAGGGACAGCAGCTGGTGGCTGTGGTGCTGATAATCAGAAAGAAAAATAGTATGCTTGTTGATAACAAAAGAGAAAAGTTGGAAGATTATGCAGAGGAGAAAACAAAACAAAATCTTCAGAGTAGGTCTTTTAATTTTATATGAGTAAATAGAGGATTTACTTTGCAATTGCACTAAGATTTTTACCTGGCTATTCTTGTATGTTTTGGATTACTCTCACAGCTAAGAGCATGTCTTCTTCTCTGTACTTCCTTTTTGCACATATACTTGCTCTATAGCATTATTTATCATATAAACACACTTTGAAGTCATGCAGATAACTGTTAAAAGGTAGAGCAAAGGGTTGATTGAAGTACAATCCTTTAAGTRTGTTTCTTAACTTGCATAATTATGTTTAATTAAATCACACAGAATGTAAGTTCCATTTTGATGTGCTGTGGTGACCAGTGACAAGTGAAATTCCCTGCAGGAAAGGGACTTTACAGATTCTTGGAGATCCTACAGGGAAATCAATGACATTTTAATCTGAATTAGACATAGATCCTGCAGAGAGGTATCTAAGCAAGCCAGCAGATACCTGCAAATTCTTATAGGAAAGAAGATATTTTGCAGCTTTGCTATCTTAGTATTATAGATATTTTCTAAAGCAAATATGCAAAAAAAAAGCATGATATATAAGCTATTTGTGTATTTTTAGACCAAAAAAAAAAGAGTTCATATTTTGTATCTGTTTAAATACACGCAGTAGAAAGATTATTTTTTTATATCTGATCATCTGAAGATTAAGACCAATCCRTGCATAATCCTTCCCTGCTAGCCAGAATGCATTTCTATAATGTTCTTCTAATTATCTGAAAACTGGAACTTGCACATTGTATAATATCTGATGATAATATCTCAAATATTAATAGATTGCTATGTTAGAAAATGCAAAAAATCCTTGTTTGTAATTTTCCCATGTACTTTACCGCTTCTCTACATTTTCACTAGGTTTAGATTTTTTTTTCATAGAATAATAAAATAATATAATGTTTTGCATATTCATCAGAAGATCTCAATGAACCTCAACTACATTCTCATAATTAGAGTTTCTGAGGAATATTATAATTTTAAAATTTCATTTGTTGTTGTTGTTTGGATGGGAAATACTGTCATGCTGAAATAGAAGTACATGTCAGATGAACATGGCCTAATCAGACATTCTGCTAGAAGCTAAGCTTTAATGCTTAGTAAGGAACACTGAATTTCCAYATTTTCCAATTCTGAGCACCTATAYCATGGATAGCTTAAATACTACAGAGAGTTTAGTAAATACTACAAAAGAAAGGACCATTCATAAAGGACAAGGCCCTAGGACATCCCTGCCTTGAATATTCAAAAGTCTTGGACTTATTGACACTGCAATAGGAGAAGAGGGACAGAAGAAATGCCTCCAKGTTGGGAGCTCCAGGTTCCATGTTCGTGTACTCACAACTTCGACAGAGCTCAAGGGAGTTTAGAGCACCTTGTCAAGTTCCTTTTCTGTGAAAAATCTYTCTCTTTGTAAAAGAGAACAAAGAAAATCTCTGCTCTTTTTGAGATGTCTTTGAGGCAGATATCAGATCACCCGTGATTTGGGGCTATAGTGTGATTCCTTATCTCACTTAGGTATACCTCAAAACTAATTCATAAATAAACCATAATTTCTACTTGCATCTTATCAGCTTACTAGTTTGGAGCTCGTCCTTGCTTTGGGATTTCTCTGTTGTATTTTATTGCATCATGTTCCTGATAATTGACACAATATTCATTAGCAGTATGTGAAATTCTGGGCACACCTGAAATAGCATGTTTTAACATTTTAGCACATGTGAATTCATGGAAGAAATGAACACGAGAAAAGATAAGAGAGAAGCAGCGGAGAAACTAGATGATCTCAAGAGGTCCCTTCCAACCTTAACCATTCTGTGATTCTGTGAAACAGAGTCTACTTCCAGTTGATGTCTAGAATGATCAATAATGTGGTAGAAATCATTGTTCGCTTTTGTATTATTGAAGTTCAACGAGATCCTTGGCATTAAACTAGTACACATATTAAGTTTCGTTATCCATTTTGTAGACTGTTGCTTAGTTACTAGTTTACTATTTTCTAGAGAAAAATACATTTCTTGTTTAGCAGTGTTTCCATGTGCGTAGAAGAATGACAAGGCATATATCCTGTTCCCAAAAGCCAGAATTGCCCCTGACTGTTTTCGTTTTTCAGCCTTTACAATTATGTTAGCTATGATCTTTGAAGTTAAAGAGAATTCGTAATTTGAGATTATTACATATTGAGATACCAAATGTAATTGATGAATAAGCTGTATTCACAACAGATCTTCAGATCACAACATCAAGGTCATCAGAAAGTGCTGGATATTTTTTTTTTATTTCTTTCCAGTAATGACATGTTAGCTCTCCTCAACCTTTCTGCATACATTACGAGCCACGTTTTCAAAACTGTAAAAAAAAAAAAATCTACATTCAAATATCTTTGCATGAAAGGGTGACTTTGTAATAAGTCTAATACTTGTTCATTTAAATAGGTTTTGAGAGGTTCATTAATGCTTTGTTTATACAAAGAATCAGTTTGCACCTGCAGACACACTCCTTTTCAAAAACTGACCTTTCAAAGATGTTCAACAAAGGGAACACTTTCGTTTAAAGATTGTTTATTAGCTGGTTCGAGAGTACTGGAATAAGYTCCTTGGAATCAAATAATAATATAATATGGAATAAAAAATACAGCAAGACTCAATGCAGTTCTTTCAGCCATAGTAATCTGTTATAGAAACCATCTCTTAGTAAGCTGTGTTTCTCTCTTCCTTCAAATGAGTCCTCTTTGCTGTCCACAATGCTTCTCAGAAGTCCAGATAGTTCTGGAGAGGTTGTAGCAGTGAAGCAAGGTCAGGAAATTTCCTTGTTGATCAATAGCAGCTCCTTTTGAGAGATCTTTAAAAATAAGCCCATATGTGGGTAGTGCAAAATTTGTTAGGTTTGGAGTTTGCTTAGTTGGTGTAGGTGAGGGAATTAGTTCCCAGCCTCCTGTCACTTAACTGTTGATCTCAATTTTTTGAGCTGTGACCTAGGACACCACAGTTCATTTAGCTGAATGTGCTTCTGTGATTTCTGTAGAATGAGGTATAGGAGGAAGCTATAATTGTTTTTAGAAGTAAGTTAATACATATGTAAGGAAGTATATCTGATAGAGACATCTTTCTACCTACTAATAGGAAATATTTGCAAGCTTTTTGAGGAAATCTGGGGGGATGCATCTTTTTGAATTTTTTGTTTTTGCTTTGTGAAAGGGATATTCACCCTCCAGGACTTTGTGTGATCGTGATCCAGTTGCTAGTGCAACCAGTTTCTAGTGTCATTGAAAAGATACTGGTRAGAACAGAACTGAGAGAGTCCGCTTTTTGTTGTCTCCATCAGATCATACAGTTTCAAATTCATTGACTTCAGAGTGAACATTTCTGAAAACAGACAGTTAAACAGTTAAACTTTCTAAAAATAAGTTAAAGGCACCTGTCTTTTCTGAGTTCTCTTAAGTTTTTAGGATGTCTGAGGTTTGATGTAAGACGTTCCTAAAACATAAATTTGAACTAGCACTATTTTTTTTAATACCTATGCTTGTTGTATGTTTTTTTGTCTTTCCTCTTTTTTTCCTCCTTCCTTTTACTTTAACTACAAAATTGGAAGAGGATACTTGTATTATGGAGCTAGTATAAGTAATTCTTTTTTTGGACAAAAGATGTACATGATGCTAAGATGAGAATGGGAAGACAAAGTATGAATTTTCCTTAAAATATAAATCAAAATTGTACTTTGATTCTCTAAACTTCACATAATGAAAGTGAAAAGACGAAATGAACCCCTGAAATGTTTTTTTTTTCCTCATATTTTGAGGGAGCTGCAATTTTCTTTTAAGTCTTTCAAAGGAGCTATACTAGAATTGACTTCCTGCTGGGTTTCAGATGTAAGCTGATTTAAGTGTAGCTCCGAGTAATTGCAGTGTTTCTACTCACTGCAGTATCTCCTTTCCATACTCTCCAATCATTCTACAGCGCACAGAAAAGACATTGCTGAAACAAATTACAATACTTTTCATCAGTCATTGGCCAAACATGAAGAAATATNAAAAAAAAAAAAAAAAAAAAAAAAAAAAAAAAAAAAAAAAAACAGTAGTAAGCAATAGCTGTATAGTAGCAGAAAGGTACAGAGATATTTTAAGAAATGTGGGAAGTATGAAAACAGGTTAGGCAACATACTTGTTTTACATTCAAGCTATACCAATCATGACAAAATTGTATGTAAAAGAACAACTGTCTATTACTTTCCTAGCATCTCCTGCTCAATTCTTTTTAATCATTATTTAAAACAACTTTTGTGTTCCCTTCTCTCCTTACCCTTTTTTCCATTCCTGACCTGCAGACTAGACAGAATAAAGAAATGTACGCTGTGCAGTTGGATGCTTTCTGGTAAACAGTGATATAGATATGCAATATGAATGCTATGAAATTTCAAAAGAGAAGGAGAAGATGAATCACCAATGTAATTAGTCTCTCCCTTGCTGTAAATATCAGAGTCAACCTATTTTGAAAGTGGATCAAAAAGTAGTTGATTACATTTTCAAATAAAATTTAGACTAGACATAGGCACTATCATATTAATCTCAAATGAATGACACCTAATCCATTTTCTGTAACATGCAGCTAGCTCTTTTGTACTACTGTCTTAAATCTTTTATTTCATATTTAATTAACAGGTAAAAATTATCCTAAGGTTTATCCAAGAAGTGAACACAAAAATTCCCTTTATTCCATCCCTGAGATGAAAAAAGAACAGGTTTTCTTTTACAGTAAGGATCCTGGTAAATATCATGGAGGAACTTTTATCTCCATAATTTTTGCATGTTTTGACTTCAGAAAAAAAATCCATGATCTGCTTAGTCTTATTTTTTTAATAATTTTTAGACATCAACTTCAACTTTAGAAAATATATACATATATATAAACAACAGCAGTGAGGTAATGGAAGCTACACATACAAAGAGACTGACATGCTGCTACTATTCTGATGCATTCTGATATATTTTTTGTATATGTACAATCATATGTACATCCCATGACTGAATTAATCTCAGTTTGAATAAGAGCTGCACAACTAAATTCGAATTAAGCTAGTTTATATACTGTGAGTGGGAACTGGCTTAGTTTTATTTTCTTAGTTTTGGGTTTTCTTTTCTTTTTTTTTTTTTTTTTAAGTTGAGAGTTGCTATGTCATGTTTTGGGAAATTACATATATGAAAGCATATAGAGCAAGAACAGCTGAAACTCCATAAATTATTCTACAAGATCAAATGTATAGGTGCTTGTTCACAAAATTTGTTACATAGTAATGAAGTYTGTAACACTTCATAGAGGCAATATTTTAATTTAGAACAAAATCATTTCTGAACATATACTTTCTCAAATACATATACATACTATCATACATGTCATGAGATACAGAAAAAAAMCAAAATCCTAGTGTATAAACTGGTCAATGACATTAGGACAAAACTTAKCATTCTGTATTTTTTTCAATAGATAAAAATAATAGAAAAGGGAAAAATCCAGCCTATTTCCAGTATTCACCAGTAACTCTTAGGGTTTTTTTTTTCCACATTCCAGTAAGCTGTTAGGCTTAGAAAACTCAACGGAAGGCCTGTACAAAACMAACACAATTCAGCATAGGCTGAAGAGTGAAAATTTTGATTACTCATAGTAAAAAAATGCAGAAAGATAAAAAGAATACAAAATCTTTTTTTTTTTTCTTTTTGGGTCACTCATTTTAGCATTTTAGCAATCTTTCTTTAGCAGAAGGAGAACTCAATGGAAAAAGAGAGGGATCTTAGTGAGAACTCAATGGAAAAAGCGAGGGATCAAAGGGTTCTMAGAATAAGCAGTTTCAAGACTCCCTCTTCCCACCCTTTAAACTCACCCCATTTTCTGTGTGAGGCTAGTGATTTCTGGTACAGAAGATATGTTCTCAAAGGCATCTTTATTTTTCTTGTTATCCTTCTTCATTATTCAATAATCAAGCCCCTATCACCTAAGTGTTGATAACTGCCCACTTCGTGTGCTGATGCCATTTGTCCTGGGGCAGGTTTCCCAGCAACACAATTTCTGTCTCTTTCAGCATGGAAGTAAACAAATACAAATTTCCATGACTTTTTGGAGCATTAAACTCATAGATAAATGTTTACATGCTGTATTTGGGAACAATGTGTCAACAACACAGGATGATTAACCTGTTTGGACAAATCAAGGGTTGGGATTCATTCAGTGTCAAAACATGTTTTGCTGTTGGTGTGACTTCACTGTCCAAAGACTCAGTCCGTACTGCTTCATTTTTTGAWATGTAATGTTATAAACACAAAATCTCCATGCAACAAACATACAATCTAATGTGAAACAAAGAGACCTTAAGTGATTATTGTAAACAGCAGGCGTGAGGAGGAGATATGGCAAGAACAAATATGGTGAGAGAATGGAATAAATCTCTGCACTGTCTATACAATCCAAAACAGTTACTCATCCTTAAATACRTAAATACTAGCTCTGTCAGGCTGCTGCTCACCTCATAAGTATTAGTGGCTTATTCTTCTCTTGCCATGGAGCTATGATGGATATTTGACTGGGGATTCACAGCAGGATGTGACACGATATGTTTTGCCACAGGAACTAATATTAGGGAAGAGAAGAGGAGACTATTATGCCTAGCAGTATAAAGAGCACTGTGGTACCACAAAATAAACAGCCACTCAAGTGGAGACCACTATAGAGCCAAAGCAAAAAGCAAAAGAATTGATTAAACAGAAAGGTTATAGTTGTGAAGGGCATTGAAGGTGGGTATAAGACATTTGCATATGATGTTATGGCAAATGAGGAGATAATAAAGACATTCAGACAGGAATAATATAGAGTGACAAGCAAAGAGGATGCTCTTAGGTGATGCATTTTGAAAGGATTGAAAAGTTCCCAACTTGCATAATGACATRTTAGTGATGAGCACTTTGAAGGTCAAAGTGGCATTTTTATCTGTGAACCTTCTGCCGCCTATGAATTATCCCAAAACCAACAGATTCACTAGGGTTAAAATAAATTTTCTCAAGGTCAGCACATTCTACAAATAGAACAACATTCAGACTTCTCTCTTTAATATGATCCAAAATTAGCACAATATGCAATCTATAAGAGATTGTATATATATAATGCATTGGATGGAGGGAAAGAACAGATTTACTTTTTACGTGATTAAATATAGTCAAAATAAAACTGCTTTAAAGGATTAAATAAATGATTCACTACTTTGTGTCTGCAATTTGTCAAAAAGCCAAGGAGATAATGACTTTGGATTTTCCTGCAAAGACCACTGATGTTTTTGGCATCCTTCACATTTAAAGCCCCATTTAGTTCAATGCATGCTTACACCATGGCTGCATCAGTGAGTAATGCAGTCCTGCAGGAATACATCTCAAGAGCAGAAGAGCTACTGATGTGAGTCCAACAGTCACACAACCAGCACACAGGGAGATTGTACTGCAGTCTGTCTGTTACTGGTCCAATGGATCCAATGYCCATCAGTGACTCAAGCACCTCAGATATGTTCATCTGAGCACCTGACTGAGTTTTTTGTGAAGACTGAGTGTTTTGTGAAGATGTCCAGCCGCTCAGTGGTAGGCACCAGAAACAAAGCATCATCCAGAGACCTGTGTCAAAATTGTGCTTGGGACCTGAATTACAATAATGCATGCACTGCACTGAATTACACATCATATACATCTGCTTAAGTGAATCTGGCCCCTCACTCGACAGGGAAATGTTTTTCCCTCTAGCTTATGCAACTTTCAAAGTCTGCAGAGCATCACAGCCTCACTATCAGGCAGCCTCTAGGCATAAGCTGAAAGCAGATCTCCTTGTTCCTTTGGAAGATGTTATTATAAATGCTAATTTCACCATTTCTGCACATGCTTGATGAAATGATTAAGTGAACGTTCTAGATGTTAGCCAGGAAACACTAATTTTGGAAATTGTTCAGACTCTCTGGAGATAAGCTGAAGCATGAGAGACAGCATTACATTACCAGAGCTGGAAACCTGAGTGGAAAAGATTAGGGGGCAAATGCTTCCTGTCAAACACAGCTATGGATAAATGAAAAGAATAATGAGAATAGAATTTCAGTTTTAGATAATTGTGTAAATGGATCTTTTAATCATAGAACTTGTGCGAATAAAAATTAAGTCAAGTGATAAGTAACCACTAACTGGATAATCATACAATCATAGAATCATAGAATGCTTAAGGTTGGCCTAATGCTTAAGATTAAGCACCAGTTTCCTTTCATCCATGTAGTCTCTTTCAATGGATAGTAAAGAGAACACAGAGTTCAGAAGMGGAGAATAAAGGATGAACATCCTCRGAGATGTAATAATGACATGAGTAAATGACGTTCTTCCCTTAACTGTTTTGTTAGTTCATGGGGTAAAGGAAAATCATTTAGAAAGTTAAAATCACCAGACCTTAGTATATRCAGAAGACTGCCTCAGTGGTCTCCTCTGAGACTAGCTCACAATTTAGTCTTTCAGTGATGTCTCCTCTCTGTGAAGTCTGCATGTTCTGTCTCAAAATCCTAAGCTCCTTAATTCCTAAAGGCTGCGTTCCTATTCAAATAGAATTTCACAGGACATTATTTATTTAAATAAGCAATGGAAGAACTGAGTCAAACTTCAGTATGTCAAAAGCAGAAGGCTTTTTAAGGAGCTTGCTGCAGGGCAGGGCAGTAGGAAGTGTATATATTCTGATGGTAAAAAAATAGCTATTGGGCTATCAGACCATGAGTCCCGTTTCTGTACCTTTTATGTTTGTTTCTGCTTCTCACTGGATTCAAGGTCTTCTCATATAAATCAAGGCTTTTCTTTTGTCAAACTTAAAATTTGCGCACAGTCTTATTTCAAGACTACATTATTTACCCTTTGTATTTATCATGWATACTTTCTTTTACAATGTTCAGGTACTTTATTTTAGTGAAATTAGGAAAGCTAATTTTTTTTTTCCTGACAGCCTACAGTTTTCCCTTGGCAATGTATCATTTGATTGCTTAGCAGCATAGCCTGTGATCAGTGCAGAAGATTAATGTAAAACCAAGGTTGACAGAAGAAAATTATATTCTACTTCATTCTTCCATTTCTCCTCCTCTTTTACTTTCTCCACCTTCCATTTCATCTTCTCTTGACTACTCAGCCATTCTGGATGTTTTGTTCTTTCAGCCCTGCTAATGATCGTCTTTGGTTAGTCTCTCTCTCCTTTACACGGTGCTGCTCTTTATCTCTTTGGTATTGCCTGATCCCAGCATTGTAATAAAGCTCATCTAGGCTGATGAATTAAAACATTAGCACATCTGATTGATGTTTACTCTCAAATAAAGTTATTTCTCCCGCTTGTCCTTGCCACCATACCCTCTGCCTTTCTTCTCAAATGAGGCTTAGCTTGGTATGCTTCTGCCCTTYCTTTGCAAATGTAAATGATAGGCTAGAGAGTTTCACAGCCTCAGAGTTTTAAAAAAGTTTCAATTTAGCTTTTATTAGGTGCTGGGCAGCATAGTTGCAGACTGTATACACAGTTAAACAACAAGAGCTCTCCCAGGGGAGTATATTGTTGCAAGCTTCAACATCTATATGCAAATTAGACTTTCTCTATTTGCTATCAGTTAAAACAGGAATTTTCCACCCAGGCAAAACATTTTTTTTCTTTACTTATCTACAATATTGACAAGCCCTGAAGAAACTAGTCTTCTCTAACTGTTTGCAACAGATACAGAAGCTGTGTTGGTTTTKGGGATTTTAGAAGAGCATATGCCTTAAAGCATGGTCAGAGTACAATGCATAATATTTCTGAAGAAAAAACGGAGAATGCTCAAGTTTTCTCATCAGCGGTGGAAGTGATGTTGAAAGACATTTATTATTTGACGCAGAAAGAAGGAATCATAAGGAGAACAAAGAATATTTTCATTTAAATTTCTTAAAGTATAGGAGTACAAAGCACAACAAGAATATCATATAGTAAATACTGCTCTAAATAATCTTGGTAGAAGTTATGGGATCTGGAGCTGAATCCAATGGAAAATACCCTAAACAGAAAATACTTATTAGACCAGTGTCCTTTGGAGGCCTAGCAGATAAGCAGTCTGGCAAGGCTTTGAGGGCAAGACACAAACCTTTGAAAGATGAACTCTCTTTGGTTTCCCTCAAAAAAAGAAAGCATAGTATCTGACTTCTGTGAGGATAAACATGTTTTGTTTTCCATGTTACAACCAAGCAAGTGAAAGTGACATCTGGGACTCCCACAAATGCTGTCCAATTTATTCAGACTGTATGTGGTCCCTGCATCATGCCATAGACATTGATTTTGTGCATAGTGAATATACAACTAGTTGCTAGTAGAGTTCCTTTCATATTTTTCTTTGCTCTTCCTTGCTTTGGCAACTTCCTCACTTTGTTTTTTTCATCTCTATCCAATTGGTGTAACAGAATAGTCACATCTGGCTGCAAAATACAATCTCCTTTTTTTCATAAGGTGCACTGATGCACAAAAATAATTTTAAAGATAAATAGATACCAATTATGAACAATGAGTGACCAGCACGTTGAGAGGAAAGTAGTTCTAGTACTTGAAATAGGAAAAGAATAGTTCAATTGAATACCTGATACCCGACAGGTATCAGGTATCAACATATTTTTTTTTTGGTCTATCATTTTAGCATTTTCCTTTACATTAAAAACTGATCAATTTTTCTCTTAACTACCTACCACTTCCTTCCACACCTGCAGTGATTGCATTCCTTGGGGTCTGTATTTCTTGCTGTATTGTGGATAGTGCAGTATCCTCATGCTAAGTCTCAAAAGAAGGGCCAGAATAGTAGTGAAACATGGATGGCCAGTCTTCAAAAAATTTGAAAAGCGAGGTGGTTGTCTGCAGACTGGACGAGCAAATGGGTAAAAATGCAGACATCTTGCTAATGAGTTGCTGTGCATCCAGACTGCCGGGGGTGGGAGTCTGGCGGGTAAAACTTGTGTCCATATTGCCTAAGAATAGCATGTGATCTGACTTCCAACACATCAGTCTACAGCACAGTGCAAGGTTGCTTTTTGGAAACCTAGCTGACCTGATTAACATCGTCTATGTAAGGATCCATCAGGAGACAGAGTGGACTGTAGCAGGGAGGCTCGTCACAAGGAAATACTTGAGGAGCCCTGGGAGCCCTGCAGCTCTACCATGCCATACAGAGCATGTATAAGGTGTCTTTTGGCTAAAGAATGGGCTCAAACACATATCCAAAATGAAATATAGATGCACTATGGTTCTGTTTGGACTCTGTAGCATTCTTTTTTGGCAGAGAAGATAGCTTTACCTCACCTTTTTTAAGGAAGAGATAACCCTGAACTGCATCATTTGGCTCTCAGTCTTTATCCTAAATATTCCTGTGTTTGAATGTGCTGGAGTGTGTGAATTTACCATTCTAGTGAAAATTATAGCTACAGATCCAAGGTCTGAAGCTGCTGTTGAGTCCTATTTCTAACCAGGCATTTTCTTTCAAACAGGACTGTGCATTCTTGACTAGTTGTCTTCTCTTGACATTGTTAGGATACAGATAAGTACATGAAAAGTCATACTCAAGGCAATTTTGTGAACCTTCCCAAATCTCTGGCTCTATGTGCTGAAGGTTTCATGTACTTCACTCTATTCTGTGATATTAACTTAGAAATTTCCAAGTTCACCAGACTGTCTGTTTCTTAAAAAAATACTTATTGAGCAACCCACTTTCTCAAGCATTTGTAATCATATTCCCCCAAGCATATTTAGCCATAACCTGGCCCTAATATCTGAGAGGGTAACCACAAAGCTAGGACCAGATAGTCTGGGAGGTTCCTGTAGAGCACTGCAGATAACTTATTGATGCAGATGGTAGATGAGCCAACAAGGACAGGATGAGCCAACAAGGAGAGGGGCACTGCTTGACCTGATGCTAATGAACAGAAATGTTCCAGTGGGAAATGTGGAGTTTGGGGGCAGTCTTGTCTGCAGTGACCATGAAATGTTCAGTTAAAGGTCCTGCAAGGAGGAAGTGGGGCAAGAAGTAGGATTGCAACCCTGGACTTTAAGAGARCCAAYTTTGACCTGTTCAGGGAGCTTCTTGAAGCAGTCCCCTGGGCTAGGTCCTAGAAGGAAAGGAGGTCCAGGAGAGCTGGCTAATGTTCAAGCACCACTTCCTTCGAGCTCAGGATTGGTGCGTTCCTACAAGAAAGAAGTTGAGCAAGGCGGGCAGGGGACCTGCGTGGATGAGCAAGGAGCTGCAAGGTAAACTTAATGAGGAAAAGAGCGCATACATTATGTGGAAGAAGGGTTACACCGCATGGGAACAATATAGGAACATTGTCTGAGAATGCAGGAATGCAAAGAGGAAGGCCAAAGCCATCTGGAATTAGAGTTAGTAAGAGATGTCAGGGACAACAGGAAGGGCTTCTACAAATACATCAGAAGCAAGAGATAGAGTAGGGAAAACATGGGCCTGCCACTGAATGAGGAGACTGCCTTGGTGACAGAGGATGCAGAGAAGGTAGAGTTACTTCTTTGCCTCTTTGCCTCTTTCTTTACTGCTAAGGCTAGTTCCCATGAATTACAGAGCTAAGAGAGAAAAGCAGGAGAATGGATGACTTTAATCAAGRAGTAGTGGATTAGACATTATTTAGGCAAACTAGACACCTATAAATCCATGGGCCTGGATGAGATGCACACAAGAGCTCCAAGGGACCTGATGGGAGTTATTGCTCAGCCGCTCTCCATCATCTTCAAGAGATCATGGAGAACAAGCAAGGTGCCAGGGGACTGAAAGAAACCAACTTCACTCCAGTATTTGAAAAAGTCAAGAAGAAGGAGCCAGGAAACCACAGGCTAGTCAGCTACACCTCCGTCCCTGGAAAGGTGATGGAGCAGCTCATCCTAGAGACAATTTCTAAAGTAATCAGGAGTAGTCAGCACAGATTCATCAAGGGAGTCCTGGTTGGCAAGAAGCTAACCATGAGTCAGCAATGACCAAGAAGGCCAATGGGATCCTGGCCTGCATCAGKAGTAGTTGCAAGTAAGTTCAGGGAGGGAATCCTGTCCCTCTCCTCAGCTCTGGTGAGGCCACACCTGGAGAACTGAGTGCAGTTCTGGGCTCTCTGGTACAAGAAGGTCAAGGAACTTCTAGAGAGGGTCTAAAGCAGAGCAGCTATGGAGTAGCTGATATCCCAGACGGCTGTGCTGCCATCCAAAAGGACCTGTTCAGACTGGACAACTGGGCAGTGAGAAATCTCATGAAGTTCAGCAAGGGCACTTGGGGACGACACCCCCAGACACCAGGACAGGCTGGGGACTGACCTTCTGAAGAGCAGCTCTGCAGAGAGAGACCTGGATGTCATGGTGAATGACAAGCTGACCATGAGGAAGCAGTGCCCTCATAGCCAAGAAGGCCAGCAGGATCCTGGTGTGCATTAAGAAGAGCATCTCCAGCAGGTCAAGAGAGGTGATCATCCCCCTATACACAGCCCTGGTGAGGCCACATCTGGAAACTGTGTCCAGTTCTGGGCTCCCCAGCACAAGAGGGATGTGGAGCTGCTGGAGAGAGTCCAGCGCAGGGCTACGAGGATGATCAGGGGCCTAGAACATCTGGCCTATGAGGAAAGGCTGAGGGAGCTGGGCCTATTCAGCCTGGAGAAGAGAAGGCTGAGGAGAGATCTGATCAGTGTCTATAAATACCTCAAGGGAGACAGTGAGGAGGATGAGGCCGTCCTCTTTTCTGTGGTGGCCACAAATTGAAGCACCAGAAGTTCTTCTGAATCTTCAGGAAAAATTTCTTGACAGTGAGAGTGACAGAGCCCAAGAACAGGCTACCAAGAGAGGTTGTGGAGTCTACTGCTCTGGAGATCTTCAAAACTCATTTGAATGCCCTCTAGAGGTCCCTTCCAACCTTAAGGTTTCGATAATTCTATGAACTAATACGATTAAGGGACTGGAGACTCTTGTATGAGGAAAGGCTAAGTGAGCTGAGCCTGTTTAGCCTGAAATAGAAAAGATGGAGAGCAGATCTGATTAATRTGTATAAACACTTGCAGGGTGAATGTAGGGAAGAAGGGGCCAAACTTTTCTCAGTGGTGTTCAGTGACAGAGCAAGGGGTAACGTGCATAAATTGAAACACAAGAAGTTTCATGTTCATATGAAGAAGAACTTCTTTCCTGAGATGGTGACAGAATCCTGGAACAGGCTGCCCAGAGAGATTATGGAGTCTCCTTCTTTGGACATCTTCAAAACTCACCTGTATGTGACTCTGTGACATGAGCTCTAGGTATCCCTACTGAGCAGGGCAGGTTGGACCTGTATAAAGGTCCCTTTTAATCCCAACCATTCTATGATTCTGTGATATTATTGAGCATGAGATGTAGCAAAATCTTGTGAATGTTAATTTAAATATCTTAATTAAGCTACAATCCTGCTGAATTTTGTCCAACTCATGTCACTCCTATTTGCAAGACCCTTTTCTGATTCTAGTGCTTGTTTTCTCTGCATAGGCGATAAATTGAATGATGAAGTGATTTGGCAATGATAGAGAATGTACAGTCTGTACATTCTGTTTGATTTGAGAGCTACACATATCACTGTTGTATACATGGCCTCCACTCTGTGTTGCCTCTTGGGAGGAGAAAATAAAGTAGCATGCACAGTTCTGAATGTGGATGTCTTCTCCCTAAAGCATTTTGGGATCTAGGATATTTTCATCTAGACATCTAGAAAAAAGGAAAAGAAAACAAAACAGAAAGTCCATCTTAAATTAAACTACAGGTGCATGTGGAATATACATTCCTCTGTGG
>NW_020456199.1:94515-104011 GCF_003342845.1 Nothoprocta perdicaria | reverse complement strand
AGAGAGAGAGAGAGAGAGAGAGAGAGAACACCAAAGCAGACTTATGTCCGGTATGAGAACAAGGCAAATAGTTTTTAAATGTCTGAAGCATTCATGAAAAGAATGGCAGTTGGTGAACAAGAAAAAAGTGGCCCTACTTTTCTGATAGAGGTATCCTTTTTGACTTGTGAAATCATACATGAAGAGGGGAATTATAAAATCACTGTCTGGATAAAAATCCTTGTACTTGACAGACACAAAGAATAACGGGGGGCAGAGAACAGTAGGGAAAGAGTGATGAAAGAACCTACTGACTATTTCTAGATCAGTATATTGTGTGTCAAAGTCTGTGTATTATGATTCAGCTGGCAAGGATCTAAGCTCGGATGTGCACGCCAGGAGGGCTGTGGAAGCACTTAAGCTCTTGTGTCATCTGCCCAGGATTCCTGAGTGCTCTAACAGCAGGTCAAAATGCTCCTGCGGAGCACCCCTGTCTAGGAAATGCACTAAAGTAGTCAGAGAAAAAGCCTATTCTTTTAGAGAAGGGATTTTTCCTTTTGCCAGCAGGTACAAAATAGTGAAATATAAGCATAGGTGCAGCTCATTGATCTTTACAAGAATTGGAAAGAATTCTGTCATGCTATCTTTGAACCATCATGACACTTTACATCTCAGCTAGATATTTGCAAAGTACAAATGATGGATAATATGAGAGTTTCCAGGAGCAGCCAGAGACTGCCAGAAAGGCATGGATTACACAACTTCAGTTATTTGTTCCAAGAGTAGCATCTGGCAAATGGGTGCCCATACTTTAGGGTAGGTAGAATGAGTTAATGTAATGCCTCATTTGGAGAATGTTCTTGCTGTTATGTAGTTTAAATTTAAATGCAAACTCAATACTTAAATCCTAATGGTAGAAACAAGAATAAACACCTCTTTGGCAGTACTATGAGATACTCTCATTCTTGTCTTCAGAGAAAGCAGGAAGGCTCTTTTTTCACTACCCATACCATTTTTCCTTAGGGTCTCTGTGAGATTACTGTGACTTCATGCTCTTGCAATAGGAAGCGTTTAGTATCTGCACAGCTGGAGACCTTCCCTCTTCTGGGAACCCTCTTCCTTCCATCSCTTTTAGGCTGATTCTAGCTGGCAACAATAAAGACTAGATGCTTTCTTTGCATATGTTTAAGGCAGGACTACCTTTGTAGTCCTACCTTTGTAGGATGTCACAGATGGGTAACTGTATCATGAGGGCAAGTAATCTGTCAAAAAATGAAATGAATCTTTTACCAAGATGGGTGGCTGTCTGAATGTACACAAACAGATACTGAAAGACAGGAATCTTTCTGCAGTATTTTCTTCTTTAGGAGAGTTGAGGCTGATTCAAATGTTCTGCTTTTATTCTGCAGACATCAATCCACAGAATGGGGGTAGGGAAGGGGCACCCCAGGAAATCAAAGCAAACTCAATTATCTATCTGCTGACAATGACAAAACCATTTAATTCCTCAGCTCTTCACAGAATGTGAGGGGGGAAAAATTAAAAGCGTGAACATTTTTAATGAGTGCAATTATTGAATCATCAGTCACACAGTCCATCTGCTTCAGAGTGTGCCAGTGACTAGAGAAAGAGTAAAATACTGCATTGCCTTTTTGCATTCATATAATCATATAAATGTTCTTTAAGGAAAAACTAATGATATTCATATATCATACCTATCACTTTCAGTAACTTGCAGCTCCCCTTTCACTTCCTTCACTTTATTAATCACTAATTTTGCATTTTGACACCAACTTTGCGGAAATATCTTGGCAGATGCATGGGTAAAAGCTAACCCCATGACATTAAATACAGAATCATGTAATCTTCAATTAGAAAGGTAAACTAATACAAAATTTATCTCAAAGGTCCCATTTAGCCTAGAGTTTAGTGAGCAAAATAAACTTCACACTGCAGCAAAAAGGTAACAAGGGGRTGGGAGTGGGCAGGGGACATGAATTTAAAATTCCTTTTCCCCAGTAATATCAATCCACTTGGTACACAGATCTGACTATGACAGCATGTCAGAGAAGAGCCAAAACTTATTCAATAGAGTTTGAAAACCTTTGCAAATAGTCAGGACAGATAGAGGAGGAAAGGTTCAGATAAACTTCTGAACCTCAGGAATTGTGACAGAACTATAAATCTGGTTTGGCTGTAGTACCCTAAAATCCATCCCAGAATGGCAGGGAAGGCAGAGATTTGGATCTCAAACTGCTAACAGGCTTTGCTATGTGCTAACTCATTATTATGTTGGGATTTGGGCTACAAGCATGTGGTTCAAYAGAAAGGGGAATGATTTTGTGCAAGAAATGTTTTCTGGAATTGCAAATAAATGCAACTTTCTATACAGATGCCCTTTGTCTAGCTCTTTTCAGGGTAATTCTACAATACTTAGCTGATAATCACTCAAATTAGGTAATGTGTACAACTATGAGACATATTATCAAAGAAATATCTGACTTTTCTGCAGGCAGCAGCATCAAAAGATTCTGCGGTCTGAATTTAGAAGGAAAAAAGAAGACTGTAAACAACTTGCAATATTTTTTCTGTGAATTGCACAGCAAGACAAAATAGAATTCCTCACTATCTTTCTAATCTGAAAATCTTCCTCTGTAACTCAKTATACCACGAAAGCAAATTTAAGTTCTGCAATATTAAATTCTCAACAACGGACAGCAATTAATGACCTCAACAAATTAGGTGTTTTAAATTATGCATTGTGACCAGTCTAACATTAATCTGGGTATTTGAGGTAAATCCAGGAGAACTGTGAGAGTGGTAGTGAAATCTCATTATCCGTTTTCTGGAGTAATAAGGTGAGTTATTGTTTTTATTGTTATATTATCAAACTCATTTTATGAAATAATTATTTATTACATTTTCATATTACACATTTTATCTAGGAAACCAAGATCAAAGGAGCAAACAATTGGCTATAACATTATCGGCAGCATCCAGCCTGAGTTTAATCARTATGCTCCTAACTTTTTCCTTTTTTCCAAGTTACCATCTAGCAAGAGCTACAGCAACAATTTTTGCAATCGGGTAAAAAAACATTATATAAATAAATAAGGCCTGAATTGCCAATTTGTTCCCTTTGTAAGAATGAATTAGATACTGGATTAGTTTGCTTTTCAGTTTTAAATGTGGAGGCTCAMTGAACCACATCTCTGTGAAGAAATATGGTCCTATTTTCACAGATCCATGCTTTAGTAATTTAAAAGTAATCAGTAATCTCTTGCTTCTTTGAGAAAGTAATCAGTGGCRTGTAGGAGATTATTGTTCGAATCCAGTGAGTGGTGCTGGATTGATTTTTTTTTCTCCCTCTCACCAGTTTTGACAGCTCTACTTAATGACTGACAGTAAATGGGGCTTGTGCTGTGTCAGGTGTTCTGGAAAGGGCTCTGGCAGGCAAGATTTGGCTTATCATGTTGCAAACTAAGGTCCTGATCCAGCAGACATTTTTAACAGTAAATAACATTACATCAGGGACTTACCACTTTCAGTTCATCAGGAGCACTCTCTCATGAGTATATTTAATTTCTCATGAGGAGACCCAGCTCCTGCAGGTTCCTGAGAGCCTTCTGGGCAGCCACTTCCTACATAAACAAGGGGAGAGGACACTGAGTGCCTCTTTGTCTCTTGCTATATCTATCCTAGGAATAATAATTATTGACTGATATTTGCATCCTGCCCAGAGATTAGCTCAGTGCCTCACCAAATAAATAGGAATTTTAAGTCTAGAACTTAGACATTGCAAAAGAAATGAAAGAAAGCACAGCAAAAAATGGGATACAATGACACATAATATTTAATGGCAAGGAAAATAAAATGCAAAATTGATATAACTGGTAATTTTGTGACATTCTTTGGAGCACAAATGCCTTTTGTGGCATTTCAGGAGGAATCTGGGTGAGAGGAAAGTAGTAGCTCAGTGGATTGGCTTGGAGGCACAGTTCAAGGAAGCAAAAASCAGAAGAGCAGAAAAAGACAAGGAGAAGTATGTATGAGCTTGGGTATCAGATCCAGCATCTAATAGCTACAAAGGGAAAAAGCAATTTGCAGAAGAAGCAATGGGAAATAGCAGAGGAGTAAAGTATTGTGGTGCATGGAAACACTGGAAAAGATTCCAAACTTCAATCATACAGAAACCAACCTTTAGTGAGAAAGAAAAGGAAGGAGTTCTTACTCTGATAGATAAAACTGGCTGTTTTAAGTGGAGGAGCCCGAGTCTGTGGGAGGGAGCAAAATGTATGTAAGGAAAACTGCGAGAAGGAGGTTGCAGCAGTCAGGGCAGAAGAGGCAGGTTCTCTGAACATGGGGATGAGAGGGATGTGAAGGGATGAGTGACACCTGGACGTTGCTGTGATTGAGAAGAATGAGTGCACAGTCACAGAAGTGACTCCCAGACTGCCAACAAGCCTAGCATACATGAAACTGTTCTCACCAAAGCAAAGAAAGGAACATTCAGAAGAAAACATGAAAAAGTGAATTTTAGCCCCTCTGATTTTGAGGAGCTAAATGCAGGTGCCAGCACAGGTTTGAGGGCGTCTGTTGACCAGGGTGGAGAAGTTGAGCTGAGAGTTTCCACATTTAAAAATATCCACACTGAGGCTCACTGAACCACTGAAATAAGACTCATTTCTTTTTGTTGGTGGTTGGGGTATTTTTGTTTTGTTTTTTTTGTTGTGTTTTTTGTTTCTTTATGGGTTTTTTGTTTTTTTTCTAGAATAGGGAGAACCTCATTCCTAGTCCTGTATCAAGGGCAAGAGTCAAAGTATATCAGAATGTGTTTAGAAATAAAACTTAGGCAAATTTTGCACTGAGACTTTGGGACACCTTGGCAGAAAAATTGTGGAAGTTTACCGAGTAACATCAAAGAAGTAGAAATGGAAAGTCAAATAAGACCACTATTTTTCAAAATAGTTGTGGGAGTTCTCCTAAGCAGTAATAACAGCTATCTGATAACTGCACATGTCTGGCTATTTTAATAGTTCTTCTGTGGTCTGGGTTGGGACAAATAGAGTTCAGTGCTTCATAAAAACATACTTGCTATAAAACTTGTCTGAAAGCGCTCAAAGATAGAAAATAGAATGATGTAGTGAATACGAGAGGTAAGACATCTACTTTCAACAGGTATAGAAGAAGAAGTAACAAAATAGCAAGGATTAAATCCTCGCCTTATTGAATTCAGTGACCAGCARCCTTCTGGGGAAAGCAGTATGCAAGAGGTATTATCAATAGCAGGAGTCACAGCTAATCTCCAGCTTTGACACGATCAGAKGCAACTTCTGTAGGCTGCCTGGCAAGTGCAGGAAGTAATAACCTGACACAAGCTCATGCTCTTTAATGTGACTTCCAGAACTTCTGCTCGACCAACCACATTTCACCCTCATAGAAGAAAATGCAGCTCCCACTGATTGCTGRGATCAGCATAGTTGATTATTTTCTTATCAAAACATGTTTTCATTAAAAAAGGGGGGGGAAAGGGAAAAAGAAAGACTCATAAAAATCATTTGTTATCCAAAGTTAACTACTAGGAACAACCTATGGAACTTTACCTAGGAACAGGTAAAATCTGTTTGCAAAGTACAGTGGCAATCAATTTAGAGGTACCTACTGCTTCAGTAAACTTTAATGCTAACAATATATTCCACAGATGCTAGTGTCAGAAGCACATGTTGAATAAATGTCATTGAAAAAAAAATGGTCAAAAAGGGAAGAATTCTAAGACATCCTGAGATATATTTTGTGCATGTTTTTAAATTCTGCCCTTACCTAACCAAAAAAATTTCACAATTTTTAAGAAAAAAAGTGGTAACATGGAATCTTTAGGTCACCTCTGCCAAATCAATGACTCTAACAGCAAAGTAATACTAACAGAAATACAGGAGAGGCAAGGGAGAGATAGGGAGAAAAGAGAGAGAGAGAGAGAGAGAGAGAGAGAGAGAGAGAGAGAAAGCATAATGGATTCTTTGTACTGTAAGGGAAGGAATGGAGAACGTTAACAAAGAATGTAATTTAATACCTAATCAATTTACTGATTGGATTTTCCATGAGATTAACTTTGAGTCCAGAATAAATTTCACTGATCTTGGAAACTGCTATAATGACCAGCAGTAGAATGAGGCTGTATTGGTATAAAAATAATAATGTCAGAGACTTCAAACAGCTACAGTAGTTAATTAAATGTGTTCAAATAACATTATGGTTGGACATAAACCCACAAAAGCAGGGAAATTGTGAGGTAAGGCTGCCAGAGCCTTGGCCAGTCACCCTCTTGTGTTAATGCACTCCAGAGCACACGGACTTTCTTTGTGGGTCCCCAGGGCACACAGGGGCAAATCCTGACCTTTGAAAGATTGCCTTTAATTTCTACGGCTTTTTCATGTGTGTTTCTGAGATAATTAGTTAATGCATCTGGGGCATTTCAGGCTTTTAAAGAAATTARTGTAGCTGTGAGCCATGACTGAGCTGTGCTTGGCGCTGAAGGATGAAGCTGGCGCTCAAGGTGTGCCTGTGCTTCCATCCAGGGTAGCAGAACATGCAGCCAAAATGGAGCCAGGCAAGCGCAGTTGTGCTCTGGACACYCCTCTTCATCCACTCATCTTCCTCCTGCCGGGCCACCCACTCCAACTGCTTTGGAGATGCAGGACGATACTGATGCAGGGAGCACTGGGCCTGGCTGAAGCTCCTGTGCCATGGTGCTTGGTTCACTACTGCTCTGTAGGCATATCTGACATCTCAGTAGACTACAGGGTTTATTCTTGGTTTCCTTCCTTCCTTCCTTCCATATTTACAGCTATTACTTGCTGCTTTTCCTTTAGGAGAACACATTTTTTGTGCCCCGATGATGGAAGCTCCTATTGCTATGGGGTATGGGAGACTGGAGCCAGGCTGCTGCCAAGTTCCTTGATAACATCACATGCAGATGAAACTTGACTCTCTCAGACTGACTTGGCACTTCCTACAGGCTAGGTTCACTTTATGGTCCCATCATTAGACCAGCAGGACACTGCACTTGGCAACCTCCTGCCCTCTGCAGGCATTACTGAAGTTACCAAAATGATGAGAAACCTCTGCCTCATATCACTGTAAATACGTGCCTCAGCAAATGCTAATTTCGGAGGAACAGAAAAATATCCCAACACCCCCAAATTAGATTTTGGATTTCTGAAGAACTATTAGTCTATCTCTAGCTGCAAATGTTGAGCACAATGACCTCTCCATGTTTGTTATTAAAAACAGATCATGAGCATTACAGCTATTTACAGAATCCTGCATCAGCCTCCAAAAATACAGGGAGGTTAGGTCAAGTTAACCTCAGGGCTGCTATTCCAGCTGGTAGATAGTCAGTGAATGTGGAGTGAGGTTTGAACACAGTASTGATAAGTGAGAGAGCCCTACTAATCCCTGAAGCTGCCCTGGGGAGAAGTATCCCTGGAGGTATCTGCTGGCCAAAAGGAACAAGCTAAACTAGTTCCCATAAAAATTCACTAGAGAAGTCCTAAAAATAATAGAGAAAGGAGAGAGGAGAAAAGTTTTCTTATGCTTTTACTGAGGACTCCTGACAGAAGGAGGGGGAAACAGCCCAAGGAGCTCAGTGTCCTTTCCTAATGTGGCCTCAGACAAATTGGGGAACTTTTCRTCAGATTTTTAAAAATCATTTAAAGTATTAGCAGACTTTTCACACTTTGTAAAAAAAGGAAGAAATTACAAATGCAGCAACTTTTTATGTCTTCTGAATATTGTGGAAAGACAATGAAAATGGGGAAGAGGAGGAATGGTCATTTTTGTGAACAGGGAGAGAGAAGAAAAGGTTCCAGAAATCTGACATTGTCACAAAAACAAGGTCCAAAAGGACACATGGACAAACCTTATGCAGGGAGGGAGGAAGGGATACAAAAATCACCATGTTAGAACTATTTAAAAAGTGAACATTGCAAATAGGACATGRCATACACACATACACATATATCCACACACACACACAAACAAAAATTGTCCTGCTGGTTTTGATCTTTCAGAAATGCCTGAGTCCAGTGAAACAGTGCTTCTGTCCAGTAAGTGAAGAGCAGTCTTTCTCAGTAGATGTTAGCGAGTTAACGAATAGTTTTTCAGCAAAAAACTTGAGAATAGAAGTCACACTTAGTTATGTTATTCTGTTAATAACTACGGGGAGATACACTCCTATGTAATGCATTTAACAGGAATGTAAAATGAATTAGAGCAGCCTCAACACAGTTTGCRCAGCAGTTACTCTGCAAGTTACACACCAAGCAGTACCTATTTCTAATACTATGCTGACTGAAAAAAACAACTTCTGGGTACCAGGTATGAAGAAAGTAGTGTTAATGATGTAACTCTGAATAGACAACATTTTAAATTGATCCTGAATCATATTGGAGAATTTTACTTTATTTTTCACTTTTGAACTCCAAATATAAATTCTTTCCTTTGAATGTGAAAGCATTCAGAATAACTACATGTTAATATTTTGATCTTTTTTCTATTACCACTTCCTAGAATTTGCTAAATTTAACACTAAAAATTGATGCTCTTTCTCTCACTTTTATATTATTGCATCTCTGCATGATTTCTACTTTTTCTTAAAAACCTACTTTCCATCCTCAACTCTGTCTCCTGGAGTGCTGTGTTTTGAAAGCTTTGCAAATGGGCAAGTAAATCCTTAATAGGCAATCTACTTTTCTTTTTCTTTTTCTTTTTCTTTTTTTTTTTTTAATTCCTGCTAAGTTACCACATTTTCCAGAAGAGAGATTTTCGTTTTTCTGGGGAATCTTTCTACATGTTTCAAGACATGGCTTTATAGAGGCCAGTTTTTGACCTCAGATATGTGCAAAGAAAACTTTCAATTTTATTTGGAATAGTGTTTATCTGTATCTGAGAGTAATTTGTCCCTAACTGTGTATTAAGGAGACTGATCCTGCTGGTCTTCAGATTTTTCCTAACTTATTATTTTCAACATCTTTCCCATTTTTATCCCAGTGAAAGTATTAGCAATACAACCTCATATTTCCAATAACAAAGTAGACATTTCATCTTCCAGGGCCCTGTCCTTAAATGTGATAAGTAATTCATCTCTCAGTGAAGAGACTTGGACCACAGAAAGACCTGACCCAGCCTTAGCTRGTTTCCATTTCTCTCCCAACATCTTCAGTCTTGGAAGAGACTAGCCAGTTTGGTGCCTATGGTGTGAGACAGTGATAAGTATTTTAGGGAGTCAGCTTGAAATCATGCTGGCTCTTTATATGGTCCAACTCATACAGAGTTTGAAGTATTTTAGTGGTTCTGTCTCAGGACATTCAGCAGCATGCTGGATTAAGTCCTTTAGTGTTATTTTTTGTGGGCTGCTCTGCACTCTGCCAGCAGCATGAGCATTTTCACTTCTCATCCTATCTGTCAGAACTGCAGCTCAAAAAGAAAAAGCATGCTGCTAGGCTGCATTAAAATAAAA
>NW_020456199.1:87011-94400 GCF_003342845.1 Nothoprocta perdicaria | reverse complement strand
AAATAAAAGTATCCCCAAACAAGGCACCATTCAAGTGCTCAGAAATGCAGATAGGATAGATCGAGCATAGGTTTTGTAGTGTTTTATTTGCCCTTACTGTAAGAAGGAATGTCTTAGCACGTGGAAAACTGAATTTGTAATTATCCACACAAGACAGTTCAGAAGGATGTCCGCATAGCCAGCAGTGCTGACCGACGGACGAGATCAACAATTAGAAAAATGATAAATGTCTTTTTAATTCTGTAAATATCCTCCACATAAAAGATGTGCTGTTCATTGGTATTCATTGGAAAAGGTTCCTCTTAATAACCATGCAGTAGATAAGAATTAATATCATCAAAGCATTGACTTACAGTGCTGCAGAATTGGTTGAGCTCTGAAAAATTAACACATTCACAATTGCCCAACTGGTTGTTTTGCTTGGCAAGGCTGCTTCCCAGTTGCTATTGTGAATTCACACACAGAGCCTTTGAATTTCTGAAGCCGGAAAATGGGAGAGCTGGGAACAATGAACTGTGCAATTTTTGTCTGGTGATGCAACCTGCAGAGAATTCCAGTTGGGGCAAGTCTACCAAAATCCTGTCTGGAATGACACCAAACAGCATCTATTAACCTCCTCAGTCATTAAAATTCTATCTGCATGAATTAGTGTTGTTTGTTTCCTTTATGTACTACCATACTTTCCCCTCTGTCTCTCATTGCCTGGGAAGACTATTCACACTCTTCCTGATAGGCACTAAAAGTGTATCAGTAATTCTACTTCCAGCTACTCTGGCATGTAGCAATTCACATGCCCATATGTGTCCTGATAAAAGAAATCTCTGCCCTTTCCTCTGTTAATACCAACATTTGCGCATGTGAGAGAACAAGTAGAGATTCTAACTCTTTTTCTTCTGGCTTCTTTAGGAAGCAGTATAATCATGATGCCCTGAGGCAAAACAAATTTGTGAACCATATTTATAAATGGTCAGAATGGCCACCAAATTCAACATTGCTTGTCCCTAGGGGACAATCAAGTTTATGAATTTTTGCCGATATTTGCTTACTTACAGATGCTATTAGACAAGAACCAGTGCCTTCTTAGTATTTGAGACCCTGCTGGAGAAAAAAAAAAAAAAAGAAAAAGTTGAATCTTACAGCAAAGAAAAACAAAGAAAAAGCTTACTAATGTGCTTCAAAAAAGTGGTATTTAAAATGCCAGCACAAAAAGTCCATGCTTGAAGCATGCTTTGTTGGTGCACAAACTGAGATRCAAGCTGTTCTTGAAAAGCCCAGCAGCTGATCACAAATCTTGGGAGGTGTTTATCTGATTTTGATATACATAGACGTGTTATGTATGTGTGCATGTGTATTCACACTAGGCATGTAAACATACATACATATATATTTATCACACGCTCTAGTCTGACTCTTGATAACGTGAAGGAATAACACAGGGCTATTTGCCAGCACTTGCGTGTTGGAAGGGGCATGATGAGGAAGGCCAAGTGCCCTCTTCTCTCCTCCATCGTGTACAAAGACCTGATCTCACCAGTTCTGATCAGCGTGTATAAATACCTCAAGGGAGGCAGTGAGGAGGAGGGGGGYGGCCTCTTTTCAGTGGTGGGCAGGGATAGGACTAGAGGAAATGGCTTCAAACTGAAGCATCAGAAGTTCCACAGGAACTTAAGGAAGCATTTCTTCACTGTGAGGGTGACAAAGCACTGGAACAGGCTGCCCAGAGAGGTTGTGGAGTCTCCTTCTTTGGAGATCTTTAAAACTCGCTTGGATGCAGCCCTGTGCCACGTGCTGTAGGTGACCCTGCGTGAGCAGGGGGGTTGGACTCGATGACCTCTGAGGTCCCTTCCAACCTTCGGCATTCTATGATTCTATGATTCTACCCTCCAGGCAAGCTGGAGGAAGCAGAAGGAGTCATGTAAGAACAACTTTCCAGCAATGTCATTCACCTGCTTCCCRCCTGTACCAGGAACAAGGGCATGGGCAGGGAGAAGGAACTGCCTGGGTCCCAGCAGGGTGCTTTCGGAGCAAGGGAGGGTGCTGGGAGCTCTGATGCCCGGGYGCTCCAGCCAGTTCAGCCCCTGCTTTGGTCTGGATTTTCAAAGTTAGTGCAGTCCACTTTTGTGTCTTGGTTCTGACTAGGAGAAGGTGGAAATAATTACAGCTAAAACAAGCTCTACTCTCACCTTCTACCCTTTCTATAGAAGAAAATAATCTGAACATTTTCCAGATTCTGAAAATTATCTTTTCCATCACACCTTTCTAAATGGAATATATATATATATACATATATATTTAGTTTAGCACTTCTGGATTATGATAAGACTGAAAAAGAGATGGGAGTATCGTGGGCACACACACAGACAACAGTAGAAATTACTAGTAACATGTAAGACTAATAATCTTCAGATTTTCACAGAAAAGTGATCCGATTGGCAGACACAGAGCATTCCATCACTTGGTTTACAAGCAAAAAATAACCAAGCCTTTATCTAGATTTTCGTTCTTAAGAAAAATGCATTTACTTAATTTTCTCCTTTTGTTTCTTTGTTTGTTGTTTAAAAAGGAGGATATGTAGAACTAAAAACATTTAGATTCTGCAGTTTCAAGCTTGTTTCTTTTTTTCGTGCTGAAATCATGAGTATCTTGAAATTTCTGCTTCTCTCTGCCTTGATTTCTCTATTTCTCCAAAAATAAACTTTACTACCTTAAAATCCTTCCTAAATTCATAATAGCAAATGAACCAAGCGTGGAATGATGCAATGTAAGTGTATAGCACAACCAAAGATGTGGAACATTGCTTCGAGAGTTACTTGAAGAAACCACAAGTTCCAACAAATGTCATTGCAAATATGCATTAGACTCTAAATATATATATATATATATATATATATTTCCAATGGTTTCATGTGGTACATCCACATCCAGTGGTACAGTTTAAACCTAAAAGGTTTTTGCTACTCAGCAGGTGGAGGAGCTGTAGAAAACTACCAGCTGACTCCCTGGTCCGTAAATAGCATAGTACTAAAATGTAAATGTTTCTAGTTGCTACATAGGATTTTACTATCAATTGATTGTTAGAAAAATTTGTTAGAAAAAGAATGACTTTGAGATTCAATGGGAATTTGAGGGATAAATCAAAATGTCATGCTTATGAAATCAAAATAGTTTATGGTTATTAATATGGCATAATCAATTCATAATAAACATTGCACATCAAATTTGAAAGAAATGTTTTGTATACTCAACATAATTTTCATAACTAGGTATAATAGATATTTAAACCAGTTACTTCAATACTTAACAACAATATCCAGCTTGTTTAATGTTTAATACCAATTAGAGATGAATAATGGGACAACTCATACTTAATAACAATAAAGTGTAATTGCACATTTATTACAACCATAATTTTATACAATAAAGTAACAAAGTTTATCTTACAGCTTTTACCTTCTAAATCAGAAAGAGATTCTTGTAATAATCAATATTTAATTAACTTACAATCACTCATAATAACTGCGCCTTAAATGTGAATTAAATACCTCTTTGAGTCAGTTTAAATGTTACTCATTTTTCCTGTGTAGGTCACTTTAACTAAAGTTTATGACCAAAATTTATCCTTATTGGTGCTGTGGGCAAGACATCTGGAGCCCCAGAAAAAAATTGTARAATATTAGGGAAATCTTCTTATGCTTTGATAACTCTTAGGACTATTTTTTGTCAGACATTTTTCTTCCAGATATTTCWTTATTTTCCAGACAGATCATTTTAACTTATATTAACATATCAGAGTGACAGAAGTTCTTTTTAACTTACATCCACATACATATTATATTGTTTTCTTAAATTCAGAATAAATTCAGTGAATTGAAATTATATGTCTCTATATAACAGCAAATAGCAATACAGGCCCTTGACTACCACAGTTTTAACTCTGAGTTCAGGGAGTACTGACCTAAGCAAGATCTGGTTTATTTACCAATTCTCTCATAAATAATACCACATTAGTGAATAATAACATTTCTAAATATGGTGACAATAACAAGGTATAGAAGAAAGTAAATTTAAAGGATATGTTGATAACAGAGTGGTCAGAGGAAGAATTTGGAGGAGTTTCTCAGCAGCATGGCTGTGTCTTAGGAAGGCTGTTCCTGCCTCTTCTTAAGGATGTGTAACTTGAACAACAGATTTCGTTTGCAGAACGTCACAGCTTTTCAGCCTGGGTTTAAATTTCAKCATTGCCTAAAACTAGAGTCCTAAAATCAAGCTCATGTCATCTTTTAATAACTAAACTGTAAATTTTCTTGCTATTTCTTCCCTAAAATCTCTGTCTTCCCTAAAATAATATTCCATCTTCCTCCTGCCTGATGCAGGTTTCTGGAAAAAGATTCCCTTTCTGCATACTATCTATATCTGAAGTCCTGGCAACTAGCAGCTTACTCCCCATCAGAATTGTCCATTTTGTATGGATATGCTCCTGGAGAACAGATACTCCTAGAAAAATTTGTACGACAGCTTTGTTTAGATTGTTTTGCTGTTGCTTTTGTTATTTTAAGCTTAAGGTTCTCATATCTACTATAATTTAAGACATCTCCGTTCTGGAGCCTCTTTGAGCAGCACAGCCTTTTTTGGKTTTTTTTTGACTAAATTCATAGGAGACAAAATCTACAACAAAACAAGGCAGAGAACAGAGGCACAGGGATACAAATGAGACTAAGAAGGAAGAACGAGATACCAATTAGCCCCCAAATGTATGATGATACCAAAGAAAAGCTGAAAACTGGGAGATGAGTACATTGGCTTTCATTTATCAAGCACATCCATGATGGTGGTTAAAGACAGCAATATTGTACAGTATCTTTTCCCGTTTCAATGTCAAGGAAGATGCCCAGAAGCAATATTTGTGATGGCATCTGAAGCCATATGAGTYAAGTCTTGCCAATATTTCACTGAATTTTCTTAGATGTTAGACCCCCACAARAGTATTTCTCTACCACCTTTTGCTAGATGCTGGCTGGTAAGAAGAATAATTTACTGACCTTCAAAGAGAGAGAGTAAACAGGTGATTGTGGTGGTATAAAGATATAACTAGGTAGGAGGTTTAAAAGTGGTCTAAGATAAGCAGAAGAAGCCAATTGAAAACCACAGGTGAGGATGGCATGCTTTGCTTTCCCGATATTGCAGAGCAGCATCCCTGGCTTATTTAAAGTTTAGAGAGCCAGGATTTAGGAAGACCATAAAAAATAAAATTGCTGTCATTGAAAGGGGAAAAAATGATTAGGTTTTTTAATGGTGGCAGCAGTTAAGCTTCAGTAAACCAGAGGAAAAGGTTGGACTTGCTTCTGATAGAAATTCTGCTTCAGAGCTGGGCTGAGGACAAGCTAAATAAATTACAGATTTGAGCAGCAGTGTTACAGTCAGGCACCTAATCTTTGGAAAAGAAATCCTAGGAGCCTTGTGGTGAAAACCTCTTCAGTTTTGTGACTAGTAGAAGTTCTGGGTTTCCCCTCAGAACTGTGATTACCCCTGAAATCAATTTGTGGGATTTTTTTTTTTTTTTTTTTTTTTTTTTTTTTTGATTCAGGCAGAATAAAATGTCTTTAAAGCACCTGATGCAGAAAGCAAATTATGGCTTGCAAAAGAGAAACATTTTCTTCAGATTCATGAATGCCTTATTATGCTGGGCAATCAAAATTTTGGCTGCAAAAGCAAAACTTAAATTAATCTCTGCCGAGATCATAATTAGCCCTTGAAGTGGACTTAAGGAGCCGGTGGAATTAGCCATATGGAAACCAGCCCACAAGCAATAACAACAAATTATAGTTTTTCCAAGAGGTGGTATGGTTTGAGCCCATGCAATAAAACAAAATCACTAACCACTCTGCAYGTGATGTCATAAAAACATGGATCCTGCGAATAGTTTTAAAAAATATATATATAGATTATTTTTTGATTGTTTGCTAAAGGATTATAAAATCTTTGAAGATTTTATCTGATATTTAATATTATCTCTTTCTAAAACAACAGTTTACTTCCATTCACAGTCTTGCTAAAGACAYACTGACAGAGAGCAAATGCAGACAACTCACTGAGAGAAAAACTTCATAGACACAAAGTGGCTTAAGAATAAAGAGTAAGTCATTATTTTCCAGCAGGGAAAATCCAATTAATTTCAAATATATACCTCTACTCTAAAGTTACAAAATACTTTGAAAATATAACCCTGAGAATTTTAAACTAAAAGAAAGCTAATAATCTTTGCTGACTTTAGACCCTGAGTAACAGTGGCAGAATCATTGCACTTRGCAGTTACACATTAATGGAAGCACCTGAGTGACATTCACAATAAATGATTAGATGAAAAGCATGCTTCCCGCTGGGCCAGAAGAGTTTGTTTTGCTCTATTTGCGTGCAAAATCTAAAGCCTATGACTACTGAAAGAGACTCACAGTCTGCTCAGAATTAGCAAAGATAAAGAGGGGAAGGGAAGACTTATGTAGTCTGTATACTTGAAATAAGTATTATCATAGCACAGTGTGAAGTATTTTTCCATGGAAGTATAGTTAATTAGCAGTTTTAATACAAAAGACTCATGTATTAGTTGTCTGAAAACAGAAATTATAGGTGACAGCTACCTGTGAAAATATACGCAGCCCACTCCTTTCCTTGGCAGTGGGCTACACTGGGGTCTGTGTGAACTGAAGTTTAAAAAATCAATTAACAGCATCTTCCGCAATATTGTCCAAGTTAATTATATACAAAGCTCACATAGGCACATAAAGGAAGCTGTAAAAGAAGAATGGAAAAAAAAAAAAAAAGCCCCAGCCTCAGCTTGCTTAAAACAGAGACCACAAAAGCCCAGGGGAAATACAACTGTCTAATGGATATTTCCCTCCTCCTCCTGCTCATCTTCTGCTGCACTGCAAAACTTTAATATCTCATCAAGTATATAGCAGCCATAAACTACTGTCCTTTTTTTTATGTAGTTTCAGATGGAAGAAGGAGCACATTCTTTATAATGACCTAAACCTATCAAATRAAATAACACTTTGAGATGATGAACTCTAAATTATGAGTGATTATTTCTAAATTCATTACAACTTTGTTTGACATTTTTATTGCCTTCTTAATTTCTTCCAGCCAAGCCACAGAAGTTATTACTCATGGTATAAACAGTGCACCAATTAGAGAAAAGGGTTTTCCAGGTTTGCACTTACGCTGTTTGGCTTCTGAAGTGAGATGACTATACCAGATAAAGGAATGTCATTGAAGCAAACATCAGCCTCAGAAACATAAAAATAAAATAAAATAAAATAAAATAAAATAAAATAAAATAAAATAAAATAAAATAAAATAAAATAAAATAAAATAAAATAAAATAAAATAAAA
>NW_020456199.1:72194-86966 GCF_003342845.1 Nothoprocta perdicaria | reverse complement strand
GTTAAGCAATTAAAATGCACAACAAGCTGTTGACAGAGATATTATTAGCTCCATTTTACAGATGGAGGCAAAATGTCAGGAACTGAGTCATGTCACAGAACAGACACCAGCAAGCGCCCGCTCGTAGTGGTGGCACCACCAGACCTATTGCACAAGGAGCACTGGATATTTGGGGAGTTTTATCCCACGTGTGGGTGCCACAGAGCTTTACACCCCAGCATGAGCRCATGTCGCAGCGTAGGTTACATCCCCACAGGTACCACGCACGGATGCCAGAGCTCTGGTGGGGTGGCAAAGACAGCACGGATCTCATTTTGTTGCCCAAATGAGAAATCCCGCTCTTTGTTGCTGAAATTTGGATCAGATCCTGAGGTAGGATGGAGCCTAAGCTTCACACTCCCACTCCTCAGCACGGAGAAGAATATGTTTGACTTGTGGGAAAAGGATGACAGGAGCATGCATGGGTGTGATAACATTTGTACTCCAGTGAGGTCAGCCACTTAGAGCTAGGCTTGAAGGCATCAGTCTGCTGGGATCTCCAGCACAACAGACTAAATGCATTTTGAGGCTTTTTGGCCTCCTTCTGACAAATCAGGTACGGGCCATTCCCTGAGGCAGGACATTCATCACATTTGGCAAATCCTATGTTCCTCTAATTTCTCCCTCTGGCTGGGTTTGCAATTAAGAACTTACAAACAATTTTCAAACTGTAGCCAAGAAAAATTYAAGAAAACGCTGAAGTCTGACAGTGACAGGAGACCAGTTTTGCTGAGGAAGGCGGTTGGTGCCCAAACACAGTGACGGATGGGCGCCAGGGCAGCTCGCAAAGCTGCCCTGATGATAACTGCCAGCACATATATATTGTTTGGCAGATATTTCCTTCTCATCTAACACTCTTGGCGGGGAAGGAGCTGGATTTTAGCACTTAGGAGAAGAAAAGAATGCTTCCCCTGGAATGAGTAGTTAGCAAAATCCCATAACATTATCCACTCTACAAGATGATCCACAAAAAAAAGTGTCTTGATCTTCCCAGAGCAATGATGACACCAGAGCAACGATGATACCAGAGCAGCTCAAGAGAGCTCCAGGAGCTACATCTGCCCAGGTCCACACTCCAGCACCTGCCTACCTGCCCCATCCTGCTCTCCTGCAAACTTGGAAAAGCGGAGCAAGAGGCAAGTGTCAGGCAGCAGAACGGATGGGCTGGTACCCACAGATGCAGCCTCTCCATCCCCACCAGAATTTTCCCCATTGCAACAGGTAACGCCTGGCCACAGTGCTGCTATACTAGAAACCTGCCTTCACAGCAGCACAGAGCTCATCACACCACCCATGGGGCTTACAGGGACCAGCCTGGAGGCACAAAGTAATTTTACCTACCGAGTCTGTAATTTCTGTGGGAAAAGTGCTGGTATTTGAGATAATTCTTTGACTGATTAAGTTCACTTCATAAAGTATCAGATTCCCTGTACACATCTTAAGTGTCGGGTTTCATTACTTCTTAATCTGCATGTGTCCTACTTTATTAATATGTGATGGTTTATCAGCCCATAGAAGATCAATGTTCCAGCTGCACAACACCTCAGTGAAATATATCTTTAAAGAAACGCTAAGGATCTGAGATGCCCCACTGAAACAACACACTTAAGCAATGAAACACTCTCCTGTGCCTGCTGCTGTTAATGTCATACCTTTCAGCAAATGTAAGCACAGCGAGTCACTCTCTGTCCTCACTCCTTCCCTTRGCTGTGTCTCTTCATAGATACACAATCATAGGGCAATGTTTAACCTCAGACAGAAACCCCATCAAATAGCTCATACTTGCCCTTGGAAGCTGCCAGGAGGTCAACTCTGTTGAAAAACAGACAGTCAGAAATRTTTTCCAGGATCTAAATATTGATTTAGGAAATGAAATATTTGGCCTGATAACAGTTCCTGATAGATAATTATCYTCTATCATTGTTTCAGCTCTTGACTTTTCTTCCCACCCGTCATTAAACAGCTACTTTTTGCACTCAGGTTGCAGCTCATATTTTCCCTGTGCACTATGCTTGCTGTTCCAMTTCACTGTTATTAATATTGTATTGCCAGTTTCCTTAATCAAATGGTGGTTTATTTATTCCCTGCTCAGGATGAGATTAATTATAATGAAGTAGTGACCACAGCTGAGTTCCAAGAGTCTTTGATGCTTCCAGGGAGAGGAAAGAAGCTGTTCATGACAGTATAAATATCTAGGTAGGGAGTATTAGGAAATATTTAGGATATATTAAATCTCATTTCAGACAGGCAGACCTTTGTGTGATACATCACTGCTGGATCAGCTCCCTCCTCAATGCTGAGCAACTTTGTAAGGCTTTGCATTAACTCATCACACCAGTTATAACCACGTCTCCATGCAGCTGTCATATAATCACCTCTGCTACAGAAGCTGGTTATGCAAGATGGCTTGTTAGRCCAGGAGCTACAGTGCAGCCGTCACAGAGCTTTATCCACCTCTTTCCCTGTTCTTCAGGATACAACCCGAGGACACAACCACACAGTAGCTCTGTGACACATTGTGTCTGGTGCATCCATAGGCTCAAAGCACTTACAAGACTCCAGATATTTCCATGTCCTGTGGTGGGTCATCATTTCTGAATTCATCTTCACAAAAGTATTATTTCATGTTGTTTCAAAAATAAGACAAACGGATCAAGAAATTCTCAGTGCCTTTCTGCCAAGAAGTGTCCCCCACAATACTTGTGGCTTTGTGTTAATAAAACATAAAGAAATAACTGGATTGAAATCTACTGGGAAATCTAATCAGCTGCATAAATGTTTGAGTGTATAAGTCTTGCAGGATCCTTCCAACAGTAAGGCTGTTCAGCTGATGTGACTGCTGCAAATATGAGCACAATAACTTAGATTATATTCCTATTCTTGCAACGTTTTAAGGAAACTAATCATAAAACACTTTGAGGTTGGAAGAGACTTTTAGAGATCATCTAGTCTAACCTCCCGCATGTGCAGGGTCATATAGAGYGTGCTTTAATCCTTAAAAATACTGGCTCTGTAATCTGAATGCTACAGTTCCAGAAAGTATAGAAACATTCAGCAATTTAAAAGTAAAAATTTTGCATCTTCTCCCTCATTCAAGGAATATTTAAAACATTTTTCTTTCATTGATTTTTTTCAATCTAAATGCTTCCAAATTTTTTCCTCTCTTGTTATGACGTAAACAGAACCCTATTATGATATGGTTTGTTAAGTCACAAAACTCACTGATAAACACTCTATTTTTTTTTGTGGCGTATCTCAAATATGTGAAATATGTGAAAAGAAACAATCTGYATTTCACCTTTTGTTATACAAATATATATATTTGCTAATACAATCTAATTTAGAAATCTTTGCTGAGGTTTAATAGAGGTTCTTAGAAAAAAAATATTTCAAGGCAGGGAGAATTTAGATATCAAGATTTGGTTTAGTAATTGCTCATTTGCTACAAGTCTTCCATCCATACAGAATAATTAGCAGGTTCTCAGGTTTTCAGATTGGACAAAAATGCATTTTTTTTTGTCTACATAGAGCTGCAGATCTTAACACGCCTGAACAAATGGGCACATGGACACATGCAAATGGACACATGCAAATGTATGCACTCATCTTTCCATGAATGCTGTAAAAAAGCTGACTTTAAAGCAGAAAGCTGGAACCAGAGTGCCTGATGCTTGGAAGATTAGAGATTTTGTTGTTGTTTGTCCTTCATTCCGCGGGCAAAATATAATTTCTTCAGTGTTTTTAGTCATCATATTTTAGTACTTTTGTGCACCACATCAAACAGATATGGTCTCTTTGTAAAGGGAATCTCATCTGGTGGTAAGTGAAAAAAATTAACAGCATTATACATAATAAATACATAAATACAATTTGTAGAACATTCAGGTTATTTTAGGAGGCTAATAATCAATCCAAAGTAAGAGGCAGCAGAAGAAAACAGGACAATAGCTAAGAATTCACAATATGGTATGTACCCCAAAGCCTAAACAAACACTAAACTGCATGACATTCCTGTTGATTCATTAAATTAAACTGATATTAAACAGATTTCTTAGCCCAAGACTTTCAGATAATAACTATACTGTGGAAAAGGGGTAAATAATCATCTGTCTTTCCTTCTTTCTGTGGAAATATTCGTGCTCTATAGCAGGAATTCAGCTCTATTCGTAGTGATTAGGCAGCACTATTACCCGGCTGTCCATGGCTGACAACAGCATGTATCAGTGCAAAAGCAGCAGTAATAACCACATCATTTCATTGAGAAGGGAAGGCTGGTGCTGGCAGATAAGTGACAGAAAGCTTTACTTTTTGCTTAAATGCTTAAAATGAAAAGCCCAAAGAAAAAGCAAGGCTGCAAATGTGGAGTTTTAAGATGTAATTATTGGAATAAAATTACACAATACACGCTTGCTCGCACACTGCTGCTCACAATAGGTGAGAAGGACAGAGCTCACAGATCCTCTCTATTCAACCTGCAATAAATTTAACGTCTAGGGATATGTCTTTGGTGTGAGCTAATGAAAGTTTTATGTGTTTTTTTTCTGTTGTCTCCACTGGCTGGGTGAATATCCCTGGGAACGAGCAGTATCCCAGTTGCCATTCACCCCAGACCTGAGGGTGAATTTGCCTTTGTCCCAGCCCTAAGCATCAGGGGCTGGAAACCCCTGTGTTTGGAAGCCACTGTGTTTGGCCCTCTGATTCCTGGGGCACAGCATGGGCTGAGGGTGATGCCTCAGGAGACAGACAGTATTACAAAACTTAAAGGGTACGTAAGCTTCATTTCAATCTGGAATAGACTGTCTCAAGGTGGAAATGCTCCTACTTAAAAATAAAGGTAGAAGAAATGTTGAAAAGCCACTGTGATAATTTCATATGCACCCCACAGTCACAGTATGGAGGCCACTCTTTCTGCTGCTCTGTAAAACATCAGCAACAGCAAAAAATAAAATAAAATAAAATAAAATAAAATAAAATAAAATAAAATAAAATAAAATAAAATAAAATAAAATAAAATAAAATAAAATAAAATAAAANATCTCATAGCTAAGCATTATTTTGAAAAAGGAATCAAATCCAGGCTTTTAATCTGAATTCTTTACATACCCTTAAAATTCTGTCAGTTGGGCTCTACTAGCTATTTATTTTCATATCTTCTCTTTCAGTAACCAAGCCATTACCTAGAATAGATCATGTTATGCTTGGGGAGGAGGTGGAAGGAGAAAATAAAGGCTGTGGAAAGGGGAAAGTAACTTACTATTCATATTGTTCAGAACCATGTTACCTAACATGGTGTTTTACAAAATAAAAAGAATGTTAACTAAAAATGCTTATACTGTACAGACAGCTGTAAATCTGTAAGATCATGTTATTCTAAATGCCATTTCTCACATGTATTTTTATCTCTAATCACTTTTTTCTCTTATAACTTCTTCAGCTCTTCTTGCATTTTTTCCTGTTTTGCCCATGTGCAGCCCTTCCCTTTTCCAAAATTCTTTTAAATAGAAAATATGCTAGTGTTAGAACATCCCCCACCTGCTGTTACCAGAAGGCAAATATTTGCTGTCCATGAGTAATGAACTGTATCTTTGAAAAAAAACATGCAAAAAATCTTTGCTTGGGACATATTTAAAAATATACTTAATTGTAGTTTAATTTTCCTGCTGCAGTTCATCAAGTYGAAGAAAAAAAGACTGAAATCAATTAAGTTAAAAAAATCACAGAATTTCTCAGCCATGAATGCATGTATGTATGTCACTTGCTGGTAAATTCATCTCTGTTCTGTGCAACAACTCTGCTAAGGACCTGGAAAAAAAATATGTATAAAGTAAATATAATTTCAATGTGCAATATTAATAGAGAAATTTGTTTGCAAATTCAGTAGCAGATTTTTTTTCCACCAGTAGATTGCTTTAATGCTTGAAAAATATTAGTTTTATTCATATTTATGCATGAATATTTTTTCAATGCAAATTGTAACACTAAACTGGAAAGAAGTGGATGTTTATTTTGGTTCCAAAACTCACACTGTTTGACTTATAAATTTCTACCTATATTTATTCCTTACTTTGGGGAAAAAAAAAAAAAAAAAAAAAAAAGGAAGAAAAAGGGAAGAAGAAGAAGGTGGACCAGGTAAGGCTGAGGGTAAATATATAATCCATGACTTCTGGAGTACACTTCTTTCAGTGGAACTGTCTAAGAAGATAAAGCTTAAGCATGAATTAACAAAGTAATATTTGGGTCTTTCTATCTCCTAGCCAACACACTTTGAAGTTTATATGTAAGGCTTCCAAGAAAGATTGCACAAGCTTCAGACTCTATATTAGTAATGTCTGTGAATAGTGTTGTAATATCTGATATCAGTCAAAAAGACATGACACATTGCCCACATGCTATATTTAATAACTACTTTAACTTAGCTTATATTAAAGACATTGCAAAGTCCTGCTTGGCTTGATGCGTCAGATGCCTACCGATTTGCACACGCAAGTACATAGCAAAGGCAATTACGCTTACAGATCTGAGTCCATAAGCTATGTGTCACTTTCAGTAAAGCTGTCTCTTTTGAAATGTGCTAAGGCACCCAAGCCTAATTCAGGTAGTCAGCAAACTGCAGCATCTGCCAGCTGAAAAATATGTCATTGCCTGATATTCCCTCATCCACCATTTTCCTTTCAGACTTGATGTTAGCTGAACACATAGGTACCAAATATCTGAAAGACAAAAATAGAAGCCTGGAAGGGGAGAAGTGTGTAAGGGGCGCTATGCAAAACCTGGTTAAGACAGGTCCTCACTCACTGTTTTGTGGTATTTCCAAAACACAACAGTAGTGTAAGTACATGCTCTCAAGGGTCACAACTGCTTCTCTCTCTCGATTATTCACTAGAAATATGGTGGAAAATAAAAACATCTGGATCTTCATTGGGGAACATTATAATAATTTCTATCTTGAGGGAGGGAAAAATCAGGTTAGGATATGAGAGAAATCAAGTATGCCCTCAGAGCAACCAAAAGCACAATTATTTTGTTCCAGATTAAGTAAGGATATTGTGAACAATTGTTCGCCAAGCTGGAAAATAACCCAGTGGTAAACATGGCTTTTGAAAAATTTATTGCTGGGGTAAAAACCACAGCTCTGAAAGTAACATGTTAGCAAGACAATAACGGTGAAAAATGAACAAACTGGAAATGATCAATGCAAGTCTAAGATGCATCCCGAACTCAGGATTAAACAGGATATACTTGCATCTTTGTTATGTATAAAACTTTGACTTTTAAGCTAGATGCATAAACTGCTATAATGGAGGATTTGTTGGCAGAGGCTCTTCTCTCAGATAGGGAGCCTGATACTAACCTATGCAGAATACATTTGTACCTATGGGCATAAAAATTACTGTGCCTAGGCCAGCACGGTCCTTGCAATCCATCCTTCTAAATAAGAGGCTTTATACAATCAAACAGTCATAAGCCAGCCCTGGCACAGACAGAGAAGGGTCATACTCTTCATTTTACACACAGAGAAACACTCAAATGGGGGGTTCAGAGGAGCCAATGTGAAAACCAGGGGCACTTTGCCACCTTTCCCTGTGCTGGGAGACTCTCTCTGCGGACCTGGCACCTCCTGCAGCTGCCCTTTGCACTGGCAACACAGGCAGCGTGCTCCCTGCCAGTCACCACAATAGCTGTGGTAGCGGGTGCCCCTTCCCACTTACACAGAGCTGGTCTCCCCGTGGGGCTGGAGCTGCTCTTTCAGATATTCTGTCCCTTGGAGTGTRCCCCTGTCCTCCGTGGCTGTGCAGGAGACCATGCAGGGATCATCAAAATTAGGTTGGATGATTTGCTTGCTCCACATTTGCACCATTCTGCAGGTGCTTTGTGTCTAAGGAATCATGGGGGAAAAAATGTGCCAAAAATGTCAGTGAAGCAATCCTTTTCTTTATGATGCTTATGTATTTACTCAGACACGAAGAAAGAGAAACCCATTAGCTTTGCCTCTAGATAGATGTACTTCCTCTTCTAATGTCATCTTGGTCTGGAGTCAGGAGGATCTCAGCATAACACTTCTCTGCTAAACAGGTAAATTATTTTTACAGGCTTCTGGACTATTTCAAACCTTTCTAGGCTTTTTACAGCTGTTAACACTAAGAGGAACAACAAGCACTGTCACTGAATGTAAGCCATTATTCCTCTTCTTTCTTTCTCTCTTTATTTCTTTTTTTAAACTATGCACTGAAGTTTTGCAGTTTAATTAATGTATGAGCTTATTTACTTTTGTTCAGTAGGGACTTAGTGGTTTAAGAAATGGCTGTCTGGCAAATATTATTTTTACAGATAAAACATTTTTCTGCTCGGGTGCACTTAAGCCTAAATGATAAATGCATAAGGGCAAAGGAAAAGCTGTAAACACYCCAGCTGAAGTAGGGATCCAAAACAGAACACATAGTTCTCATGGTTTTTTGTTCATTAGTGGTTTCAGTGGCTGTTCATTCAGCCTGCTTCCCCCAAGACAATATATATCAAAAGAAAACTGAAGGTATAAGGACTATATGCTTAGAAAAAGACCGTTCTGGAGGTAAAAGTTCTTCTGTTGTTAATTATAATAAATTTGGAGGGTAGATGATATTCACAGAACCCACCTCTTCTTACCCTTGTTAGCTCCTTTCCACATTCCTTGTGGAGAAGCTGACACACATATCTTTAATATAACTCCTGGTGCTGTAGTAAAACATCCTGCGGTTAATTTCTCTAATCCATTTAAAGTAGCAGGAGGCTTAACAGCTGGGGCTCATCATGTCCTCCTTTTATGCTGATTCAGTGGTCAGCAGAAAATATGATGATTCCCAGATGTTCACACTTGATAGACTCAACAGGCTTCAAGAGGAATACAGGAGATATCAGTGACAGGTGTTTCTTTCTTACCATCATAAGGGACACAGAGGGAAATGGGGACATGATTTTTAAGTAAATAGGTGGTCTGAAGGTAATTACAGAATACTTGTTCTCTGCTTCTGAGATACAGAGAAAAGCAAATGTGACTTTGCATAGCCTTAACACATAATAGACTCCATTTCTATACATGTAGTACAGCACCTTTAACTTCTGTTTGTTAACAAAATCTGTAGGTAAACTTGGCAATGCAGTATTCTGTTTGCAGCAGGCAATACATATATTTAAACTAAAGCTTAATAAAAAGCTACGGAATTATGATATTTTTGCCATTTTTGTAGTATTTAAAAAGCTGCATACTGAAAATTGATGGTAGCCAAATGAATCAGAAGAGAAAGTAAACAAACCAGCTAAACAGAGAGATGGTGTTGTAATTGTTTGATTTTAAATTGGGTCACTAGCTCTCAAAATTGAAAAATAAAGGATGGAGCTCTCCAGTGCATATGAAGACATGTTGGATACTTACTGGTCTGTTGCATGGGTTTCMATGTACTGTAAATAATTAATTATCAGAGACAACATTCAAGGATTTCCTCTCCCAAAGAGGAACAGAAGTGCATTTTTAATACAAAGTAGAACAGCTGTATCAAGAGAGATGCTGTGCTCCCAGTACGTCTTCCAGTCTAGTAGGTGTTTGGCAGAGATATAGAGGACTAGGAGCTTGAATCAGGCTCAAGGAAGGATGCATATTTGAGCCAAGCAGTGTGACTGCATGGAAAGAGGTTGTTTGGCAGCATATCCTGTCTTTTGAAAACAGCAATATCCTTCCAGCTCTCTTTTGGCTGTTCAGTACTTCACTATGATTTGGTTGGTAAATTGGTGAATCTCTTGCTCAGCTAATGACTAGGATTCCACAATCTGAGACCTGAATAATTCTTCATATCAAACATTATTGCCCCCAGAGGAAGAACCTTGCCTCCCAGCTGGGCAACACAAAGCTGTTGACTTGGTTAAACCTCATAAAGTGGTAGATCAGGCCAAGCATAGGCAGGAATTGTAACTTCTAAAATGAGCATCAGTCAGTGACCYTTTTGGTTTGTCATTGGACAGAAACAGCTTGTCAATATCAATTAGAAAAGTAAGAGAAACATGGACAATCCCAGAGCTAAAATGTGATTTTAGTGTACACTGCAGAAATGCATTTGAATATATCAAGTACTGGTGAGGTCTCCACATCTTAGCCAAACAACCGATTCCTTAGTGCTCCAGGTAATGAGATGACATGGAATCCCATTCTTTCAACATAATCTCCTCTATCCTACATATAGCTAAATGCCAACCTTTGATACCCATCATGTCACAGCCACTGAGCTAGAAGAATGTCATCTCCCTGGTGCACCTTCCCTCCCTCTTCCTCATGAGGAAGTTAGTCACATAGAGTTGTGGCTGCAGTGAAACTTCCACGGTAGAGGATTGTGCCACAATGGGCAAGTCAGCCTCCATGGGTGAGCAGATGACTGCCAGTTCTCACAGAATATGAACTTTCCCTACAGCGAGGTGCAGAAAAGCACACTTTTAGATCAGTGTGGGGGCTGCATTGCACAGTGCCACTTTTCTTCTAATTTCCACAAGGTACTTTCGGTCTATCTTCTTCATTCCTCTGGAGCCTGCTGTGGGCCTCTTCGCTCCTGTTTCAACACATTGGAATTAATAAACCTTCCTGATTTTTTTAATACAAAACAGTGTTTTTTTTAATAAAAAACAGTGAGAACAGGGAGCTAAGTGTGCATCTTAGCCAATGCTCAGAGCTCTTCTGTGGCTGCTTTCGCTCATACTATAAGTTGCCTACCTGGGATGCAGCTGCTGCTGATCAGAACAGTTTGAGACTCTTTGACACAGGACAAATTAGGGATATAGTGTAGATGGCTATAACATCATAGTAGGTGATAATAGGAAGGACTGAGGAGAGATAGTCCTTTCACAGCAAGTGCTGAGCATCATTTTCCAGAATATASCTCAACAGTTAACTGAATCTCATCATAATTTTGGTCTGGTTTCCAAGATAAGTAATGTATGCTGAAACCTGAATGTGATGAGCTTCCTCTGAGGTCAAGTAATTGCTCTCTCTGCAAGTCATTCCTTTAGCAGCAAGAGTGCTACATATGGGTGTTACTGCAAATGAAGCCATCCAATTAACTAACTTATCTCCTTACCAATTAACCAACAGCTAACATCAGCTTGTTACAAAAAACACAGTCCCCAAAACCAAGGCAGGTTGTGTAGCAGGCCATGGCCCATCTAACCCATAAAAATGATCTGTTGACAATTTCGTCATGCAGTATGAGCTGCTCCACTTTCAGGCTCTAGCAGTAAGAGAATGGTCCTTTTCTTCTTGCTTCTCTGAAGGGAAGCACTGTGGTTCAGTTGCTCTAGACGTGCCCTTGAGCTCAAAACCTTTCTCCTTTTTGCTCCATTTTTTGGACATTTGCCCAAGGCTAGATATATACTAATCSTTACAAATATTCTGACCTTGTTTTTATTAAAATGCTTTTTGGAGAGGTAATCATTTCAAACTAGGACAATTCTGAAAGCTTGTGTTCCAAATGTGTTTCATTTAGCTTCCAAATACGCTTTTTCTATTTGTGTGTATGAGTGTGTGTTTTACTATCAGTAATGATAACTTTTAAACAAAGTGTATTCCTGCTCTTTATTTTGTCCTTTGAAGAGAATTACTTACGTAGCTATTATACATTGTTTGGCATTCATTCAGTTGAACTCTGCTATACAGTACATCCTTTTGTGCAGCTGTCACTGTGACACTACCTCTCTGGGCTGTCTCCACCAACTGGTTAGCATTACCTTTTCCTTTCAAGAGCTAAGTGGATATGCTGTATTTTACTCTGACAGCTGGGCCATTTTATTTGAGCCTTATTGGACTTGATAGTTACCTTTAGGGAATGTCTTTTTCAATTGTTTATTTCCAAAGTCCTCTGTCAGTTCAGACTGTGAAAGACAAAGGAAAATGCTGAAATTGCTGGTACTGATGCATCCACGTGGGATAAAAAATGGTTGGGACATCACTGCTCTTTGGACATTTCAGAAGGCTATTTGTATCCTATTAGGGCACCAAAGAGAAGAGGAGAGAGAAGCTGTTTCCAGTTTGTCTTCTGGCAAAGGWTCTTTAAAAACATTTTATTTTTATTGAGACTTCTTTGTTTGTTGCCAGTTAGGTACTTGGTAATCTAACTGGTGTGATGGAAGCCATGACAGAATCCAAACAGAGATTTGTGCTCCTCATTACAGTGAGACACACCACTGTGTAAGAAATGTTACAGAGACACCATGTCCTTGATGATATGGCATTTACTGGCACAGCAACCTCTAAGTCCCTCAGTCTTCCCCTATGAATTTTGTTAGACTTGGGCTTTATTTTCTTCTCCTGGGTGGTGTGCATTTCAAGTGACACATTTGTATACCTACCTCAGAAAGTAAAACCTCCAGATAAAAGTGTGGTTCTAATAAGACTTTATGGGCAGAGTCAGGGGGTTCAACACCAACAAAGTACATTTAGCACACTTAAAACACTTTCCACAGCCTTTTGAACAACCTTTGCTTAACATTCATAGTCTATATGAAAATTGATGACTAATTAGCGAATAGAAACAACTGGATGTTATCTTTGTTTCAGCCATACAGTTGTAAAACTGATTAAATTTATTGTTTCCTGTATATATGACTGTATTTTTGAAGAACTCTAGGTCTAGTCACCTATGGTCATTTCAGTTGTTTCTCATAATTTCTAGATCATCTTTTCAAGATAACCAGCTTAGTCCTAAAAGGAGATATGAGCCAGACTTGGATGGCCTCCAATTCTAAAATCTGGCCAACAGAAAAAAAAAAAAAAAAAAAAACCTCTTTTCAAATTAAGTTAGCAGCTAAATAGATCAATATATCACATGAATTTTCCGTGGATTATTTACAATGCACACAATCCAAACCAGGCAAATACAGAGCTTACAAACATATTTTTTGATTCTATTCTTAACCCACATTATTTCCTTAGAAATGTCAAAACAGAGAAGAGTTGGTATTTGGCTCTTATTTTACCTCAGGCACTACTATAGGTTGATGCAAGGTATAAAACAGAAAGTGAAAGATGATTGCCACTTTTGCAAGGAATCTAATCAAAAAATAAGTCAAGCTGTATCTGAATCCTCCTGCTCTTCTGTCCTTTCTACAATATTTTGTGCTACAGTAATTCGGGCACACGCCATTCAGAATAGGATTCTGCACAGACTATTTTTTTGGACTTTTATGCTCTTTGCAGACCTTGCATAAGGTTTGTTATTTATGTTTCAGTAGAGAGCCAAAGTATGACAATAACGTGACTGAGTAGAAGGGAAAAATAACCATACATTTTGTGGGGACATTGCCTGAGATTCAGATCTGAAATTGTTCTTGTACATATATACTATTATATTATAATATTATAGCATTATAATATTATAATAATTCTCTATAATTCTTATATATTCTTGTATATAAGCTGGTAGAAAGAAATGCAATGCAGAGTAATCCAGAGTGGTACTACTGTCAGTCTGACAAGTAAGCAAGAAAACCTCTTCATCAGTCGTTATTCCTCATTCAGTGCAGTTGGTGCAAATCTCTGAAAGGATTCATAAAAGTCTGTTAAAACCTTATCTTTCTTGATTTTTATCTTATTGTTCTTAAAGATAAAATCTGGAGAAAAACAACCCAATGTCTTTCTCAAAATTTTATATTACTTTATATACTTTATATATTTTATATTACTTTTATAAGGAGAAGTCTTAGGCAGTCTTGCAAGACTTGCAAGACAAGAGAGCACCTCTAGGTTTTATTTGCCATGGCCAAGCTCACTGACAGACTGCATCAGCAGCACACTCACAGTCCCTGGTGGCTGAGCCTTGTGAAGCTCAGGGTGAGCATCCCAAGCTCTGCTGTGCTTAGGGCTTTCCAGCGCTGCCTTGGGCCCTGACTCCTGAGGGACCCACACTGCCACCGGCCCTGTCTCAGGCCTCATTTCCTTCTGCTCCTGATGGGACTCTCCAGATAGGCACTGGACACAGAGCTGCCTGAAGAGGCTGAAGGCCTCATCACCACCACTGCCCCACTCAGGTCACCCACACCAGGCACCACATGGGATGACCCTGCTCTCTGCTTCCCCGGCCTCTGTCTCGTCAACTGCGGGAGGCAGCCCTGATCTTACACCCTGATAGTCCTCTGGAGAGGTCGCCCCAACCTACCAGCTCAAAGGAATCTGAAAAAAGGAGGAACAATGTGCACTTTCAATGGACTTTGGATTCAGTTCCTAAAAAAAGAAACATCTCTTTATGCATCAAAGCCAATACAGTAAAGAATAAGGGCAATTTAACTTCAAAATACAAATAATCAGGGATCTTTTTTATCAGTAGAACATCTTCTTCTTCATGCTGTGCTTCCATAGTCATGGCAAGTACATTTGAAAGATGCAGGAGAGTTCCTGAGATCTGGAACAAATTTACCTCCTAGGGTGAACCAGCACTATTTTTCAGCCACCCGGGAACACTGCAACAGTGTCAATCTGTTCAAACTGTCTCAGGGACGGAGATAGTGGGTAACTGTATTTGAATGAAGTTCAATTGCATATGCATAATGTTAGGGAAGTTCAATTGCATATGCATAATGTTAGGGAACTGATCTGACTTTTTTGATTGCCAGACTGTTCAACTGCTTATCCTTCCTTCCTTCCTTCCTTCCTTCCTTCCTTCCTTCCTTCCTTCCTTCCTTCCTTCCTTCCTTCCTTCCTTCCTTCCTTCCTTCCTTCCTTCC
>NW_020456199.1:40593-72128 GCF_003342845.1 Nothoprocta perdicaria | reverse complement strand
CCTTCCTTTTCCTTCCTCCCTTCTTCTTTCCTCCTTTCTTCCTTCTTCCTACAATTTCTGCCTCCCACCCACTCTCTTTCCTTTCCTCTTTCCTTCCTCCCTTTCCTTCCTTCTGGTATGTTATAATAATAGTGCCTGAGGATCATCTTTTGCATTGTAAATACATATATTTGTATAAGAGTTCATGTACATACATAGATATTTTTACACATCTATTTATAATACATGTAGTTATGTATATATATACATAATATATATATAATATATATACACTATATATATATACATAATACATACATATATATACATACATATATATGTATACATACATATATATATACATAATATATATATACATATACATATATATATATATGTATATATAACACTATGTATTTACAAAAGTGTAAATGAGCAGTAATAATGCAAAATTAAACCTGAGAGAAATATTTTCAGTGGATATCAAACCTCACAACACTATATCTGCCTGGTAAGCTTGAAACCCCAGTCATTTGTGGAAAGTCTTTGAAGATGCCACAGTTTGCAAACATTCAGCAATAAACTAAATCCACTTTAAGCAAACCTGATTTATGATTTCACATTAGAAACATGTGAAAGTTACAGTTTTGAAGCTAAACCTGATTTACTTGTTTTGTCTGTATTTTCTTTGGAGCATTGAGTTTGTTAACTCAAACCAAAAGCAGAAGGGTATGTGCCTATGTTTTTGACAATGGGGAAAATATTTCCATGGCCCAGTGGTATATGCAAGCTTTCCCATTTTTCTTAGCATTTTATTTTATTTTATTTTATTTTATTTTATTTTATTTTATTTTATTTTATTTTATTTTATTTTATTTTATTTTATTTTATTTTATTATATTTTATTTTATTTTATTTTATTTTATTTTAAACTAGATCTAAGTCCTACTTGATCAATTTGCCTCATACATAATAGCAGGTAATTTAAGTCTAGAGAGGGAATTAACCCAAACCAGCCCTCCAAAAAAATAGTATACATACAAATATACACATACATATTACATACAAGTATATACTTTCAACATACTTCCCCTTTTATATTCCTAACTGGTTTTATATCCATTAGAACAACTCCAGAAGAAAAGCTGTATCAAASCAAACAGGCTGTGCAAAACAAGTGAACATTTACAGTATAGTTCAGTCATATATAACCCAGTATGGTAACATTTAATAAAGTGGAGATTATGAAACAAAAGGGCAMCACTGGGCAGTCAACAGATGGAGAGAGCAGCAGGAGAGGCAACATTAGCATTCTGCAAGTCAACTTGGCAACAGTAAGTTAATACCAGTAAGTCAATGGATCAACAGGCAACAGAAGGGCATTCAGCCTTTCAACAATACCTGACTGTACATTCATTTACTGTGGTTTAGAACTTTCTACCTTTCATATTTGTGTTAGTAATTAGTATTTCAAAATTATTAGAAAATAATTACTTTTTTTTTTTTTCCTGGACTAGCAACCTGCACAGAACTGTTTCACAAACTTCCACGGAGAACTTTGTCAGGACWTACCAGCAAGAGCTCACATTGCAAATCATTCTTCATGTATATAGACTTGAATGCCACTTCTCTTGTGGAAATGCTGGAGGTGATGGGATTTGTTATACGGTACCTCTACAGCTACATAGTCCAGATATGCTTAAAAAATATTCTGTTTTTAAGCAATGTCCTACTGCAACTCTATGTTAATGAACCTGTAGCATCTGTAAACATATTACTAGCTAACAGATAAATTCCTTGTTTACTGTTGTTTATACCTGTGTGGGYAGCAAAAAGAGAGCTGGTGCAGGTGTTGGTGATGGTAGCATTTCTGCTTTTCTCCTAATGCACAATCATAACCCCTTGTGAAAGAAGGAGAAAGTTTGACTAAAAAATGAAAGTTTTGGAGTGTAGCCTGCTTTTGCTTTCTTAGCATGGAGGAGTATGATATGGGGTGAGGGCCACAGGAGCACAGAGCTCTCTGCTGTTCTCTGAAGCTGCTAAGCATCCAGATCTTCCTTTAGTGTGCAGGGCTGTGATGCCAAGTCCTTAAATCCTCTTGAAGAGACAACTGGCAGCAGAGGAGAGGAACAAGATCAAAGGAAAACATGTCAGTTTTGTCATAAATCACATCTGGGGTCATGTAACCGTGACCAAACCCAACCGAACTCTCTGAATTATACAGAAATTGCTGATGTGCACCAGTGATGTAACAGAAACACTAATGTTTTCTTGTGCATGCTTTGCAACTCATTTTTTTGACAAAAAAAAAAAGTCTTTTAGAAATTATTTCCTAGGCTGATACAGTTAGAGCCATATTTTATTTAATGTTCCTGCTTACTACTAGCTGTTAGGGAAAGACACAGGCATACACACACACACACACACGCACACACCCTCACACATACACTCCAGAAAGAATAATTTTATTATGAAACTGAAAACAAAACAGGGAATTTTAAAAGTCAMAGCTTCCCTAATAACTGAATTTTAACATACCAGTTACCTTACATTTTAAGGGTATGCATTTTATTCCCTGGAAGAGCCAAGTAAGATTGTACGTCTTAAAAATATTCTTCTTCCAACCTCTAGGAATTATCAATAAAAGACAGTCTTGTCTATTCATCTCTATCTCACAATAAAAAAAGCAGAGCTAATGAAATAGGAATTTAAATTTAGATATTCTAAGTGTAACACTGAATTCCACTCAAAATTAAAATTACTGATTATTTACCTTTCTGCATACTTTTTGATATAAAGATATATTCTATATAGCTATGTATATATAAATGCATAATTGTATACACGCATACACATATATATATATACACAGATATACACACATATATATATACTTGGGATATCTTTCTTTGGTGTTTTTATTTAGGGCAACAAAATCTTGTCATATTTTCTGAAAACATTCTCGTGGTTGTCCTAATGAGTAGCATCGATGTGAAGAAGAAGTGCTCATCAAGAAAAARCTATGTGAAAGCACCTGTCATTTCTGTCATTTATTGAAACAGGAGAGGATAGTGCTGGTAAGAATTACAGCTATTGCATTAGTAGTAGGAAAGTGGGATAGGGATATATATGCCAAGACCAAGAAAAAGGACATTGATAATATGTAGCCCTTTTTTTTGTGGCCCTCCAGTTTCCTTTGATCTAAAAGCTGATTTTTTAAACTATATATTAAAACAGTTGATAACCTTTTATCAACCTTTTATCAATAGTTTTTTAACCTATATATTATGAAAAGTTGAATTCTTCCCCATGTCTATTCAATGCAATTTTTCTCATTATTAGAAGCTAAATTTTATGTTAAATARGTGGGGTCTGTAAAACAAAAATCTTGAAAAAAAAAAAAAACGGTGACACTGTACAATGAAAATGAAAAAGTCATGGCAAACACATTCTGTATGTGAGGAAATAAAATAATCCTGTCTTCTTYATAACATATGGTAACTAAATAAGTGCATGTTACTATACTACCTATAATAAAATGTAGAAGAATATTTTGGCCCAGCAGGAATTTCAGTTTACAGATCCTCTTATTTCTATACAATGATTGTTAGGGGGCAGGGTTTAAGACCTTTGTATTAGACCTTACTAACTTGCTACCTTTACTATATCAGCAGAAAAAGGCTGTATTTAGTATGTTGAATCTCAAGAACCTTGCTTATTTGGCCATCTCCCCTAGAGAAACTTTTTAATTAATCTTCAACAAAATCAGAAAACTAAAGCAAAGAGTTAATCTGTCTTTGAAATGGAAACATCAAGTTATTTTGATTGGTTTCAAATCTGTTCTCAAGTGATACTGTAATCAGGAAGGAAACGAAACTATGCTTTTTCTAAATTTACATACATATAATGTTGTGTCAATCTGCATGTGGAGATAAATTAAAGGTACCTCCAGTTACTGAGAAAAAAGGCTGTTTATTTTTTTGAGTCTTAGAATAAGCATTCTGCCCTGTCAAATAAATATGACAGTGAAATATAAAAGCCCAGTCAGAAATATGAAAACTGAGGGACAGCAGAGTTTGGGGAAAAGATGATGTTCACGGCAACAACCAGAAATTGAGCATCTGTTACCAGCAAAAATTCATGAAGATTTTTGCACATAAAATAGACCCATTTTGCCACAGGATGTCAGCAAAATGAGTTTCAAATAAAACCGCTTTTCAGTACTATTTCTATGGTCTTCTACTTTTGTTACCATTATCTCACATACACACTAAGACTTCAGTGACACTTCCCTGACACTGCAGATTCAAGCTATGAAAAGCTTGTAGCTGACCAAGCTGACCAGAGTGTGATACACTCTGAGATGGTTGCTGATTACTATTGATATAATATAATCTTAAGAGATTTTATTTTCTTTTTAAACAAAATATTGGTGATGGATTTTGGCAGCAAAGATGACAGAGGAAATTTTCCTTTTTTCATTTTTTCTGCCATGGATGAAAATTGTTGGCCTATCAGTTATGCCAGCACAATTTTTTTTAGACTGTGATATTAACCAGAACAATAAAATGATCATACTTACAATAACCCCCTCTTTGGCAGGTACTTCTGAGCCAGTTTTCCTGCCAAATCTAATGTGTCATGTAAGTACGCATGTAAAAGAACAAACCAGACATACCCTTATGAGAGGTTTTTCCATTTTGCAAACAGCAATTAGGCATCCAATTATCATTTAGTCATTTTGGAAACTGCTCCCTAGTTACTCTTTTCCTTGTCTGTAAATTATGAAATATTACAATTTGTTTTCTTCACCCATTTGTGTGCCTTGTATATGTAGATTGGCTGGACGTTGGATTGAGCAAGATATCTTTTATGCTTTTGCAGGATTCATAAGAATCTGGATCTGTGATCTGGCTTGGAAGGTATAAATTATTCCACAAACTGGTCATGTAATTACACCTTTGATATGATGACCATGTCTTTTGATATTCAGCATTTAGTGAGAAGTACTTTTTTTATCTCACTCCCTCTTTGAGTTTTCTGTTTTGTTTTGCTTTGTTTTGCTTTGCTTGCCACATCATCCATCACAGGCAGACACTGAGGAGAAGAGGAGTGAAAAGGGAAAGAGCTTGTAAAATGAAAGTCTTTGTTACTCCAGGTGTGTTGTTGTTTGTTGCTCAGATCCATTCATGGCAGTTTTTGTTTTTCATTGCTCTACTTACAAGAAAATATAGCTGAAAAAAATCACAAAAAAAAAAAATAACTGCTGGGGAGGGAACAGAATAGAAAGTTTTATTTTATGAGGGCATTGAACCTGGCAGCTTAAAACACCAGCTGTCAGTTTGTTTTATTATTATTTGCTTTAAATTTATACATAGATGGGTAGGAGGAAAGGCAACTTATAATATTTGCTCCTGTTGTGCTCATTATTTTATAACCTTGAGTTTGGTCCAATCTCAGTTGCTAGTGGAAAGAAAAGAATCATTGTTTCCACATCATAAGAAGGAGGAGGCTGCTCTGTGTTTTTCTGGTAGCTCTAATGCATTTCCTTCAGTGGTGAGAAGGTCAATCTCTCACAGAAAAATCTTTATTTCTTTTACTGTTTAGTTATGTCTTGAGATAGGCTTTGCAAAGAAGTAGAGCATCCAGAATCCATCCTTTGTGCCTAAAGAACTGTCAACCTCCAACATTTTAAATCTCAATCTCTTAGTCACTCTTCCCCAGGCAACACCTTTTCATTTGTAGGTACTTTTGCTATGCCAATTTATTTTTGCGTACAGGTCCAGAATGAATGCAAAAATAGAGTTCAATGCCTTTTAGAAACAGTCTRATCCAGGAAAACTTGAGCAGCATGTAAGGCTAAATCAGATTATTCTTATATAGCAAGTACAAATAAGAGTATGTTTCCTTCCAGACATTTTAAACATTGGTCTTCTGCCCCATTTTCTACTTTATACCACTTATATACTTGTCTTGTGCTGAGACTCAAATAATTTGGAATTCTGACTGACATGATTTATTCTTTGCTCAGGTTGCCTGTAAATATGTTCATTGATTGCAAATCAATGCAATATCTCCTTGAGTTCCTTTATATCCCATCATGTATTTTTTCTCAAGGTGTATTGGAAGCTTCCTTAGTAAGCTGCAGTGAGATGTATGTTCACTGTGTTTAACCCCGAGTGTGCTCAGTAGAACCTCTTTTGTGGTAGAGAATGTTCTCATATTTTGAGCCATCTCTTCCCACACTAGTATTTAGTGTTTTTTTGTTTGTTTGTTCGTTAACTTGTTAGACTTTTGGACATTAGATTTGGATATTACATTTGGGTGAGGATATTGTAAAACCATTACTAGCCAAGTCATCAGGTGGAAAACATGTAAGTAGCAAATAATGTGAATAATTTCTTGTAATTATCTAAGGTCTCTAATAAAAAGTGCAAACAGCAACTGAGTCCTTTTTACATAGCCAACTGCAAAGAATATCATGAAAAAAAAAATAGATGTAGGCTGTATCTCCTCCTGAGAGTTAGAAAGGAGKGATTTGGAAAAGGATTTGCAGCTTCCTAGCAGGAGGGAAGATGACCTGAACAGCTAACTCCCATTTGGATCCTACTGGGTAACACCAAATATCTTTCTGAAAGATATACCTTTGAGGAGAGATCAGATGAAACTCTCTCAATGTCCTTTCCACAGCTTAAGTCTTTGGAAACAGCTTTAGCAACAGAAAGAGTCTTTGTGGTCCTGAGTAGAATGAGAGGTTGGTTGTGGGTCCACTAGTGACCAAACTGCTCCCTTCACTGGCATTGCCACAGTTGTACAACCCCGTTGATGGATGACTCAGAAACTTAATCAGCTCCTGAGCTCCTGAGATTACAGAGTATTTCACCTTTTGTGCTCTGCTCCCTCCCTACCTGCAATTCAGCTGTGAAATGTCACACTGAATGTGGAGCCCTGGAACATGCAGGCATGGGTCTGTCAAAGGCTGACGGAGCCATCAATGGAAGCTTCATGGCAAACTCAGATGTAACATTTGGCATTTATCTAGTTCATTTCAGGGAATGACATTAACATGCAGCTTTTTGTGTGAATCTGAGCCTGTCCACAGGAAAAGGAAAGAAAAAGCAAAAACCTTATTCTTGCATCCCTGTGAATTCTATTAAAAAACCCACACATTCCTTTTTAATTAAATTTTTAAAAGGCAAGAAGTATGAAGCAAAACTGCAGTTGTTTTGCTCAAATTGCTGTTTTTAATAATAATGCTGGGTATCTTTTTTGCACACCTTTACAAGGTGGTGTATTACATTCTTCAGAAGCAGCTGGAAAAATAAGATTAAGCCTGAAACACTTGAGGATTAGCAAATACCTTAGTGGAACTGGTAATTCTGCCCTTTAAAAACAGAAAAATCTGTTTTTTCCAATGGAAGTGAAATGGCTTCCAAACATCTAGCTGTATCCTGGTTTTTGGCTGCTTTTTGACAACACACAGCATAAATTCTGCTCAGGGAATGATTGCTTGGCTTGATGCCAAATTACCAGGTCATTTAAACTGATGCTGTGTACTGTTGCACAAGTACAATTATTTATACTACTTTTATAATTTCTTCAATCTGTTCTCCAACACTAACACAGTGGAGAACCATTTACTCCAGAATATCAGCATCTTTCCTTTATGTCCTTTCATTGTGGAGAGAATATTATCAAGCATCAGTGTAGCTGTGGTGAGGCTTCTGAGGATGTCTCATTTACAATGCAAGCAGCTTGATTCCTTTTATTTGGAACACTGTATTTGTTCCTGTTAATTCCCTTCCCTTTCATTTCTCTCTTTTGAGTTCTGCCCGTGCTGTTTTTTAACTCTCTTTCCAGGCTTCTGTTCTGAGGCCTGACTACTTAGTAGTTCATATTTGGGAGCTGGTGAGTGGTCCATTTTACTGGCTGATGTACATAATTCTTGTAGTGGTATGGACAATTATGATTGATCAGAATTAACTGGTTCATGAGCCTCAGTGAATGTCAMTCAAAACTGCTGCACTTCCTTTAATGTCAACTTAAGAACGCAGATAGATAGATGGAAATAATTTTGTAATCATTAGCTTTGCATGGTAGACACAAGGGGAATGGCTTGAGGAGAAAGCCTGAGAAGTTAAATGTGGAACTTTACTGCTTTTACTATGTTGTCTAATTGCCTAGCTGAACACCATCTGTTCCTCTTCCTCCCTCCAGGCAAAAGGGCATTACAGTGGAGCCAGGAGAAGGAAAGAGTAGAAATGGAATCCTATATGTACAGGAAACAGCAAGAAAAGCAATTATAAATGTCAGCAGTCGAACACACATCTATTTTGGGTTGTATATTACTGCAAGTAGAGAGCTAAATCTCTCCACCTCAAGTGCTTTCATTTCTGGGGAAAAACATGCAAGACAAATATTGCAGTCCCAGATTCAGACTCCAACATCTACAGGGGAAATTCTGGTACCACTAAGGCAGTGGGAGATCTTCCGCTGACTTCCAGAAGGTCAAAAGTCTTCTCACGGGCTTTACTCCTGACTCTGATGAGCAGCTCTCATAGGACTTTAAACTGATCATCCAAGTTCATTGGAATTCCCTACAAAGCTTGTAAAGCATCCCTTGCTGGGGTGTTTGCTGGCAGCCACACTTGGTGTTTACCAGTGTCAGCGAGGTCCTTCTATGTTCTCCTTCCTCAAGAGTCTCTTTTCCTCAGATGCTTTGGTTACATCACTCTGTCTTTTCTTCCCCCTTATACTCACTGCAGCTGCCTTCCTTCCTGCTCCCCTAGAAATCAGGAAAATGAGAGAACCACCATCCCTGTACTCTGAGGGGCTTATTTTATAGTGAAATCCTGCATTTTTGTGGTACTCACAGTCTTGCCCATGTTGCAATCTCCTCTCCCCTTGCTGCTGGGCTTTGAAGCTGCTTCAGGTGACTGATGTAATAACTTGTAGATTTGTTTCTAATGAAATTACATTTGCATTATATTTATATAATTTGCAATTGGTTGAATAAAAACCTCGTTGGGGACCTGCAGAGCTGCATGCTAGAACAGAACATAGCAGAACATGAACAGAAGCTCTGTGTGTTGACAGTGAACAGAAGTCTCCGATCACACTGGAACAGGATGAAGGTTTAGGATGAAAAAGAGGCACTGAAGCACCTTGGTTAATTTCAGTGAGCAGCAGTGGTGGTCATCTCCCCAAAAATGATCTGCAATGTGTCCTTCATCCCACAGTTTCACCTGAGAACCCTCATGGGGAAAATCTTTTATACAGATTGCAATACCTTGATTTAACTGTGTATAAACACTAAAAAAGGCATTTGTGAAAACAGTATTGCCCAGTGGAGATAGGGTGAATAATTATCTTCACTGTTCTGCCAGGGCTGTATGCTGACCTGTGGCTGGGCTGGAGCTGGAGGTGCTGGGCTGCCAAGCCAGCTACGTCCTGGCAGGCTCTACAGCCCCAGGGTACTGAGAGCTCATCCAAAGGGCATCAGTCAAGAGAAACACCTCGTCTGTGCACCGTTCTGGTTTCCATCAGGAACATCAAAAGACGTAGTTCCCCAAGGGCAGCAGTGAGGGCTGCTCTGTGCTGAGCTCAAGCACAGTTGGAGGGCTCAGCACCGAGCCACACCAGCTCAATTGGCAGCTGTATCTTCCCTCCCACAGCTTCATTAAGTAGCATAACAAAAGCTAAGCTGCAGACTCATGGTAAGTTTCACAGTTCTGCTCTTTTTCCTCTAATGAAAAACAAAGATTATTTTGATTCCAAATGTGAATGTCTTCCCTCTTGCTCAGATGGGTTAAGTATTCAAAACAACCCAGAAAATAAGGAAAGCATCTCCAAACATTATTTTTCAGAAAGACATTTTTTTTTGTACTTCTGTACCTGCAGCACAAGTATATCATTCAACATGTTAGAAATAGACTGTATGAAATTTGGGTCCGATAGTATATGTATAAATTTATTTAAATATCTTCCACATGTCCTTACAATTGAAAGTCTGCCTTACTGATACATGTTTTTAATTTGATGATACAGGTTCTGATAGTATTTTTTTTTCTTTTTTAAGAAATGCACTAGGTCTCAAGCAATYTTTTAAAATGGTATCACAGTATCCTACTCCTAAGTCATCTGCTTCACTTTCTTCCCTGCTTATAAACTGATTGTGAACTTTAATAAAATGTTTATTTTTACCAAATTTCCCAGCAGGAAATTCTAAATCTTACTATACAAAGCTCTTCTTTAGAAGAAATGAGATTTTTTCTGCTTGACTATCAAGGAAAAGTAGTTCTTGATTAAGTAGATGTATGTTATGAATTGTTTCCRTAGATGTACAGAAGAAGCTACACATGCATATCTATATACATGTGTATACAGAATGCATATAGATATAGATGATAATGAAAGAGACTTGTTGATAAATATTTTTCTCCTCTACATAATTTTTTAGGCACAGCATAAAGAGCATAGTGAGGACATAGCAATAAAAATTCCATAATTGTGATGTTATATTTTTACGAGTGGTTTGTGTAGTGTATTTAATGACCCAATACAAAGCACCACATATCCTATGTTCAGACAAGCTGATAGGCCCTGGAGACTCTGATAATCTAGATAAGGCTCAACTTTAAAACAAGCATTCTAATCTTTTACATTTCTCTTTGTGTTGCCTAGTTTTCTGTGGTTCACTCAGCTTTTTTCAGTTCTATGAAGCCCCCAACACAGCACTCCCTGTGAGTTGGCTATATCTAGGAACTGATATGATGGAGATGTTTCTAAATCTCTATACATTCCGAGAAGTCTTAGAGTTGACTTGTTTCTGTATCCCGAATGGCAGGGTGTTTTGCCACTCCGTTTTTCCCATGGAGGTAATACCAAATATACCAAAATACCATTTGGAAATACCAAAAGAGAAGCACTAAGTGTACTTTGCCTGATCTGAAGCAAATATTGTGGGAAGCTCAGTTAGAGTGGTCTTGACATTCAAATTTCAAGATTAGATGACTCCAAAGAAACTCCAAATATTGTGGGAAGCTCAGTTAGAGTGGTCTTGACATTCAAATTTCAAGATTAGATGACTCCAAAGAAACTCGGATTTGCTAATTCCCTCTAATTCCTGAAAAAAAAAAAAAAAAAAAAAAAAGCCAAACAAATCCCAAGCAGTCACACTATTGGCTTCTAAGGGTTTGTTGCCAATGGGAGTTGCCTTGTAAACATTCATGTGTGGTCACTCTAAACACAGGGTGATGGCAGAGAGTGGCATTTTTTTTTTGTCACTGCAGTCAAACTTCTACCACTGCAGCCACACCATTTTTGCTCTTCAACCTGCTTTTGAAGAGATGGCTCAATCTCTGCTATAAAGCACAATATAGTTTGCATTAATTAGTCTACTGTGAAAGAACATCCTTAATGGACATGTGCCCCCTAAAAGTCTTTATAATTTTCATGAACATGTGACTTTGTTTATCTTCCTTCATTAGGATACGGGTAAGAGCCTTAGTTCACCAACAGTTTCTATAGCTCACTGCCTTTATTTCCCTTCTACTTCACTTGACTACCCATGTAAAATTCAACCAAACATTTGAAAATCCTCTTCTAACCCTTGAGTCATTTGAACTGTGAACTCAATACTTCGCAGCCTGAACTGCCCAGAGACAAAATTCATTGTTTATTGAAATTTACTGTTTTCCTCAGAATGTGGGTTTTTTTTTTTTGTTTGTTTGTTTGTTTGTTTGTTTGTTTTAGTTCCACACCGGATGACTGTTACATTGTCTTTCTTTTTACCTGATGGGTGAACTTCAAGGGTATAATCTCCACTACTGGAAAATCTGAAAATCCTTCCTAGTTGCTTGAATGCCCTAATATTGAATTGTAAGTACCTCAAATAGATTATAACCCAGTATTCTTACAACATAACCCACTACCTTCTGAAATATGCCTTACTGATGTTATAATGATGTTATAATAATGATGTTATAAAATTATTGATGTGATTTGTGTTTCAAAACTGGTGGATGAGAGAGTATTAAYGGCTTGGGTCTTCCAGCATCTTTTGCCTTTGAGAAGGAACCATACTGATCTACCCTCTTTTTGACTTTTCTCTGGCACATTTTTTCCCAATGATCCATGAAACAGGCTGCAAGTGTTGCTGGAAGGTKAGAGAGTCCAGGAACAGGACTTATCTAGATGTATACATCCACAAGGTAGACATACAGATCTAAGCTCCTCTCCTAAAATCCCTTCTCAATTAGTGATGTCATCAGAAGTACTTTTAGGACTTGATTGATCTGGCCTATTTCAGACATTTACTTTCAGATGAAATTAATCATGTCCCGGATACCACTGGCTATGTTGATTAGATTGTCATAGATTAGACAGGACACCCACAGTGACTAATTGAGATTAGACATCTCCATTTGGTCAGMTGATTCGCATTCCAAGAGATGGACAGTTTATTGCTCCCATAAATAAGCTGATGAAATATAGTTTGTCCATTTTCCTGTTACAAGAGCCTTTTCTCTTTATTAGCTCATCCATGTCAGATACTGTTTTGCAGAGATTATTACTGAAGGCCCCTGATCACTTACATCTCTGAACTGATTGAACTCTTCAGACCAAATAACATATTTTCTTCTTTATGATGTATGCAGACATTCATGAGATTACAGTGTCTGAGCACAGGTTTATTTCACTGATGTTTCTGTATAGAATTTTAGCAAATTCTCTGAAATATACATGTGCATCTTTTTTTTTTTTCTTTTGCTAGTGTTAATGTAGGTAATTTTCACAGGCGTAAGAGTAAAGAGTTACTATTTTTAAGAAAACAAAGATTTTTTTTTTCAGAGAAGTAGCAAAAATAAACCCTAGAGACATTTGCAGAAATTCGATAGTGATTTATCTCTTATTACTGTTATCTTCCTTTAACAAAGGTGCATACTTTTTGAATGGCAATATGAAAACATGAGTTTAGGTTATGCGTAAGTTGAAAAACCTTTTCAGGAAATATGATTCTGTAGAATAAACTAAAATGTTTCTGATTSAAGAGGACCTGGGCAGCCTGGAGAAGTGGTAGACAGCGGCCTCCTTGAGTCCACTATAAGCAATCACAAAGATCAGTCCATGGGATGGACAAACCCTTCAGTGAGACAGGCTATGGCAGAAAGTATTTAGARTCTTATTTAGAAACAAGATTTTTATTTTGTTCAGTCATGAAGGTGGTCAAATACTGGTGCCCAGAAAGGCTTTGGGATCTCCATCCTCTCAAATGTTTCAGATTCCTACTTGTCAAGTCCTTGAGCAACCTGACCTGATTTAGTTCCACTTTGGACAGGGGACTGGACTGGGTAACATGCAGACATTGCTTCTAATTTGCATTTTTACTTGACTTCATGATTCTACGATTTCTTATTTTCTTACTATTTTAGTGAAATATAGTATATGAGAGTGTAATATTTTTCAAATCCATAAATTTCTTTAAAAAGAGGAAGAAAAGAAAAAAAGCATGTTTAGAGACAATATATGACATACTCATTTCATCTTGAATAAAATACATGTTTTTTACTCAGTATGCAATTCTAAAGTTTGTAGGTCAAAAGAGAAATCCATTTTTGTTTTCCTCCTTATAGAATATTAAATATAAACTACTCCAGGTGCTACAATTGCTATATAAGCTGAACAAGTGCAAGTAGATAAAATAACAAAACACCTTACTCTCTGATCACTGATTAGCATACGAATAGCTTAAGAACRGCTGCATCACACCTCTCGTGAACGCATGCACATGAATATCCTAGCTATTTTAGAGAGAGTTAAGAAGAGTGAAAACATGACAAGAAATCATCATAACCTAATGAATCTCTAAGGAGTTACATTTTTCTGTTTAACAGAATTTTCAGTTTTCTAGATAGTATTCTGGTTAGGATAGTAACTTTCAGTTAGATGTCCAAGTATGAAGTTCAGTCACTCTTTGGCAAAGAATTCAAACTTTTCTCTACAGGTTGGTCTGTAAAACCATCCATAAAACAACTTCAAACAGTATTGACCTAAAATACAGCACCTAACTCCTTTTATTTGTGAGATGCATTTAATTTTTTTTTTTTTTTTTTTTTGCTAAACAAAACTTTTAACTTCTCATCTTCAGGTCCTGTGTATAAATGAGACCTGATATATTTATCCAGTCCATTGTAATTAGAATTAGTTAGTTTCTGCTCTAGTTGCAGCCCATGGGAATTCAAACGGCAAGCTCACTAAAACCTGCCTATGAAAGCTTATCTTGATGTTTTAAATAGGGAGGATATGATCAAGTTCCCCAAATTGTCTCAGTTAACCTACTGGTTTAAACTGATAAGAGTGTCTAAATTTGATAGCTTATATTCATTAGCCAAATCCTAATGTAGACTTGACTTATTTCTGTTCAAGTGAAACTCTGCTGCAATTAGTGTAATTTTTTTTCTGGATAATGATTAGACTGAAGGATTTGAACAGGTAACTGAACAATCTTTCACAAGTTTAATGTTTTTGTTCTGATAGTTTTTTGCACATGGAGGGTATCAGTTCAGGTATCAGTTCACTCTTTTCCTCTGTATTCCGTTTGGGCCTTTTGCTGTGTTAWCACAAAGATCAATGCCATATAAGCACTTCCTGCCCCTTCTCCTGCTCCCCSCAGTGACACAATAGCTAAATAGTTATCATAAGTGTAGCAAGCAGTAGCCAACCGAAGCTCTGAGACCGTTCCTTATTTAGAAATAAGTGACGGGAAACCACAGTGGAGTATGCATCTTCTCTCCCTCTTCATCACKCTGAGTTTGTTTTTAAGTGCCATGCATTATTCTTCAGGAAGATATTATTGTACATTTAAAATAGTTCCATTAGTGTCAGGATGAATTACTGTTCAACGCTCTGATTTCCACTATCCAGCACTGGTGCTCAAGATAGAAATGATGATGCCCTTATAATTCCTCTCCCAAGCTCCTTTCCTTTCTTCACCTCTTATTTTAAGTCCTTTCTGTCACTGTTTTTATTTTGTCAAGGTTTCTCACATGGATGCTGACTAGCATCCATACTAGCTCCCTAACTTGCTGATGGCAAGAGGGGCCATTTGAGAAATCTTTAGGGAAAATATATTGTTGTTGGGTGGTAAAGCTCTTGATGTTCTTTCTGTTCACTGGCAGAAACGAGAAATTAAGGTACTGGTCAGAAAATCTCTTTGCTTCTCAGATTAATCTGGAAAAAAAGATGGTTTTTATAGCATTTAWGATGTTATACTTCTTCTTTGGGGTTTAATCTGAATATTGTTTTAATATACATGAAAATGAAGAGCAAACTAAGGATATACACTAACACATGAAAAAGCATTTGTTAAACCATATTTTCCCATGTTTTCAAACTACTTGCCTATTCTGTGTTAAGACAGCTGAAGCAATAAGGTGCCAGAAGAAGACCTAGATGATACCCAGACTCCTCCTGCAGCTCTGAGCACAGTGGTTATGGGACACGCTTAACTGTGGACGTAGCAGCAGCCRAGGGAACATGCTCTACGCAAATGAGAAAAAAGATGGTGTGATTGCAGTGCTTGCATTCCCTACCTAGGCTTGGCTGAGCCTTCTTTCATGAAGCTTTCATTGGAGTTAATTGCTTTAACTAAATGGGTCAAAATGTCTCCCCTCTCTTTAATCCCTCAGCTGTGCRAGACCAGACACAGTTTAGTGCCTATTACTGGAAGATGGATTTCTTCTCTGGGAAATGACCAAGATACAGAGTGAAAAACAGCCTAAAACTGATATTCACATTTTTTTTTTTAGATTTATTTTCCACAGATTTCTTTAGCTTCAATTTCAATTTAGATGCTAATCTCATTTTTGCATTTTTGGAGAGTGTGAATTGAAACCTGTATGATTTGAAGTATGACATAAGGGTGCACTTACATTAAGCTCCTGTTATGGAGAGGATCATATCAACATATCCAGGTCTTAGCAAAGTGCTGCAGAAACATTTCACACAGTAGTTTGAAGAGGAGGTCTAGACAGGTGAAGGGCCTGGTTTCTTTTACTTGAGCTCCAGTAATCAGCCACTTCAGAGAAAAAAAAAAAAAAAAAAAAAAAGGAAGAGCAATAAAACGAAACAAAATGAAGTAAACAAAATGAATCAAATAAATCATTTAATCATTTCCACTTGAAAATGTAAGATAACAGATAAGAGCTTGTCAGGTATTAGAGAAGGAAAAATTTTGGTTTTTTGATAGATCAAAGTAAAACAATTTAATTCAAGTGTTTTCTTAAGTTCCTCTGTATTTGCAACAACCTAAGTGGCAGATGGCATTAGTCAGGCTTTTTGTCAGTTGAACCAAGAGCAGAGTTTTTCTTGGTRTCATAGTAACAAGGTGGGCTGTCTTTGAGTATTATCTTATTGATAATACACCTTTTTCTTTCTTTCTCTTTCCTACCTCCTTTAATCTAAATTTCCTTGATTCACTCTCTTTCCTTTTCTCCCCTGTTATATAAGGGAGGTTCTGAAGCATCTTTCAATACCATTTTCAACTCCTACATTTTAGATTTATTTTTGTACTCCTCCTACCTTTGCAGGAAGTTCCCACTATGTCAATATCTGCTWCCTCTGATCCATTAGACATTTTCTCTGTCTTAACCAAAACTGCTTTCTTCTTTTTCTCGAGCAACCATCCTATCCCAGTGCAATCAGCCATAGTACATGCGTACTTTCAATATGCTAMTTTTGCTAACTTCTCAATACAGCCATTAGCTCAACTTTCTCAACATTTTTTTTCAATAGTCTTTCCATGGTATACTGTGTTTTAAGATTGTCTCAGTTTAACTACATTGTCTTTCTGGCCACATTTTCACTGGGAGGTCTACACTAGCAAGTATCATTTTCTTCCAGAATACTATTTTCAATACCATTTTCTTCCAGAAATATCACCTAGACCAGCACAGATGACATGACACACACAAAAAAAMCCCACTTCCTATTAATCCTGTCTTACCTGGCTTAGATAACAAAGCCTTTTGGCAAACGCTACTAAGAGACCACTAATGGAAGCCTAATATTATTTGCAGAGAATTTATACAAAGCATGAGCAAACCTTTTCAAACAGAGGGGAAGACAAYAATGCTTCCAAGGACAAGGAAACAATCTGGACTTGGAAACTCTGGATTTTACTCTCATCTGTGCTGCAGGCATGAAACAGATGCAAACAACATGAACCCCTAAATGTCCTAAGAATGACTATTATTTCTAATTGGAAGGCATAGATTCATAATTACAGAGCTGGACAGGGATTTAAAAGCAGGAAGCTCTTCACAGACACACTGCTGGCTCCTTTTTGGACAATGAATTAATCATTTTCTTTCTCTGCACTTCAATTTATCTTCAAAAAAGACTGAATGTTTCCATGGTTAGACTTAGATATTTATAGCAAAACAGTTTCTATATAGAGACTGTAGTAAGATTTGATCAGACACATGCATTAGCATGTAGGGAAAAAGCCTACCTTTTAAAAGGTATTTTTTTACTATTTTTATTTACCTACTTTTTAAAAGGCTCTCCTTAAGAAAAAATCATTACCTTCATCTGAGAGTGTATATTGTTTTACTGAGGACATACACATACACCATTTCACTTACTATTCTGTCATTGCAATGTATATCYGTAGTCATCATAACACCAAATACAAAGGAAACTGCCACCATCTGCTGCTGTCCTGAGTTTAATTAATTGTGAATTTATTTTCACCTTTTAAGCCCCTTTAACTTTTCATCTGTGTGTGCTTTTGAATATTTTTCCCTGGACAGGACTTTTACCATCTTTTCTGTACACATTGCTTGCCTTAATAAAAAAAAGAAAGAATACKGAATTTAAAAGAAAATAACAATGATGTGGGATCCAGAAAAGTGGGCAAATAACCAAATTTGACTTGAGATAAGACTAGTGTTCTTGTCGAAGACTTGCATGTGTACAAGTGATATGCAGAAAGCAAAATGGCAGCATAAGGGCATAACACAGTAGTGAACATGGGAAGGCATGTACTTCAGCATGTGTTCTCAGACAAAATTTGTACCCTGGTTCCATGCAGAGTTCGAATGCAGTCTGCAGCTCTTCGTGGAGGAGGCATATTTTCACTACTCCTGTAAACTAGAGTAATCCCCACGATACCTTCAGCTAATGTGAATATATGTCCAGCAAACCAGATAAAGATCTGACGATTTACAGAATGAACGTAGGAAAAACATGAAAAACATGATGGTTTTGGCTGCTTATAATACAACCTGATTTCAATGAGCTTCAGAGATAAGCTCCTAGTTTGTGCTGTTTCAACCTTTAGTGATAGATACGTGATTGGGAATCCTGCTCCTTCACTCACCTTGAGGTGTGTTTCCAGAGCATGGGATGCTGGCACAGTGCTTTGGCACAGTACAAAGGGAGCAGGTGGTTACACTGTGTGCTAAGATGATCCCTTAGAATGTCTTGGTTCAAGTCAGTAAATTCTCCTAAATTATTTGTCTGAGCCTTGCAATAAACTTACAAACATAACCCATACCACTGCATAAATTGTGATCACAAACTATTTTTGCCTTTATTATTGCAGTCACTGAAAGCAATCACACTATATTTTTGTAATTGATGACCTAGATCATCTAACATGCTTTTTTTTCTCAGTAAAGTCTGAACTTTTTTACAAATGCTTGCTGAGTTTCCTGTGTGCTTGGATTTGTCTAAATACAGACACAGCAAAACGGATTGTTCTTTTAGTGGTTTTGTCCTGTTTGGTTTCACGCTTCACTGGAAAGATAAGCCCTTTTACGTGCATTTTTAAAATGTAGTCTCCATCTATGTCAGAAAACCATGGCTTAAATACTATTTTGAAAAGCTACATGATCCAAACCAGCAGATTCAAGAGATACTCATTAAGACCAAAACTGTCTRAGTTGCTCCTGAAGGAAGGCACATGGAAAACAGGAATGCATTTCTCTAAGAAGAATTTGCTGCATTTAATAATACTTTAAGGAGATATTTATTTTTTGGTTGCTGAACTCTTGTGCTAGAGCTCTAGGAAGCCGTTTCTCCTAGGATTTGCCTTGGCCTGAAAGAAAGTTAACATGAAAAGAGTATTTACTGATGAACAGGAAATCTCTTGGATTCTTGGTTTAGATAAATGTTCCAGGAAGTAAGCATTTAATAAGCATATTTTTGATAGAGAAGGTTGTGGAACAAACTGTACATAACTTCTAAACGCCCTCACATAGTTTTGGAAACCACAAGCATGTCAAAAAATTGAGGTGAGGCCACATTAGCAGCACTTTCTAGAAATATCTTGACTCCAGAGGACACTAGCAGCCATAATTGCCTTAGAAAGTATGCATGAGAAAGAAATTTCTGTGCACATTAACAATCTGCACCTGGCACAGGCCAACAAATCAGCACAGTTGTGGTCCCCCTGTTTTCCACAAATGCGACCAGTCACTTGTGCTATCTAGGCCTGCTTGTGTCCTCTTCTCTTGAACATGCATTAAAGACTCCAAAGGCTACAAGGACCTTGCATGCAGTTTCCCTCATGGTGTCAGAAAGGAGTCTTCTGCAGAGTATTCTTGTCCCTAACGCATTTCCTTCATTATGGTGTCTCATTTGTCAGGTAAATGTTAAATAAAGCTACTTAATTTCTTCATGTATTTATTGCTGATAATACAGCTGAGGCAATTTTACTGAATTTTGGGAGACCCGTAGATCTTTCTAAGGCCTTTAAACAAAGGGAAAGGCTATATATATATATATATATATATATATATATATATTAAATTATGTAATAGGAACAGTGTACATTATCTGCTTCATTCTTCCACATTATTCAAAGACCTCGTTAATATTGATATAATCATCTACAACTAAAAAACACTAATACTAACAAATTTTGCTGCAAAACTTTTAACAGTGAGCCAAAAGCAAGATAGCCTCTGCTCAATATAGCCTAATGAACCTGTGCTGGCTGTATATGCTCAGCAGCAAAGAAATTGATTTACGGCTGGGTTCTGGGCCCCGGTTTTACTCTGGAACACACTATTTGTACTTTTTGTTCTTATTCAGAACAGCATTGCACTTTTAGCTGTCTCCTTCATGTGSAAGATGGGAGTTGCAAGTCTGCCTCATTGCTTCAGTGACATTCTCATTTGATGACCTGCACTCCTATGAAATTGAACTTCATTAAATCAAAAGGCCTTTTCTATGTTACATTGTTACATATCCACTGCTAACCCTGCAAGTATTTTTGTTTGATGTTGCTTTTATCTCATATTAATGCACTGTGAGCATCAGAGTGGCCCTTCCACCTGACAGTATTTTTGACATAGTTTCATTTTTTTCATTTACAAATTCTTGGCAGTTGATTAAACATCCCAAAGGAAAGGTGACAGGTAAAAGTGGAGAGAGTGAGAAGATGAGATATGGAAATTCTAACACTCATGTTTATTTCACAGATTAATTATTATAAGTAATTTGACTTCCAAGGCTTTATGGGGTCAGCTGTATTTGCTGCAATTTATTTAGAATGTAGTGCCAGAATTCAAGCAGGGACCAGCTCTGCCTACTTCCACTCTCAAATACTTCTATYGCTCTTGGTAAATATTTTGACTCAAGCTCCTGAAGCCTATTTAAAATAACCCTTTCATGGAGGTGCTACTTGTTTCTCTTATCTGACACGATTACTGAAACACCTCTTAAGTGGCTATCCAAATAATTAGGTTGAGAAAAATTATTACTTGATATTTAAGCATCACAGAATCACAGATTACTTAAGGTTGGAAAAGACCTCTGGAGATCATCTGCTTAGAACAGAGCCAGCTGCAGCGTATTGCTCAGGGGCATGTCCATTTAGCATTTAAATATCAGCAAGGTTGGAAGTAGAACAAACTCTCTGGACAGCCTGTTCTAAAGATTGATCCCACCATCACAGGAAAAATTCTCTTTTGTTTAAATGGAATTTCTTGTACTTCTTTCTGTGCCCATGACTTGTAACAGTCTGCATCCATCTTCCTTAAACACGCCCTTATTCCTAATTCAAATATATATATAACACAATGGTAAGATCCCCCTATGCCTTCTTTTCTTCAGGCTGAACTGTCCCAGCTCTCAGCCTTCTCTTGTATGACAAACGTACACTCCCTAAATTGTCTTTATGCCCCCTCCAGCAGGAACATGTCTCCCTGGTACCAGCAAACCCAGAACTAGACCTTTAGATGTGGCCTCTGCATGGTTTAGCAGGTGGAAAGGGTCACCTCCTTCCACCTACCGGCAAGACTCTGCCTAATGCAAATCAGGGAATCATTGGTTTTCTTTCCTGTAAGGGCACAGTACTCACTCATGATCAATTTGTCCACCAGGACTTCTRAGTTTTTTATATAAAGCTGTTTTCCAGACTGTTTTCCTGTGCTATGTATTAATACATGGAATTTTTCCTCCTTGAATGCAAGACTTCATAATTCACTTAGCAWTCCCATGTGTTAAACTTCATTAAGTTCTTGKGGACCCATTTCTCCAGACCTTCAAYGCCCTGTTGAGTAGCAGCGCAACTTTCTGATTTATTATCTATCTCTATCCTATCTTTYATTATCCTATCTTTTATTAACAGAAATTTGGCTGAGATTTCAGTTTATACCACAATCCAGTCAAAAAAAATGCTAAACACTATTTGCTACAATATTTACTCATTGAGAGATCACCAATGTCTGGCCATCCAATAGATATGTTTTTGGACTGCCAGTCCATGGAGAGCTTATTTAGATCGTTTCTGTCAATGTTCAATTCACCTCACTGTGCTCTTATATGTCCTTTACCTCATCAGTTTGGTCATGAAGATGTTATGGCATTCCAGAACAGTATCAAAAGCCTTACTGAAGTCAAGGTAAATAATATCTACTGCTTTTTCCTCATCCAACAAGTTATTAATCTCATCATCTTTTGTCAGGATGTACTGTTGCCTATAAACGTAGATATCTGATGATGGCATGGCATTTGTTACTAGTTGCTATTTTGGATCCTGTATGAAGATTACATCTTCTTCTAAGCATCTTATACTCTGTTGTACTTCATACTACTTTTGTTTCTAATTTGTGAGCTGATGAAGTGTCTTCTGATATGGAAAGTCAGATTAATGAAACTACTGACACTGTCTCTTTACCACGTAGGAATTATCTTAAATTAGAAAACACTTTAATTTCAAGGCAATTTGAGGAATGCAGAGGATTCCCCAAGGTGTAAGTAGATGCATGTTTCAGAAGACATACATATTCACACACAGGGCATACTGCACTGAGTGTAACAATCACACTATGAAAAAGAAAATGCAGAACTGAGGTACTGAGTTTACATTGGAGAATTTTATATGCTTAATATAATTTCTAGTTCCCTTCTCAAAAGCCAACATTTTATTAGGATTTTGAGGTATGATTCTAAYCCAACACATAAGCACAATTGACTTTAATTTATCTAGTCCCAGGTGTATTTCATATGTTTAATAATTTAAATGTTGACCTTTGAAAAAGAATATTGAGAGACCTAAAAAGGAAGACATTTAGCAGATCGAAAAGTCAAGATTGCAGRATGTTATGATTCCATTTTAACTGGACACTTTGTAAATCTCAGAAAAAAAAACACCTTCTTGCCTGTCCTTAAACAAAAGGACAAAAGGTTTGACAAAACCTGGAGATTCTAGACAGCAGTTGGAGTTCTGCAAATGGTAAATATTTATTCTACACCATCCAAGTCCTTCTAACTTACCCTGTCAAACTCTGTTCCTGTCATGTCCCTTCCCTTCTCCCAGTTTCAGGAAGCACCCTGAGAGCCTGTAGTAACCTTTCCCAGAGCAGGTCCTCCAAAAAGCAAATATAGAAGAGTGAAAAAACAGTCTGATGGGACTTGGAAAAGCCTCTTCAGACCATGTGAAAGTTTGTCCGAGGGAATGCTTGTGCTGCAGGTTGTGGCTGCTTCCTGGACCTACACTAGCTCTATTGCTCTTAAAACACAGAAAATAACTGTTCAGTGTCTAAAACCAATGCTGTCTTTGGCCCTTGAATCCACATGCAGAAGGAAACAGCACAAGGTCACCTGGGGTCATTTTCCAAAGCCCTGTGAATCTGCTCACGTTCACAATTTCTGCAGAAGGAGGGGGCAGCAGATTAAGCACACTGCCCTTGCGGCTCTCCACCACAGTGCAGGGAGGCTTTTCAGCCCTCAGCAGTAATGCACAAAGAAGGAAATAAAAATCTTGGGTTTGAATGAGAAGATGAGGGCAAAGAAAGCAGCTGCCAGAATTGAGCCCAAAGGCAAGAGGTCTGCTAGTGACAGAAGGCTGTTACCAAAAGCACTGCTGGAAGGAGAGAGCATATGCAACATTTATTTGCGGTTTGACAGTTTTTATGTCTGCTCCTTACAACCTGGCCGTGACGAAGGTTCCCTTGGATATGGCCTTAATGATGCCTGCCCATCTACATTGTTTCAGTTGCCTATGAAGAACAAGGTAAATGAAAATCCTTCTCAGTGAAAGAACAGTATCTAACATCCAATTAGTCTTTGATATCAACAAAARATGGAGGCAAAATCACTGGTGCCATGATCATTTTTAAGAGTAGTACRGAAATACTCAGACACCAGTTTCACTGGTAGGGAACTGATTTTATTGTGCTGTTTCCTGCACCTCTGCTATGTAAAGCACAGTTGTCATTGCAAAAAAATTTTGCTTAATGTACAGGCATGTATAACATGCTCTGTGCTGACTTAGTTTTATACAAACTTTCCAAATCAATCTTTCAATTACCTCCTTTCCTGTGAGGAATCTCAAATCAACRTCACTAAGAAGAATAAGAAAAGGTAATTGAGAGCTGATGGAACCTAGAAAATAACAGTGCTAACACAGGAAATAACAATGCCATTTCATCTYTAATTTATTACTTCTCCAATGTGCTTCAGCAATAGCCTTTCTTACAGATCCCACTCCAGAAATGCTTTATCTAAGTGGTGGACATGGCAACTATTTAAAGCTTGCAAAACTCAACATGAATTCTCAGTGGTAATTCAGAATTGCTTTGTGATTCAAATGACAGGTATATTTCACATTGACAGAATGTAATTTCATTGTCTGGAATTTGGCCAAGATAGCAGGGTCATGCTCTTATTCTTACAAAAGGAGTCTTGGGATTTTTAATCATTTCAAGCAGTTGGGAGCTTGGTTTTATTCCTGAATTAAATTTAAACACTTCCCTCAGGACCCTAAAACAATGGTGAAGCACCCGGTTGGCAAAGACTCAGATGGACAAGCATAGCATCTCAATCTAACACTTCCTTCACTTGCACATGGTGCTGTTTCTATCTTTGCCAGGCATGACCATACTCTCTATATGAAATCTGTGAGAGCGATCCAATGTATCTGCAAGCAGAGGAGACACGTGAAGATTGTTCTGCTTTCTCTACATAACTAAACCTTCCTTTCACACAGAGAAATTTTATTAGCCAGAGTCTCAAAATAAAAGCTCTACACTCCCAATTTGGCTAATCAGTGCTAGCACAAACAAAGTAGAAATGCAGTCAGGCACAGCAGATCCAAGAAGCACATGCAACATAATGCTGACAAATAGCACAGCGTATCTTAGGGCAAAGCATAAAAAGAAGAAATATTTGTCAAATGGAGAGGATCTTCAGCATACTGATCAAGAGCTCTTTTTGCAGCAATACAGAGAAAGGCCCCCAAGCCTTCAGCACATTGTGCAGCTGTACAATGAAGGGAAACAGAAGGGTGGGTTGTACTGCTGGAGGAATACATTATCAATCAAAGCAAGGGCAAATTCAGGACACCTTCTGGGGAGAGCAAGAGCAGAGCAAACTCTCCTCCCTTTTTCTCGAGCTTCCCACCTCCTTCACTCATGAAATCCTTTATAAAAACCTTCATTTTTAGCCTATCATTTCTTCCAGGCAAAAATGGAGGTTAGTCCATGTTCAAACTCAGCTTCATCTTTGCTGCTAGCTGTGAAGAGAGACCTGAATTTTGGGGTATTTACTGGTTAGCCCTCTGAGGTTTTTGGAGAGGACTAGAGAACAATTTTTTTTTATGGTTTAAAAGGTGTTAAACCAAGCTAATTTTGAAAGCAGATGCTACAATAGTGCAAATATATCTGTACCAACAAAGTCTCATTTAAAACATAGTATTCAACAAGTATAGCACTATTTAGATACATCTTGCATTCAATAATAGCACTGGATCCTGTTAGTAGCTAACTTCTTGGTAATAGTGGAATACTTTGATGTGACTTAATTCATAAGCTTAAAGAAACAGTTGACTTTGATCCAAGAAAAAGCTCCTTATATGAAAAGCATTAAAAACTCCCAGAGGGATGTCTATGATGTGTGAGACAACCAAGGATGAATGGTTTATGCACGAAAAGTAGTAAATCTAAACATGCAGTTACTGGAAAAGTTATGGGGAGAATGACACAAACAGTATCTGAATGGGCAAAAGAAGATGCTGCTAAATCTTGGTAAACATAATAAAAGAAATAAGGACCAGGAACTTAGTCCCTAGGACCTGCTATTTTTTCACAGCGAACAAGCTTAAACCTCAAGCTTTCAAAAGAAAACCCCAGATGAGACCCATAGCCTCACAGTAGTTTCACAGTTATTAAGTTACCACAGTGACACGCTGATGGCGCCTAAGTGGGCTATTTTCTATTCTGCACAGAATTGCTTTGAGGAAGGAGGCTGGAGAGGTGAAAAGGAAACTCACTGCTCTTAGCTTAGTGATGAGCAAAGAGGCAACTTGCAGGGTGRGGAAGTGACCCTTGACTGAGGGTGGCTTGAAAAAAACAAGATCACAGGGTAAGAGAGAAGGATTTAAAACATCGTTCTCAAGCCAGTTCAGCAGCTTCTGCTGAACAGAGATGGAGAGAATGAATCACACAGTAAGATCTCTTCCCTTGATGTATCAAAAGATATTCTTTACTAATATACATTAGGTTGGTAAAGATAGGCACTGAAATATTTGTCTGGCTCACAACTTCATGCTTAGGCTGGCCATAATAGAAAATAATAGAAGGAAAACGGTTAATTGGGGGAACAGAGGAGGGGAACCACAAAGGAGAAATTAAGTTATAGAGTAAACTTAGAGCCTGAATCCCGACTAAAGCCACATGGCATCTGATTCACTGCAATCTCAGAGACTACTCAACAAAACATGGAGTCAATAAGCGTCTAAATAGAAGGAAAAGAGAACGTATTGGAGGACCACAGAGTCCTATAGAAGTAATCTTGCAGTTCACTTGTGTATCAAAATAAATATTTGCATTGGGATCTACACCGTTTACATAACTTGACACTAGATTCTTTCACTCATCAGAATCAAAAATGATGAAATACAACATTGTCTACATTTATCAAAACTGCTTTCTATATTTTTTTTTCCTGAGTAACACAAGCAAAGAACCATAGTGTGATATATCATACATACACTGACTAAATACTACTGTGCTGCTGTCCCAGCTGTGAATGACCAAATAACCAAGTAAACCATTCAAAGTTTTTAGGACAAATAAGCCTAGAAATTTGAGAATTAAATRTAGAGAGGAAAGTTATGAGTGATAGATAGTAGTAAAGCTTACAGTTTCCTTTTAAATTGTTGTTATTCTGCCAACATCTTTTTAATGTTGTGTCAATGAGTCAGGATAGGATAAATAGCATTTCTGACTCATCCAGGTTGCTTCAGACCTTCCCTCTATCTAGGGAGGGTCTGAAGACCTTCCCTCCATCCACCTTTTAGGATGTCTAGGAGAATGAAAGGGTAGGATGAAAGGAGAATGAAAGGTCCTAGCCTGGGCCCTTCAGTGACCACAGAGGAATTGATAGGTTGTGCTCACAGTGATGTGGGCATTGGCTTGCAGTGGATTTAGGACTTTGTCTCCTACACTGCAATAAATCAAGGCTCTATAGCCTTCCTTGGTGTGTATGGGCTAACAGCAGGACCTTCTCTCATGGCTCAGATGTTAGTTACCAGCTGTCACAGGTAGATACAGGTTCCATAGAAGAAAGTAGGGAGCCTTCATATAGGAGATTGTTTTGCTCCTAGTTCTTCAACTTTTTTTTCAGTCAGGTCTGTGAGACGTGACCTTACAACGTTTGGAGTAGTAGCACAATTGGCAATGTGAAGAGCTGTCTGCTGAGCTGTCTTTATATTGTAAACAGCTATCAGGCTTTTCTTTTCTTTCTTTTTTTTTTTTTTTCCTTGCGTTGCTCAGTGGAATACAAGGAGTATCTTTAATTTTCTCTTTTTGACCGACTTTCTGCAAAACTCCTTAAATAGCTATATTCCAGGCCATAATACTGTTTAGCACTTCAGTGTAAGCGGTCAGTCACTGTAATAACATTAACCGTGACAAATTCTCTTAGTATTAGTAGATATAATACTGTGTACAATTCCACAGGAATTACCATTAGTCTTGCTGATTGACACCTTTGAAATTCTCCGTACCATGCATTTTCTACGTGTCTTGCTAAGCTTTGTATATCTCTCTATATAGATATACATATAAGCTTCTCTGTCGAAAAAGAAACAGACGTGCACACTAAACACAAAAAAACCACAGCAGCATAAGCTCTTACACACACATACACACACAGCATCAGAGAGGAAGGGAAAAAAAGGATAGTTAGTGCTTTATTTTTCATTCCCATAAATGATTATATTGTGCTGTCAGATACAATAATGGGCTCTAAGCTGCTGTCTACTTCTGCATGATTCCTTCATGAATCAAAGGAAAGATGGGGACAAGCACAAAAGTGCCGTAGTCCACTATTTTTTTTTTATCAGAGAGTAACAACATGCCCAGAAAGCAATGCCATCCCCTCTATCTTGATCCCCTCCACAGGCTGCTCTTTCTGCAGTATCAAGTACAAGCGGTCTCTATTCACTTTCAATGTATCTCACAGCCTCCTAGAACCTTAGCCATCACCCCTCAGCTAGGCTGCTTCCTACCTCTAACTCACCTGTGTCTCACTCTGATGTCACTCTGATGCTACATTTTAAAATAATAATTGTCTTACATTTTTTTTTCCTTGCTACTTCTTACCCTGGGGAGAAGCTCTTCCTCAGATGTCTGCAACATATCTTCCTTATCACATTTCAAATATTCTCATCAGACATAAATTTGAGACTTCTTTATCTTTTGCCATGAAAAAGAACAGAAATCCACACATTGCACTGCAGTTGTGCTGAGACTGCTGCCCCTTATGCTTGTTGTACCACTGCTTGTATTCCCTCATCTATCTGTATTCATTTAGAGCATTACAGGTCCTTTGAGGCTCTTTATTTTATTTTATATTATTTTATTTTATTTTATTTTATTTTATTTTATTTTATTTTATTTTATTTTATTTTATTTTATTTTATTTTATTTTATTTTATTTTACTTTATTTTATTTTATTTTATTTTGTACAATATCTGAAACAACAGAGCTTCATTCTGTGACAGCAGGCCAATACAAATAAGCAAATAAATAATACCAATTTATGAGATGTGAGGATTTCGTTCTCATCCTGCCATACATGTGATGCATGTAAAACATGAGCAATGAATGTCACAAAGAGAAAAATTCCTTCCCTTCCCTTCCCTTCCCTTCCCTTCCCTTCCCTTCCCTTCCCTTCCCTTCCCTTCCCTTCCCTTCCCTTCCCTTCCCATTCCCATCTCTTCCCTTTCCTCATCCCTTTCCCCATCCCTTTCCCCATCCCTTTCCCTTTCCCTTTCCCTTCCCCTTTGCCTTTCCCCTTGTGTTCTTTTCCCTCCCTTTCCTTCCTGTTCCACTCCTTCTCTTTCCTCCCCTTTCCTCTAGATATTGTATGTTTGTCTGCTATTTCTTTCTGGAATGACCTGCAGTCAGAGGAAGGTGGAGTGGTAAGTGGACTTAGAAAACGTACAGGGAATATAGAAAATAGTATAGATATGTTTTCATAATAGAACTGAACTAGACTGAATTCACTRATTTATGTTTTATCCTATTCATCTCCCTCACTCATATGCATACCACTGCTAAGGTAGAAGTAAAAAAGAGTAATTTCTGTTACAGGAATTATAGGTGCTTTAAAAATACATTTCCTTTGACAAATTCAAACCAGCGATTAATATATGGTAATTTCAGTTACTTAACCATTGTCAATATTTGGAAGCTTCTCTTATAGATTTGTGATTAACTTCTAATTATAGACTAATTACACTGTTCATTGTAATATACGATCTTGTGGGTTGACAGAGAATCTATAAATGACGCCCAGGAGACAGCAGCAGGTTTAATTCATTGCAGTCTTGCTATGTCTTTTTAGTAATCAAGAAAGCCTCAGGACACCTACTGCTGGATTTTGGGAGCTATTCTTGCCACCATTAAAGAACTGAGAAAGGATTTCAGTTGCCAGCAAATGAGACGGATGAACTTTCTTATTCCTTCAAGTTTAAGCAAGGTGATAAGAAAAAAGAAAAAAGTGGTGGGGGTCTACAGTGATAGGCAGCAGTAACCCAAGTGAATTGCTGAATTGTGTGATAGGGATGGTCTCAACATTTCTACTTGAAAAAAGAGGTTGTCATTCGTCTTATTTTCTTTCCTAAGAAAATAAAGCTGAGACTTTAAAAAGAATAGGTTGATATTATCTCTAAACAGAGCAGGATTCAATCATATTTTGTATACTATTTTTTACTTTCTTACATGCCACCTTAATCATTTTAAATTATCTTTGGATATATTCTCTTTTATTATGTAAATACTTCCATCTGCCGCTGTCCACTCTCTATTTCCCTAGAAAGTCTTGCTCTCTCTAAAACTTATATTGTGTTTCATGTTTCAATTAGCCTCCCTGTAAGTACTGTTACTGTAATATCTTGCACTCTTATTGGATCAGAATGCAAAATCATAATTTCTAAGCACTGAACAGTTACCCACTTCTAGCTGTGCAGACAGTTTTGTTCCTTTTCCAGTTTTGCGAAATATGGGTGTGAGCACATTCCTCTTCAGACTGAAAAGTATTTCTCACAGTTTGTGATGATGTAACGGCAGAGATAGCAAAAGGAAAACGGGGTAATTGTTTTTGAAAGGGGGACATCCAGCAGAAACTAAACAGATACCTACCAGACTGTAACAGGCTCAGGCGAAACCTCATGCYGACTAGGTAATAGCTGGGACCAACTGTAATAACAGCTTCCACTGGCTAGTGTGCGCACACACTGGGACAGTCGTAAAGAATACAAGGAAATAAAGGATTTGTGCGTTATATCTACATCTCTATTAGTGAAAAAAAAAAAAAAAAAAAGACAGACTAAGGAAAAAAAGAAAAAAGGCAAACACAAAGCAGAATCTTGCTCTCCATGGCTTGATCTGCAAATCATATGGTTCCCATAGGCCGTAATCCAGACATTTGTGCTGACAAAATTAGGCATTATACAAGCAAATTAAGGGCAATATAAAGTGCCTTGGGCCCAGGAGAAAATGAATGTGCCCATCTGTTGCAGGAAGATGTCCCCATCTCTGCAAGTCCTCCCTATCCCTGATTTAGATCAGGGTTGCACCTTGGCCACAGATTTAAAGTAAAGGGAGCAAATGTTGTGGGGACTGTCTTTTGAGCCTGGCAAAGCTCTGATCTGTGGGTTTTGAAGAAACCTTGGGTCTGCTTGGCTGATCGCTTTGAGGCTTTGACACTTGACTCRTCTCTACAGGATAAAGAACAAAAGCCCACCTCTTCTTGACAGAGAAAAATGTGATAATATTTGTCTTGTCTGAGGCATCACTARCATTGCTAAAATTCGAAGGTGAAGAGAAATATCTGACTCGCGCTTTTTCTTCTATGCTTTGATCACCAACATAGCTCAAGCAATCCACTACTCTCTGGTACATTACTCTTTAAAAAAGCAAACAGATGCTGCTGTTATCAGTCACATTCAATTTAKATTACTATTGTCTCTTTTTTTTTCTTTTCTCCAGATGCCTAGTCTCCAGGACTAATGGTCAAATGCATCTTGGGAAAAAGAAAAAGGGTTTTCATGACAGAAGACTGGTTCTATGTGGGAGACAGTGCTTGCATGCTCCTGGGAGAACAGGCTGTGACCCCCTTCAATTCAAATGCTCTGGTTACTTTGAAGTTGCACACTCTAATAAAGCATATCTGATAACAATGTTTGCTAAACTAACTTGGCACTGCCTGGGATGTGCAGCCTCAGGAGACTCTCAGGCCTGACCACTGCTCTCTGCTCAGCCAACTTCAGAGTTGCAGCTTGTGAACATCTCAAGAGGTGTCAGGTAGTACAAGTCCTTAACTCATACAAGAAGAGAAGCTGGAAAGAGAGTTTCATCCTGAATACCTAAGCTAAATACCTAAAGCTATCTRGGAGCTTTCTCTTTTGCCAAATTATGTCCTTTTAGTAGATCTTTTTGCTCATTTTTCCCATATCTGTTTACTACTATCACACCAACTCAATCATCCAATAATAAAATAACCAAAAAAGCTCAGAAGTAACCATGAAGGAAAG
>NW_020456199.1:0-40573 GCF_003342845.1 Nothoprocta perdicaria | reverse complement strand
AAAAAAAAAAAAAAAAAAAAAAAAAAAAAAAAAAAAAAAAACCCTGAACAGTACTGGAGAGTAAAGTACTGAGAAGTAAGGAACATCATAAATTCATAAATAGTTGGGGAGCAGGAGAAAGGTAACTGTCTAGACAGTAAGAATACATATCTTATGGTAAGGCAAAAGTATTCATGGTAAAAAAGCTAGAAGTTCAGAAGAGAGGGTTGTCCTTGATTTTTGAGTGAATTTGTAATGTCCATAAAGTGTCTAAGGTGGAGGTACTTTTAAAAGCTATTGTAGATCCAAAGGTGTTATCGTAGAGGGATTTGGAGCAGGGCAGGTAGAAGAGTAGAACCACATTACTTAGGCCACAAAAAGCCTCAGATATATTTACTAAGTGTGATAGGTATAAGGGGTATAACGTGATTTCCACTCCGGCATACGGCCATGAACACAGAGGTCTGCTCTCACAGACAACTCCCAACATCCACTCACAGGTATCAACATCACCACTTCAGCCATGACCGATACCAGAACTTCAGGAACCAGGACACAGGCTCCAGGTTCTTCGTGCATCTGAATCTGTCTGACCACMTGGCTTCTCCATGAGCAACTCTACCTCAGGCTCAAGACTCTACATGTTGCTCTGTGTTCCTGTGTTTGTTCTCCAATGACACTTTTTTTTTTTTACTACTTTTTACTTTCTAACTCAGGTGGTCAGCACGAGGCACCAACAGCCTCATGAGTAACATCATCCCAAGCCAGTTTCAGCAACTTTCTGCATAAATACAGTCTATTTGTGTTGGTACCTGGATCATTACTTGTTCCAAAGTCGTCACTTTCTGCAAAGATATAAAGCTGTTTATGCCCAATTGGCTTTCTTGTTCATCCCAGGTCTACCTGAACCTTAAAATGGGTCAGATGTTTTCTGGAGTTTATGTGAGATCTCCTGTAACAACTATCTGCACCATCCTTGTTTTCCCTTCACTTACCAAAATCATGTAATGACTTACAGCTGTGCAGATATATTTACGGTCTCACTTATCTAAGTGTGGCTTTCATTTAGACAAGTTTCACCCTGAAACAGATATCCACAGCCTTTTAAAAGATCACTTSCATCTATGAATACCTCATCTTGCAAACTTCTCCTCCTCTGAGGTTATTTCAACATCCCACTAGTCATGCAAATTACTCTCTATTTAGAGGGGTTATGAACTGTCAGTTGGCACTTGCCCATTGAGCCTTGGCTCAGACTCATTTTGCCAAAGCTATGTGAAATCAGATGGGATTCAATTCAAAACACAGACACTCAGCTGAGATTGAGTGCTGCACCTGTGACATGACATAATCTGTGAGGGTAAACCCAGAGAGTAATTAAAACATAAATCCATCTAAAAARTGTCTCCAGAGGTAAATAGATTTTCTGTTTGAAGTTGCAGAACATTTGAAAACGTGAGAACCAGGTGGCTTAGCACATGTATGCAAGGCGAAGAATACAGTTTCAACATTCTTAAATCTTATTCTTTCAGGAGTTTGAAAAATATCTATTCTTCTTCTATTAAAATGTTCAGAACCCCCATTGACTATCCATCTGTTTCCTCTAAAATAGCAGAATTTTAACTTTCAGTCTTTGACCAACATTACATCTGATAAGAGGAACTGTTGGTCCTTCCTTCTTAAGAGACCAATTCTTTTAAGCATCACAGAATCACAGAATATTTGAGGTTGAAGGCACCTCTGTAGATCATAATGTCCAAAYGCATCTGGTCAAGAGGGATCTCCTAGGGCATATCGCACAGGAACCCACCCAGGTGGTCTTTGAATATTTCCAATGTAGACTTCCAGCTATTTGGGGTGATCTGCYACCCCCACAGTCATGAAGTTTTTCTTCATGTTCAGATGAACTTTCCTGTGTTTCAGATTCTACATGTTGCTTCCCATCCTGGGAAGCACTGGGTTCCACTGAGAAGAGCCTGGCCTTCTGGTCCTCTATACATCCTACCTTCAGATACTCATACACATTACAAGATCCCTCCTCAACCTTCTCTCCTCCAAGCTAAACAATCCCAGCTCTCACAGGAGAGATGCTTCATGACCTTCAGTATCTTAGAAGCCTTATGTTGGACCCTGTCTAGAAGTTCAATGTCCATCTCTTCAGATGTGGTCTCACTAGGGCTGAGTAGAGGGAAGGATCACCTCCCTCTACATGCTGGCAACACTCTGCCTGATGCACCCTAGGAGACTATCGGCTTTCTTGGCCACAAGGGCACATTGCTGCCTTATGGTCAGTCTATAGTCCACTAGGACCTCTATGTCCTTCCCTGAAAAGCTATTTTCCAGCAGGTATTAAGAAACCTGGCATTTAGAGCTGTCATTCACATAACGTACTCTCTTTTAGAGTGAGCGCTTGAAGTTTCAAACACCCACAGAGATGCCTTTTGCACATGATTGAGGAAGTTCCCTGAAACACCTGTACTTACCTGATGATTTCCTTTCTTTTGTAAATCTGATCTAGTTTCATTCCCATGTTTAAACACCTACCTTACTGGCAATTGTATGTAAAGCCTTTTTCCAAATAAATCATAACGCGCTTATCACCATATGGCATGTAAAATCCATACCTCTAGAGAAGAAGTAAAACTTCAATTTCTGAATGTTTGACACTGGGATTCTTTGCAAGGATACATTTTAGTCTCAGCCCGCAGGAGAACTCTGTTATCTGGTATATTATATATCAAGTTAGAGAGACACCAGTGGTTAAACAAAATAAATAAATAAATAAATGCAAATAAATAAATGAATGAATAAATAAAAAGGCAGACAGACTTCACTTTCATGGCTAATTACATGTATATTCAAAAATATTTTTCCTGTGAATATTCACATGGATGGAAGCAGTCTGAGGAGAGAGTCGTTTCTGATAAATAGCGAAACAGTGATTCACAGATTTATGACAGGAAGTCGCAGGTGTCGACATTAGAATCTGCAATAATAAATGAACTGTGGACCAGTAGTACAAAAATAGAACATTAATGAAATGCACAGGTGACACCACAAAAATAATTTAAACACAAAAATTAAAGAAAAAATACGATCAGAGGCTACCTACCTTTTCCACTCTTTTAGCAATATGTAGCAGAGGTTTTTGAAGCAAAATTAGTATCATTGTGGTCGATAGACCTCTCTGGATTTTTAAACCATTGATTTGTTTAAATGTTTAAATCTTTTAGAACCAGTAGAGATCCTGAGCAGCCATTACACCCTGTGACAGCCAAGGATTTAACATGGGAACCTCCCAAAAAGGGGAAAATGTCCYCCTTTTGTGGATTTCCAGGCTGCCGCCTCAAAGATTAGCTTCATGATCGTTTCCTATCGAATGGAGCAAGGACTACAGGAATTTTAAGTCAGGAAGCAACATAGTGGTCACAGAACTGAACGTTAAGAGATAGACTACTAAACTGAGCTCAGAAACRATGCACCACATGCAACTGTGAAGGAAAAATAATTTAGAAGCTCTAAATATCTTCTTCCTTTTCTCTGCCCATTTGTACTTTTTTACACTTAGCTGGAGAAAACATCTCAGAAGTGATACACGGAGATTGCACATGAAAGTGACAATGAGAAGGAAGTTTCGGAAACTTTCATTGGATGAAGGATAACTATATGCTTGAAGGATTCTGCAAATCAAATTCCTGTTCGCTGAGGGGAGCAGACTGAGAAATGGACTGTTCAGGAAACAAGTGTAGAACAATAGTAAACAAAACTGCATAGTGGGATTACTCCCTAAAAGTCCTTAGATAGTAGAGTCACAAATGTGAAAGATAAAAGCAAATAAAAATTCCCTGCAGCAGTATTCACTATATTCCAAGGAAAACCTGGAGTTGCTAGCTTTTGTGTGTGCTTATGGTAGTACTATATTAAATTATTTTGTAGAGGGTGGTGTTACTGTGGCAAAGAAGGAAGGACGGTACCTCTTTCTTTTGTTAACGTGAGCCCTTTCTATCCTCTTTGGCTGCAGGTGATGGAGATGGAGAAGATGGTTGCAGATGCTAGAGATACCGTGTGTGCAAAACGTGTAAAGCATATTGGGTGAACACCTCAACACTTTTCTTAAAAAAAAAGTATTTTAAGCAGGACTTTTCCACTCACAGGAAGAGAGAATACAGAAAAGATTTTATCCTCTGAAGATGTCTGTGGGAAATTATAGACTGTAAAACTGCATGCTCAGGAGATACAGAGTTAAGAATTACCTGCATGTCATTCACACAGACACCAGTTAATGACAGTTCCTGAGAAACCAGGTTCACTAAGACATGAGGATATGAACATGGTTTGTTTCATCTTTTGTTGTATTCTGGAATAAGAAAAGTGCTTCAACAATAGTGAGCAAACCTATGAATTAATTTCRTCCATGTGATTCTGTAAATTACATTTCTGCATCTATTTTTCAGTGATGTATGGTAGTAGTCCATATAAGTAGCACTAATGAATGCTGTTAAACAGTCTACCAAAATTCTGTTTACATTTTCACTGGGGATACATATATTCCATTCAGGGAAAAGAAAATGTAATTTGTTTATGCATTATTGTTATTGGCATAGCACTATGGGGAGAAAAATTTGAGTAGACATCACGGTCAAAGTAGAAATTTTTCACTGGACAAATTCAGTTTATCCATTTTAAATGCTCCTTTTCAAGTTTCCCTGTTTTAGCTGAAAGGAATATAAAGAATCTCAAGTTACTCAACAGAGCATAGTGCAATATTTATCCTATTTCAAAATAACACAGTTAGATGTCAGCACTGTATAACAAACTAGGTTCCTGTGGATATGCAGGGGAGTTCAAAGGTCCATAGGCAAACTATGAGGCCACCCAAGAGAGTCAGTAAAAACTATTTATTTCTTTTTAAATTAAAAACCTGATTGCACAACTTTTTTTTAAAGACTCTTAACCCAAGTCTTTAAATACTCATCCCTGACAGGCTCATGTCTGCTGAAATAGTGATTCCATTGCTCAGAGAGCATTCTTATAAAGTGCTTGAAACTAGCTAATAATAAATTTTAGTCTGAAAATATCACAACCTCTATTCCTAAAAGTTAAAGCATATGGGATACCAAGGATATGTACATTTCTTTAGCTTGAGCTCTTAGAATAAAAGGTTTACAAGATAAATAGCTAAAATAATTTTCAAAATATCTCATTTTACAAGAAAATCTTAAAATATAATGAAATATAGTCAAAATCTGAAAAGGCTATGAATAGGGAGATTTAGTTCTAAAGGAGGAAATAATCATTTTTCAGTTCATGTCAAGATTTTCGAAGTTTAATTTGTGATTCTCTTGGGCGAATGTGAGGATTTGAGGCTCTTGGCAGGTTTCATATGGGGCTTATGTCATCCACTATTGAATGTCCTTGTAGTCCATCCCTGTAGCTTAGCATGAAAGACAGGACCTCACTGTGGTGCTGCAGAAAGCGAAGATTGGAAAGTATGATGGAGTAAAGGTAAAGTAGTTTACAATGAATAGCTGGAAAAATTCTGACACCTTAATTATGAAAAAACTTCCTGAGGAGTTTATGGTATCTCCATTGTTAAACAGAATCAGCAAAGAACAAAAAAAAAATCAACAAAAAAAAAATATATGTATAATCAATTAAATACTTTATAAAAGGGTTTTTTTTCTGAAACTCTGCAAGTATGTGTAAGTGTGCACAATGTATTTCTTTTTTATAAATAGGGAAATTCAAGTTCTCCGGGCCAAAGACTTTACTGTGCTTTCACACTGGTTAGTGTGACGTTTAGCAGTAACTGATCTCTGGCTACGAGCACATAGTTGCCACTGTATTATATTGGACAGCACAGTTGGACTGGGCAGCACAGACTGCACATAWATTCTTTTATCACAGCTCCTGCAAACTGCATGGGAAGTTAGAAAGTTCAAAAGGTGAGATTATCTGTGCACCATGGATTTCATACAGAGATTGTTCAGGATCATTCCAATCCTTAACAACATTGAGCACCAATTAGTCTCACTTAAAATCTAGAGTTTGTATTTTAACTTCAAAATACACTGGACATTAATATCTTTCACCACAATATTTTAATTCTATTACTGTCTGAGTGAAGCATTTCTTCACAGAAACAGCAGATGTAAATACAGTTATTTCCATTGTTTTTRTTTTATTCTAGGTAACTAAAGATTTTCTTCTCTTTTAACCATACACACACTTAGCTAGGTTGACACTGCCTGAAAGCTATAGCAGGCGTGTATTATATTATGACTATTATTACATTATATTTATACAATATAATACTGTATTAATATATTGTCTATATATAAAGATATTATATTACCATGATGGACCTTGTACTAAAAAATAGAGAGGGACTTGTTGGAGATGTGAAGGTGGGAGGTAGCCTAGTCTGCAGTGATCATGAATTGGTGGAGTTCAGGATCCAACAAGGAGGAAGCAGGGCTATAAATAGACTTGCAACCATGGACTTCAGAAGGGCCAACTTTCGCCTTTCAGAGACCTTCCTGGAAGAATCCCATGGGGTAGGGCTCTAAAAGGAAGGGAGGCTCAAGAGAGCTGTTTAATTTTCAAGTGRCAGTTTCTCCACGCTCAGGGTCCACGCATCCTGGATTAAAAACGATGAGAAGAGCTTCTTCAAATATATCAATAGCAGAAGGAATATTAGGGAAAATGTGGATCAGCTGGTGAATGGAATGGGTGCCCTGGTTATGAAAGACATAGAAAAAGCAGAGTTACTGAATGCCTTCTTTGCTTCAGTGTTTCCCAAGGCAGCCCTTTGGAATCCCAGACTCTAGGGACAAGAGAAGAAGCCTGAAGAGAGGAAGACTTGCCTCAGGTGGTGAAAGACTGGTCAGGGGAGCACTTAGGTCAACTTGATACCCAAAAATCCATGGGCTCTGATGGGATGCACCCCAGAGTGCTGAGTGAGCTGGCGGATGCTATAGCTAAGAMGCTCCCCATCATCTTTGAAAGGTGCCTGAGGACTGGAAGAAAGTCAACGGCATGCCAGTCTTGGGAGGACCCAGGCAACTACAGGCCAATCAGTCTCACCTCCATCCCTGGAAAAGAGATGGAACAGATCATCCTGGCTGTTGTTTCTAAGCACGTGGAGGACAAGAAGTTGCTCAGGAACAGTCAGCATAGATTTACCAAGGGGAAATCATGCTTGACTAACTAGAAAGCCTTCTATGACTATCTGGATAGTTGAGGAGAGAATAGAGGATGTCACCTATCTCTACTTCAGCAACACTTCTGACACCTTCCCTCACAGTATCCTCCTGGGCAAGCTCCAGAAGTGTGGGATAGATGAGTGGATRGTGAGGTAGATTGGGAACTGACTTGATGGCAGAGCTCATAGGGTTGTGATCAGTGGCGCTGAGTCCAGTTGGAGGCCTGTAGTTAGCAGTTTCCCCCAGGGGTCAGTCCTCAGTCCAGTCCTGCTCAATTTATTCATCAATGACCTGGATGAAGGGCTGGAGTGCTCCTTCAACAAATTTGCTGATGATACCAAACTGGGAGGGATAGCTGATAGCCCTGAGGGYTGTGCTGCCATCCAGAGGGASCTGGACAGACTGGAGGACTGGGYGGTGAGAAATCTCTTAAAGTTCAACAAGGGCAAGTGCAGGGTCCTGCACTTGGGGAGGAATAACCCCAGACATGAGAACAGGATTGGGACTGACCTTCTGAAGAGCAGCTCTGCAGAGAGGGACCTGGGCATCGTGCTGGATGCCAAGATGACCATGAGGCAGCAGTGCACTGGTGGCCAGCAGGATCCTGGGGTGCATTAAGAAAAGCGTYTCTAGCAGGTCGAGAGAGGTGATCGTCCCCCTCTACACAGCTCTAGTGAGGCCACATCTGGAGACTGTGTCCAGTTCTGGGCTCTCCAGGACAAGAGGGATGTGGAGCTGCTGGAGAGAGTCCAGTGCAGAGCTACCAGGATGATCAGGGGCCTGGAACATCTGCCCTGTGAGCAAAGGCTGAGGGAGCTGGGACTGTTCAGCCTGGAGAAGAGAAGGCCGAAGGGGGACCTGATCAGTGTCTATAAATACCTCAAGGGAGGCAGTGAGGAGGAGGGGGTGTCCTCTTTTCAGTGGTGGCCACTGATAGGACTAGAGGAAATGGCCACAAACTGAAGCATTGGAAGTTCTGCAAGAACTTAAGGAAAAATTTCTTGACAGTGAGCTTGACAGAGCCCAGGAACAGGCTGCCAAGAGTGGTTGTGGAGTCTCCKTCTCTGGAGATCTTCCATACCCACCTGGGTGGTGCCCTGTGCCACATGCTCTAGGTGTCCCTGCATGTGCAGASGGGTTGGACTAGATCATCTCTAAAAGTCCCTTCCAACCTTAAGGATTTTATTTATTATAAGGATTGTATGACTGCTGTGATGATTTTCTATAGTGATTGGTGTGGGTCATTGTGACAGTTTTTCCCTTTTTATTTTGACACAGAAGTGAAACACATAAAACACAGTTACTTCACTAGCTTAGTGATGATAGCTGAATCAAAATGAGATTCTTCTGGCAATCTTTGTATATTGTGTGGAAATRGCACTACTTGCCCCATCTTCTAACCTATAAAGAGGCTGAAAAAGAATTGAATCATATCTGCTTGTCCTACGTAGAGCTAGCTTTGCAGAAATGTTTTTTTTTTCCACAGCATATTCCAATATGCAGCACATTTTCTCAACTTGAAGCGAGCTTAACCTTCCATATGTAGGAATGGTGTCAACTTACAACCAAACTAAGTACATGTAGGTACATAAAACTAGATAAATTTGTTATTTGTTTACTAAGGAGCACAGAAAGAAGAGCCATGATTTTGGTTACAGTTATGTATTTCAGCCCCCCTTCCTTTTTTTTTTTTTTTTATTTCCTACTGAGTACATATTTTGCCACTTAGGAAGAAACAAACTTATAAGATGGATCTCATTTTTGAAAGCATAATGAATTACTTTGGATATTTACATTTATTAATGGAATTGGGATTATTTAAAGAACTGTGATACTTCCTTTTCCAAGTACCTAAAGCTCCTACTTCTAATCCTGAGAAATCACGAATATTGGAAGTCAGATCTGTTTCCAGTCCAGGAATAAGCTTTGCCCAACCTGGGTGCAGTCCAGTGTAATTTTGATGGAGGAAAAGAAAGCATTCCTCTAGCAAGTGTATTTAAAGAGTGACAGCTGTTGGAGGATACTTCAAGGTATAGGAAGAATCCCTGGAGAATTGCATTCGTGGGCAGGAGGCAGGTGATAGAGTTAAAGGTACATGATGAATACACATTTTCATATGGCTCTGATATTGATTATACAGCTATTTCACTCACACATGTGTTATCTGCACACATATGTGTAAAATATAATTTTAGGCAATGAACATATGCTTTATCTTTTATCTTTCATATGTTTTCTATATCTAAGTTTTTTTACTCTCCTCCAGCTGTGAATAATTCTCATGCCACTATTTCACTGCCCTCCTAGTGGTCATCTTGATGACATATATCTGTGACATCTCTGCATAATGAATCTTTTATAAAGACTCAACTAATGGGAAACACTGTACAAGTGAGGAACTATTGAATAAATCTTTTAATGAGATTCCCACAGATTTCTATACATTTTCATGTATACACCAGTACTTTGGAAATTGTTGGAAAATTGTTGAAATAGGAAGGAGACCACATTATTTTCAGTCAACATTATGTTGAAAGCATTTCTTTCTAGAATCTTAAGAGTTGCAGAATCATTATCTATCTTAGTTTGTATTGTACAATTTTCACAAGCTTGTCCTCTGAAATTCAAAATAAGTATGCATGTGCATACATCGTTTCTCTGATATGTGAGCAAGAACTGGAAGAATTAAATAAATCAAAAAATAAAAAAAAGGAAATATTAATTTTATTGTATAGTATTTAGTGAACTGACTGGAGATAATATTAATGTTTAGAATGCATGAAGCCTGAAATGTTCAAAGTCTAAAGGAAAAATAAATGTTCCTGTCTTTAAAAACAGAAACAGAAAAGATAATAAGATGAGGGAAGCAATCATCTTTTTCATCTCAGAACATGTAAAAACATGGAAATAGGGGTAAAAAAATTCTCATGGGAAATATTCGGAGTATAGCAGGCCTTTTCCTGATATTTCTGAAGGTATTCAGGAAAATATAATCTGTTTGAATATATTATTGTATATGTGATAACATGACTGGAAAATGCCCAAATAAAATGTTACAACTCATACTTCATTGGTTGCAGGTAACTTGTGTTGGATTTGGACTTGCTGAGCATCAGTAACATGTATAGATTAATAGTAATAATATGCAAATTAAATTTGCTRCTCACACTATATGTGGGGAATGGAATTTGCACCTCACACAGCACTAAGTCAGGATCTGCAATAACTGAATAGCTAGGAATTACAGAAAAGTGATTTAAGAGTCACAGCGGATCAGATGTTGTATATGGGTAAGCTGTGCCRTAGTGCTTCAGTAAAAGCATATGTCACCCTGGAAAGCTTTAGTAGGAAATAAGGTTGTAAGATGTACAAAAAGTTAGCTCCAGTACATTCAGCACGGCACCACCACTGGCACCTCATGTCCTTAGCAGCACTGTGTGTGRAGGATATCTAGGACAAAAGTAAAAGTATCCAGCAGAAAGCAGCTAGGTATGTAAGGGTTACAGAAAGCATCAAAAAAAGAAAATACATGTGTATATGCATGTATATATATGCATATGTGTGTGTATACATACATATACAACATTTATATAAATATAGGAGAATAGGTAAATATACAGGAGAAAGTGTTGTTTCAGCTTCAAATACACCCAGCAAGGACATTCTAATTGCAAGAACAATGGAAAAATTTCTGATGGGAGGAATGTCTCTTGTAAATATGAGGTAGGTTGATCCAGGCAAAAGGCAAGTAGGTTAAATGCATGATCTTACTGAGATTCTTTTCCATTCGTGACTCTTCTATACAGCAGTGCTTTCTTTATATCTTCTCAGAGGAGGAATAACGCTCTACTAGCATGGCCTTGATGAAGAAGCCAAAGAAAAGCCACACAGCCAGAGGTAAATGCCAAAAGACGAGTTCCTCTGTTGCTCTTTTTACTGCTTGGTAAGTTACATATGCATCCATTTTAAATGTTATGTATTGCTAGAAGGATGAAAGAAGGAGAAAGGGAGCTCAGATGGATTAAATACTCTCAAAGTTTCATATGGAGACCTTTTTAGCTGTATTCAGTTTTCTTTCACTCTTCTTYTAAAAGTATAAGTTTCCCAGCTGAGATCAGTTACAGGTAACCTGAGTAATTTCACTGAACACTTTTCAAATGAGTAATACGTAACCAAAATTAAATGCTCATGTGTCATTTGAAATGAGCATGTTATATTTTGAAAAATCAAAATCCATTCACAGCCAACTTGTGAACAGAATTTTTAAAAGATCAAAAATTCAAGACATTAGTTTTTGACTACAAATGGAAAGTCCTTTTTTCTCTCTCCAAACTYCATTTACAAGCAGGATGCTCATCACAAAACATAATCTTTTGATTGTAATAATGAGAAATAGCTGTACGCCAGATCTTAAAATTTCTTGTGCAGTCAATAGACCATCTGATTGAGAATAGTTGAGTAAAGGATTCAAGATAATTGCGTGGTATGAAAGAGAAACAGAATCAACTACCACATGTACATTTTCAGAAAGAACAGAATATAAGCCTGGAAAATCACAGAAACTGAAAGAGGGTTTAAAATCCTGCTTCTGCTAAAAGGCATATTGGGTATTCTGGGRGTGAGAGCCAAGCACAGACTGAAAATTTTATTCCAAACAACACCTTGWTCAGATTATCAGATCAAACCAAGGCTATATTGAAATTCAATGTTCTTAACAGTCACACTAACACAATTATCAGAAGATGTTATTAAAAATGGTCTGTTTCATTCCAGAGAGTTATTAAACCATTGGTTGCAAGTGCCAGAGTTCCTAAGTTTATGACATTGATCAACCATTTCAAAGTAGATCAAAGATTAATAGCAAAGGTCACCAGAAGCCTTGATTTAGCCATGAAAATTGTACCTAGGTAATAATAATGATTAGTAATCACACAGGGCATGGGGCCTWTCAGCATTGAAGATGCAGCACTTTTTACTAATGCCATTAATACTAAGATATTTTGCATGGGAAAATGGAGAAAACACTGAACATGCTTGAAGTTCTGTAAAGATAACATCACCCTAACAGAATCTGAAATATAATGTGAAATTTCAGCTCTGCTCCAAAACTCTCCTTTTCTTACAAAATATGTGGGATAAACACAAGTGCAGTACATATCCTCAGAGTTCAGCTCATCCTGTCTTGTTATCAGATGGCACATTTCTTGTTTTTAAACTATGTGGTCTTCTGCAGAATTTCAGTAGTATTGGTTTTGCACATCAGTTACAGAGAATCCAAATCTGGCAGGGACGTCACTGGAAATCTGGGGAAAAGAAAAGAATGAGAGGTCCTTATATTATCATTTTTGAAAGGGATAGTTAGATCTCTCCAGCTTCCTAGTGGTAGTTATGATCTTGCCCAACATGATAAACTCATAGTCATGCCTACCTCTAATGGCCTGACTTTTTTATTTTTTTTTAGAGCATGTGGCTCCTAAACCTGAAAAAAAGGACAACCATTTCATTTATTGAGAGAATTTGAAATGAATACATAYGAGGTTGTCAAAAAACATTTACAAGACTACATCTCAGTGAATATAATGAATTATATTGCCAAGCCATGGGAAAATCAGGAGCACAATCTATATAGTTTGTCATTTGATTCTGTTTTTTATCAGATATTCATTTCATTTCCTTTTSGGTTACTCAGTAGTGTGAATTATCTATCATTCAGTGTATCTTAGAATACACTGTGCTATTTTCATATGTGTATCTGAAATACGAAAAGATCTTTCTGAAGCACAAAAGAAGTGCTGCAAACCTTGGAAGCTAAATACATTAACAACTTTAAATATATATTATACATAAGCATCATTGTATCATCRAATAACATTACATAGCTTTAATCAAAGCAGCAATATATAATTAATTTGACATCTACTGCAAAGTTCTAGGAGAGCTGAATCAACACTGAAATCCCTTCTGACAGACTCCAGGTTTTCATACTTCTTTTTTTGAGCACTTCCTGTTTACTAAATGTTGAATGGGCTCTAAGCCCTACACATTTGGAGGCCAATGGCTGAAACAGGTGTTTATTCAGAAGGGGATGTGATTATTAATGAGCTGAAAAGGGATATTTTTCTCAAGTTTTTCACCTTACTATGAAGTTTTAATTAAATATTCAAAATTACAATAAAAAGGAGAATGATTATTCAAACTACAGACTGCTCAAGGGGAACAAAAAGGCTAAAAAATTTTGCTTCTCAATGTCACTATCTGCCTCTTTATTTGAATTTTCTGCTACTCATTTTCTTCTTGAGTAACTTCCCAGTCCTGCCTTCCTCCATCCACCCCAAATGAAATTAGCAAATGCTTTTCCATAAARAGGCAGAAATCTACTTTCTACTTACTTACAGTGGTTGGTGTATGGAYGCAAGAACCACTGACGTACAGGAATTACTGGAAACGATGAGGGAATAATTTTATTATGAGGAAGTCATGGCTTCATTTGGTATATGTATTTGAAAACAAATGACTTCTCCACTTACTTCATAGATACAGCCAAATTTCCTTTTTCCCCATGTATTTTATGTTTGACTAGGATTTGTTTTGTTTTTGCTTCATCAAAAAAGGGAGATGCAGAAGCCACTTGTTGTTGGCAAACACTTCTGTCACACCTCAAGTGTAAGGCTGAGCCAGGCCAGATGGCACAACTTTCAAAGGTGCTGAGCTTGGAAGTAGCTTCCATGACTTCAAGGGGACCTCCAGATATTTAGTACACTTCACACATTTAGGTCAAGAGCTACACTAACAGACTGGAGAATGGAGATTTTCATATTCACAGCGTAGTCAATGAAACTGTAGAGCAGTTATGCTAGTCAGTCTCCTCTGTACGGTTAGCAACAATTGTAGGACAATAAGAGAACATGGATTTGCACATTGTTAGACAATTAATAAACTTGGTGTTTATGTAACAGACAGAGAGATGGGAAATACATAACTGGGAAAAAATGTGCAGTTATATATCATTATCCTAACTGTATAGCAATCTGGAGAAGACAATTCCATTTCAGCATAATATCCAGTGAGCACTTAGTTTCATCATAACATACAAAATATATTTTTTCCACTGCAAATTATATGAATTTTGGCAGGAAAAGAAGCATTAACTTCCACCTCAAGCTGTCAGAATTCTATTTTTTTTTTAATTGAATCATTTCCTCCTATGATGTGACAAGGGACAAATCTGGAAATATACAGGGCCAAATCTGAGTCAACTTACACCCATTTCAACCCCATTAACTTCAATGGTATTGGCCAGAGTTGTGCATTAACTTGGAATCTGGCCCATGGAAAGAATTTTCTTTCCAACATTTTTTCCCCCCTATTTTTCTGTTCCTGCTTTTTTTTTCTTCTGTGCACGATACAGAATTCCTAGCTCTGAAATGTTTGAAAGATACAATTTAATTAAGGATGTAAAGTAGAAATTACCCAATTTATTTCATTTAGTTCCTGAGATTCAATAGAATATGTGTACCTCTGCAAATGAAGCAATGTTCCTGATCAAAAATGGATTTATTAAATTATGTAACATTAACAAGAGGCTGTCTGAAACAAAAGTATTCTCAGAACTGCAAATGGTGTTTTTCAAGTATTTCTTTTTGAGGAACTCACAAATATCTGATAAAAGGTTTTTCCTTGCAAGAATCGCATCTGGGGAGTTCAAACTAAGTCAGCACGGACAGCTTGGTGGGAAACCTATGACCATGTTTTCCCACCTATCCCCATAACACAAGAGACGAGCTCGCTGTTCCTGTCTGACCACATCGTTCATTTTTGCAGCTTCCATAAGATCACTCACCTCTTTCTACATCATGATTTCACTTATGCCTAGCTACTGTCGGAAGACTGCTATTTTTGCTCTTTCAAGGGTAAGGGGCTTTCACATTGCAGGAAATTGTGCACTGTTTTTGTAGTATAAATTTGCACTTCACTCTTAGCACAAACCCTGGATTCCTCTTTCAGTTTGTTTGCTGCACCCTGGAGCTGAAAAAGCAACAGCCTGCCTGGGATGGAAAGCATTGTCCTCCAGTGGAACAAGGCTTTTGACAAATTATTTCCTGGCTTGATTTTGGCCATATCRTTTTTCTTTGAAATATAAAGTGCTATCTTGGGGGATTTTAAAGTTGTCTTTCAAATCTCAAGAATGCCTTGAGGATCCTTTCTGATCCCACTTCTGTAGGGAAATTCTCTACAAAGGGACCATAGATTTACCTTTAGGGGTGCCATAATTAAAATGAATTGAAATTTCAAGATACAGCTGCACTTTTAGTTTGTCCTCTCCAGAAGTTTACTGAGCTATAGGCRTGTAATTTCATAAAGTGCCGACTCCAAGCTGCAGATGATAAGATCTTTGCCTGGATTTGTGCAGGCATTTGCTCTTTAACTTACCAGTGCCCTAAGAAATTGTATAAACACRTTGCTGCATGGCCTTGCCTTTTGCGAAACAGCACTTTTTTTTCTTAAACCAAGTGTGGCAGTGGCAGCTCATAGCTCTTGCTTCCCCTCTTCCTTGGACTTGGGCCTGCTGTAAATATAGTAAGCAGGCTCCCTACCCCGCTCCCTCAGGGTTTTTTGGAGTTTGCAGCCTTATTGTGTTCTTTACTCAGCACATTCCTTTGGTTTAAATAATCTTTTTGTTGCCTCCAGCATTTTTATGGTTGTGGTGAGACTTTATAAATCATATACCCTCATAACAAATACCTACACAAATGGCTTTATAATATCATTGAAAATAGCTGATGCTTAGTAGCATAAATAGATCAAATGTGGGATTAACTGAAAACAGATTCGAGGACTAAGTTTTAGGACTGTCTCAGAGACCCCAGTTACTCAGGGGAGAGTCTTTGAGATCTGCATTTCTTCTGCATAGAACATGCACATTTACCATTTCCTATAAACATTTTTAATAAATCCCAGATTTTTAATCATAATTGCATATCTCAGTATGTGCTATGCATGCATATTTATTCCAAATTATTTATAGAAACTTATTGTTTGATGCCTTTACTTGCAACTGTATTCTATAGATGTTTGTAATATCATTCAGATTATGTTATTTAGAGGAACAGGTATTCAAATCATGCTTGTAGATCATGCTTCTATTAATGAAAAAGAATAAAACTTTAAAAAGAAATCCAACATCTGTGTTAAAAATATGTCAAGAAGTCTCCTTTCTTAAGAGTTAATGAGTTGCATATGTAGATGTTATATAGAAGATTAYTCCTTAAGTTTTTATATAACTTCAGTCATATAAGTATCTAAATATTTTGCAAAACTTAGAGAAATGAAAATAATCTAGACTCTATAGTAACATATTAACTGAATAAGTCTAAAAAATAGTATATTATTAGAGTAATAATAGAATTAGAAAAACTTGAAGAGCCTTTTTTTTCATCTGTTTCTTTTAGATGGGTTACACAAAGGAAAAAAAAAAAAAAGAAAAAAATGTTAGGCAGATGCTGGACCAAGTGATGTAATTGAAATGTGTTTGCTGAGAAGTTAGGAAAATTTATCAAGAGTTCTTTGAATGTGCTTTATTTTTAACAGTGGATTAATAAAAAAATATTTCTGGAAGAAGATGAGATACTGACTTTTACTGTTGGTTGCTGTTATTGTCACTAAGTTTGTGTATGAGAGACTGAAATCCTGAATCAGATCAGAACAAGATACTCAAATGAGCATTTCCTTCTTACACAATACATTTCATCATTTTAAAAACTGGTGTAAGTAAGAGGAAGATGGATCTATGCTAATAGGTGTACCTCTTTTTGACAAAAAAAACGTAAGTGCTGTATCACTGGGACTCAACGGGAACTTTCCTGCAGCTCTGTAATGTGGAAAGGCAATCCGTTACATCTCAGATTGGACAACTTGGCTGCAGCAGCACGGGATTTCCCAGTAGTCTTCAATTTGCACTCCAGTAAGAGCTATCTGTCATCAAGTGTGTTATGGAGGTGAATCAGAGAAACACTCCTGTGCCAATAAAAGACATATTAGATGTGAGATGCAAAAGTTTCTTTGGGATGAGAGAACAAATCAGATAAGCCCATTTATAGGGGAAAAACTCAGTCCAGTGTAACTAGCGCATGCAAGGTCCCACAGAGCACTTAAATGTCACCTGAATTAAATTCGAGTATGCATTCCCTGTGCAGTTTGAGTAAGGAAATATCTTTTATGGTCAAAGGCAAAGTGCAGAGAGGTCAAAGGTCCATAGAAAGCAAGTGAAAAGAAGCCAAAAGAAAAACAGACCCCATTAGTCAGTGAAGAGTCTTTTCTGCCTGTGCAGACTTGGATAGCCTTTTTTATTTTTTCTATATCCCTAGACATTTCAGAGCAGTTGTGAAAGTTTAGGGAACCTGCCCCRGGAAGGGAGTAACAGATGAAAATAGTTTTATGCAACCACCTAACATGTAGTGAGCTAGAATAAAGAAATACAGATAAGACACAGCATATTCATGTACTATCATAGTTTAAAATGTGCAAAAATGATATGTGAACACAGAATGAAAATAAAAACAAACACAAAAAAAGGAAAAACAACAATTAGGATTACTCCAAATCACTTTTTAGAACAAATTTTAATTAACCTTTTCAAGTTCCACAAATAAGTTTCCAGAAGGTTGAAAGTATCTGCAGATGAAAAATTCTGTATGAATAAAAATCAAAGAGCAGGGAAACACAGACATTTTTATTATCTTAATTAATAATACTAAATAGCTCATATTTCATAAGGTAACTATGTATGACCTGGGAGGCTAGATGAATTTGAGAGGTCCCTTCCAATATTAGCATTCTATCTCCGCAGTCTAAATAAGATACAAATTATGTATATTGACTATTCTATTTTCAAGCGGAATCTTCACATTGTTTGTGGAATACTTTGATTCATCTCAGCCTCTCACCTTCAGTGTTTTATGATCCAATAAATCCTCTTTACTTTTACCAGAATTAAGTTAACTTAAGCTGGCTGTAATAATATTACCACTCATATTCTTATCTGATTCTATCTTTAGTGGTTATCAAACAGCATTTCCTGAGTTGTATAACATTAATTGTAATATGGAGACATAGCTGAAAAGCCACAAATACCAAATACTAGCCTTATATTTGGTGGGCAGAAGACAAAATTTTGATCCCAGTAGGGCATTTAACCTGATCCCTGTTTTGTGCAAACACAAAGCAGTCTCGATAAATCATCTCCCCTTTCCTGGTGCACTCTGGACAGAGCACTTCAAGCTGGTCCCCACCAGCTCCTCCTTCCTCCCTGCAGGTCTGCCTCCCAGCAGTGAAGCCGAGCTGCTCCTATGTGCCATTGTCGAGCTGAGGTCTGAGCCTGAATCTGGGATCAGGTCAGGAAATTAAGACCTTCTCTGCACCACTCAAAGAMCCTTCCTCCCAAAAGGTCTTCACAGGCAAGAACAAACCATGAGGTGGTGCCATCAATTGGAGTCTTCGCTCCCAGGAACATATCGGAATGTCTGTTAAATCAGAGAATTCACTCCTCAGTGCTGGCCTGTGCACTTATTTTCTCTGACAGAGATAATAGATAGATATATAAATATGTAGGTAACATCGTTTAAAGACTCAGGGTAGGGAGGACTCAAACYTCTGGTCCAGGAATTTGCCCATAGACACAGAAAAGATGTTAGGGCTCATATACCAGGTTACAACATAAGTGTAATTTCCTGAATCCTGTTTATTTTTTTTTTCCTTCTCTACTGTTTCACAGCTTCAAAAGGAGGATTAACAATATCATTTCCATAAATTAATCTATAGCGTTCATTGGGAAAGTGAAGCTTCATAAGGCAGAGTTTTCTCAAACTCCAAATATCTCATTTTCTGGGMACCTCATTAAAGATGCTGAAAACATCTGAAAGGCTGCTCTCTGCTAGCTCAGAGGTGATATTTGACATATCACAAGCTGCTGGACAATTGCTTCATGAAGGTGAGACTAGTATATATGTAAACCCTTCACTAATGACTAACGTATCAATACATGAGGCTCAGCACTCCTAACCTTTACAGGACACACACAAATTATGGCTGAATTATAAACAACTCCCTGGAAAAACGCTTTTTAAGAAGAACTGTACCACAAAACAGCTACTGTATTTCATATAATGCTAAAGAGATTGCCATGCTGTGCCACATATAATACATACACTCAAGTCTATTCTTGTAAAAACGTCTGCACTCTTCAGAAAGGAACTACAAAAAATAAATCTTAGCACTTACAGCATTTCACGATCACTTCAGGAAAAAAAAAAAAAAAGCTTTAACAATTTAAGATAGATTCTGTTTAAGATAGATTCTGTCTCCTAGATGAATCTTTCTTCCTTTCATCTGAATATCTTGTGAATGTTTACAGCCTGCTCCAGTGCAAAACAACCCAGGTTAACTTGAACCTGTCTGTCAAAAAATGAGAGGCTGCACTTGTTTAGGCTGGAGATTCAAAAAATGAAGAMGGGAGTGGACCATTCATTGCTACAAAAATAACTATAATTCCTTAAGAAAGATTTTTTCATCTTGGAGGCTAAATCTGTGTCACTTCACATACAAACTAGAGGATATTACATAAAAGAAATGACCGTGAATATAAGTGCTTTTTAAAATGATTTCAATAAGATAAAGTTTATCAAGAGCTACCAGCAGTCAGTATAGTATAATAATGTGCTACTGTGTGTCCAAGACAGCAGTAGTTTCAGACTTTAAGTTCTTCCTTAATTTTTGTAATTATAGGATTAGTAATCACTCTATAACACTCTTGAGTCAAATTCTATGTCAACATCCACACGAATGTGTTCAATATACTTCACACTTTTACAGTTACTAACAGAATCCAGATATAGCATCAGCTGAATAATAAAACACTCAGAAAGAAAGTGCACATTCTTTGGTTGCATTTTATGAGTTAACTGGAGCAGTGTATACATATTTAATGCATAACTAACTATGAGCAATTAGAATGTTTTTAATTAATGCAAGGGAAAAAAAATCTGAGAATATGTAATATAGAGCAGTTTCGCTTAAAAAATATTTCATAGAGCCTTTGTGAAACACTGTCCCTAGAGTCTTCAAGATCAGACCATGAAAGTTTGATGCAAACATCTCATAAATGGAGAAGATTGTGATCAGCTCTGTCTTGCTTCACAAATATATGTACGTCACTGATTGAATACAAATATCATATCTTAGATTCTATATTAAAATTTTCCATGAGGGTTAGATGACTTAAAACATTGACAATTACTTCTAGAATTTCTTATCTGGAATACCAGCTCAAAGTTCATCATAAAGCTGGTTAAAATATTATTGGTGGCAACCAACCAGCAGAATTGCTTTGAAAATTACCTTGAAAATATTCTTTGGTTTCAAAAAAGTGTTAATCCCTAGAATTATCTTGTATCTATTTCTAAGAATACACAATCTTTGCTCCAGGAAACTGATACTATGACCTCATTAGCAGGCCAGTTATTTATCTACAGTCCCAATGCTATTGACAATTAAATCTGGCTTTGATTAAAAACAACATGGCCAGGATTCAAGGGTGGTTTTTTTACTCTTTTTATCCTCATTGAAAATCCTGCTACTATAAAGCKCTCTGAAATCTTCACCAGGAAATCCCAGATGAAAACACAGGTTAGATCAATGCCTAGTGTGCATCCAGTAGGTTGTATGTGCCCAGRTTGCCACACAAGTTCATGTACACACATCATGTCAGCATCCTCCACAGTGAGGCTGGCACATCCAGGCATATTGTCCCTACTACACATAGACATTACCCCATACCTCCCACACTGCAAGGCCACAGTGTCCCAAGCTTCCTGGTGGCCCTCCAGAGATCCAAATCTCCAAATGTTCACCAGTCATTTGCCTTGGTTTCCTGAAATCAGGACCGGTCTGCTGGAGCTTCTGAGCTTTAACTGATATCCAAAATTCCAGAAGAATTCCTACCTTTTTACAAAGAAACAATTTTTGCATGAAGGAAAAAACAGTGTCCAGGAAGTTTTTGAGATGAGGTAGCCCAGATTCTGGTCTTGGGGACAGAGCATTGCTCTTCAAAAAGGCTTGCCTGCTACCTGATTATTGCATTTTAGCATTTAGAATAAGGTCTCATCAATCTCTGTAAGCAGCTTTTCAACTATTTCAACATTTCCTGATTTTACTCTAATGAAAATAAATGGGACGTAAGATTTGCCTTTTCTTTGTTTCTTTCTTTGTCTTCCCTGGAGCAGAACTTCAGCTCCTAAGTTCAGGCTAAACTTTCATTCCTATAATATTGAATGTACCTAAATTGAGCACATGTACATGCATATATCTACACACATACAGATCTTTTTCTTGAGCTAAAGGTTGCTTAATGAATTGAAGTACAGATTATAACTCTTTCTACAGATCAACATTTTTTTGGTGACAATTTTTGCATGTCCTAACAGTTTAGGCACTGCTACATAGTAATGTACAGAAGCTTGTTTATGCTGTGCTCCTTGCGTGCACATAATGCAGTTTCATCCCTTGAGACTGCAAATCTAATTTTTTTCATTAGTTTCTTTTTTTAAGTAATTCTTCCTTAAAGCATAAGGCTATATTCAAATACCATTGTTGCCAAGATAACTGTGGTGACTATAAAGGGATGCAATAGAACTTCCACTGTTTATTACCAACTGGAAGAAATTTTGTAGTAATTTTACATATAGCCCTCAACTAATATTTAGCATTTCCCTTTCCTTCCGAACAGCATCCTAGTGTCCGTAAACTGTGCATTAACTTACAGTAGATGTGAAGAAATCCTAAGCATCTGTAAGACCTCAGCTGTTGCAAGCAGTTCTGGGTAATACACTTGAAACAGAAAAATAACAACAAAAGAAAGWGAAACTTTGGGAGATACATATATAYATATATACATATATATATGCTTTTTTTTCTCATGATGAATGTTTAAGGAATATAGTGGCAAAAAAACAGAAAGAAATTATTGTTCTCATCCAACTAGAGAAAACCAAAAGTGGTTCTAAGAGGACACTAGRGAAAGTCCTGTAATAACAAAAATAGAAAAGCACTGGAAGATCCTGCTAGGATGTTCAGAGAATCTTTGTCATTAGATCTGGATTCGCTGGACAAAAATCTACCAGGAATGAAAAACATAGAGAAAATCTCTCTTGGGATAGGAGGATGGACTAGAACCACATAAAACCAATTCTATAATGATTTTAWAAAAAGGAAAATGTTAAAGAAAATGGTCTCACCAAGCAGATGGAAAACCCTGCTGCTGTTTTGGATATTCTGACGTATATGCTAAGAAATGCTGTATTTTTTTTTCCATCTATTCTTTTGGCCAAGGAAAGTAATTTGCTCTCATCTTCTGGAGTCCATCAAATGTGCAAGAACAAACTGCTTGAAAATACTAGGTGTCATTTCTCTTTCAGGAGTATCTCTGCAACATAGAGTACCTTAACTATATTTTTGAAGAAATACAGTTTTTCTATATTTCTGCAGCTTTTGCTTTGCAACTAGTGTTTTCACAATGTCTGTTACTAYTGTCACAAACTATTACTTGCCCTATCATTTAAGTCAGAAGACACATCCTTAAGCTATAATGGCTAAAACAAAAGGCATATGGTGAATTTATCATATTTTTAAATATTTGTCTTATTACTGACCCACTAAAAAATAAGAAAAGTGCTATATGTTGAAAGTGTTGTTCTGTTTAAATTGTGATCTAAATTGCAATACTGAGAATTTATGATTTCATTTTTACAGAGATATTATCAAAACTCTCTTATTTTCTATTCTTAAAAAATGTAAATATATTATGCATATTTCATTATATTGCCTCACAAATTGTAATCAATCAGGCCTTCAAATCATGCTTTGTCTTTTCCTTTTGCTTAAGAACATTGAAAATGATTTGTAAGTAGAGAGTCTAATTCACCACATAGGTAGGAGAAAGCCACCAACCTATGTTTTTATCAAGTAAAATGAATTTAACAGTTACTTTGCTATCCTGGGGACTGTGCTGAATGCAAGAAAAGACAATAAATCTACTGGAGGTAAACAGCTATTCCACATGTTCATATTATTCTTTTTTTTTTTTTGGCCTGTTGTTATTTGGCATACCATTCAGATTTCAGGATGGTAGCAGTGTATTACTTCTGAAGAATAGCTGAATTTTTTAGAAAAAATGGTTTCTTATGGTTGGTTTCACTTCCAATCACATTCAGCTAAGGCTTCTGAATATGGGTCTGAAGGTAATTAGAATAATAAAAGATATTCTATATTAATTTTATTAAGTAGATTATCTTAGTCCTACTAACCTTCCACACATTCTTACAAATATTTTTCCTTTGTTTTTCATTTCTCAATAGACATTTCTGATTTTTTTTTTACTTAAATGACAAATCTTTAATCGCCATCTATCAAATGAAAATACAGGTATCTTGCACTTTAGTAGTGAKGACACAACATCTGTTTTTTTTTATACAATGACTTATTACTCAAATCTAGTCTAGCAATACTGTTCACAGAATCACAGAACATAGTGTTGGGGTTGGAGAGGACCTCTGGAGATCATCCATTCCATCTGCTCTGCTCAAGCAGGGTAGCAGGGTCAGCTAAAGCAGATTGCTGAGGACCATGACCATGACTGACCCCAGTAAGGAGTTTAAATGTCTCCAAGATGGCGAATCCACAACTTCTCTGAGCAATCTGTCCCAGTGTAACTATCCTCACAATGAATAAGAGTTTCCTTCTATTCAGGTAGAATTTTGTGTTTCAGCTTGTGTCCTTCACCCCTTTTCTTGTTTTGTGAGAAACATGAAACRGCCTCATCTTCTCTGGGCTGAAAAGCCTCTGCTCTCTCAGGCTCTCCTTATACAAGAGGTGCTCCTGCTTCTTAGTCATCTCTGTAGGCCTCCTCACTACAACAGGCCCATAGCTTCCTTTTACTGAGAAGTCCAGCACTTTGTCTAGCACTCAAGGCTTGTCTCAGCAGTGCTGAGCAGAGWGGAAGGACCACCTCCTTCCACCAGCTGGGATTGCTCTGCTTGCTGCAGTCCAGGTGGTCTCCACCGTTAGGCTCCAACACACTCTGGTGCATGSTGTTTTTCCTTCTCAGGTGCTTTGCACTTCCCTCTGTAGAATTTCAGAGATTCTTGCTGGCCCATTTTCCAGSCTGTCAAAGTTCCTTTGAATAGCAGCACAACCCTTTGCTCCATTGTGTTCTCCTTCCCCTTTTGCACTGCCTGTAACCTTGATGATTTTAACCAGACCCACTACCGAGGTCATTAATGAAGAGCTTAAACTATATAGCTCCAGAACTGGTCTGTAGGGCCACCTCTGCTGACCAAAATCCAGCTGAATTTCATGCTGCTGATCACAGATCTCTGAGGCCAGGAGTTCAGTGACTTTTCAGTCCATCTTACTGCCTGCTTATATATCCTGTGCATCATCAGCTTGTCTATGAGACTGTTACTGGAGGCATACTGTCAAACATGTTTATAAAAACACTTTTAAGCTAAATGCTTTTAAAGGTAAATAGAATCCACTGCCCACCCATTATCCACCAACCTACTCATCTCATCATGGAAGGCTGACATGTAGTCCCTGGCCCCACAATAACATTGGTCACCTTCATGAGTGTGTAGAGAGGCATCCCACCAAAGCCCTGGGACCTGTGCATGTGCAGTTTCTTCAACGGTTCTCTAACCTGATCTTCCTCCATCAAGAGTCAGTCTACATTGTTCCAGGCTTTCTCTTACTKGTAAAAGCATACTGACTACTCCTGACAACCTTTCTGTCGTTCATGTAACTGAAAATAGGATGTAGGATTAATTGTTCCACGATTTTTTCAGGAACAGGGGTGAGGTTGATAGGCCTGTAGCTCCCTGGAACCTCTGTTCTACCCTTCTTAAACATCAGGGTAATTTTTGCTTTCTACCTTAAAGCTAAGGTTGATATTTGTTTTTTAACAGTTTTCTGGAGTTCAGTAAAGGTGGTTTAGATTAAGTGTATTGTTAGGATGTTCCTGAAGCAAGTGTATTGTTAGGATGTTTCTGGGCAAACACACTGTTTTTTCTTTTTAGAGCAATGTGAGTTTTTTATTAGCTTCTTGATGGACATAAATTTAGTGGGCTGTAAACTTTTCCCACTTTGGTAGAAGTGGCATGTCATATCACTCACTGCTGTAAGTAAAATTTCTCCAGCTGACAAAGGCCAGAAACCAATCTTTCTATCCTCTCCTCGTTCAAGATTACCAACGTAATCAGTCATCATGAAAAACTCCAACAGCTATTACTGYCCTGCATCCATTGACTGAGTCCTGAGCACCTTTCTTCGTAGGACAGAAGATGCCCACTATTGGGCATCTTTCTTCCTAGGATAATGATCAATGACATCATCTTGGGGCTTCTCTAATCATTTGATCATGCTTTTTTGCAGAAAAGAACCCTGCAGCTGCAGCACACASTTCACATGACAGTAATATATGTCACCTGTGAACATAGTGATTCATTAAGGTAAAACAAAAAGAATTTGCAAAACAAAAAGTTTCTGTTCAGGTGCATGAAAGAAATGGATTCAAATTCACATCAGTAGATAGGTTTGTTGACCTTAACGTCTCACCCTGCACTAGTGCCATATTTGCTCAAAACACCATGTGTTACCTTGTAAGAGGTAAGGTTACCTTGTAAGAGGTGTTTGGAGTCTCATTGTCATGTTTAGATCTGAATATATAAATACATGCAAAAAAAATAGTGATGGAATGCAGAGCAATATGGCAAAACTCTTATCAAGATGGCAGCCTGGTAGATATAGAATTCTTTTGATTAATTCTTACACATAGTACTTTAACATAGGCATGTCACACTAACCTGAAACCTAGTGATTGCCAGTAAACTTGCCACCTCCTAAACCCAATTTATCAGCCCTACCTAGTTCAGTGATATTTACTGTCTCCAGACAAAATCTTAGTCATTTAGCATATAAGCRGCAGAGACCTTATTTAGTTTGACTGATGTTTGAAGACTCAGTAGTAAATCTACATTGCTCCCTAATGGAATTAACTTCTAGCCTTTGCACAACCCTGTTTTTCTTTACCACCTACTCCTGACAGACATATCACTAAGCATGGCTTACTGCATTTTACCAACTAATAATCTTAAGATCAGAGATACTAGGTAGCCCTAGACTTCAGGTAGGTCACTTACAATGAATTTATCCCCAACCCTAATCCAGTAAGAGAGGCCAGATGAGGCAATAGATCCAGTTCACTTACTACTGCTAGACTAAACCCATATCTTAACCCCAATGTAACAAGAGCTCTACTGATATAAGAGCAGGTCTTGATGGTCCCAGGACAAACTAGGAAGCTTCAGCTTTAATGTTAAAACATCCCCTACAAATTGTTGTCTCCTGCTCAGCCAAATCCCAAACTCTGGCTATAGATAACTAGGTATCTCAGGCTTACTCCAAAAGATCCATTGTATAACTCTTAGAAAAATCCTTGCCATGAGTATAGCTCAAATAGTCCTTTTCCACTATGTCTTTGTGCTAATGCTGTCTATGAAATATCAGACTTGACTAAGCTCTATGGCCTCTGCCAAGTCTAGGAGTAAGCCTACCTTTTGATGAATCATCTAAATCCAACCAAATTCCCAAACAGTTGTCCCAAAGCTAACCTAAATTCCATGCTAAGTCTCTAATTTTAAATTTTAAATTCAGGAATCAATTTTTCTCCAGAGAGTTCTTTTCTGTCATGCTAGTAAAGAAGCACCCCTTTTCCTCCCGTTAATAGAAGCACCTTATCATAGTCTGATGATTCACCCATCAGCAGGAAAACAGGGCAGGAGAGGTAAGAGGGAAGCACAGGAAGCACAAATGTTTTTAGATATCCTTTTTAAGATATTTCACTCTAAAATATAATTTTCAAGCCAATTCAATATCTGTCCAGTGCCTTTTACCTTTACTCACATGTGCTCAAGATATTCATAGACAAAAAAATTTATCAAGTTATCACAGTAGCAGACTACAAAATTACTTTAATTCAATATGATAGAGTTATTTGAAACCTAATCCTGTCCCTATTCTGGTTGCTATACATAGTCCTAGGACAGACAGCACTGGAACCACTACTTTTAAGCCAACATTGGGATCTGATAGTGAACAAAACTCTTATTACCTAAAAATTGAACAAAATTATTATTGCCTTAAAATTTTCCCCTGAATGAAATTCTACTCCTAGATTAGTCAAAATGAAGGAAATCCTGCAGAAGCACAACTAATAATCTAATTCAGAGCTTTAAAGGCTAATGTTCTTAATACCTTTATTATATGTAGACCAACCCCATTCTTACATGCTCCTCCATAAGGACTGCTTTATTGAGCCCTAACTGCAAAGCCAGTTCAAACCCTGTTGAAAATATTGTTGAATGGCAGATATGACTCACAACCCAGGTATGACAGAAAATCTGTGCCCTTCTGGAGAGGCAGCTGGAGGCCAGGCAAGATGACATATATTATCTCAGGTGATGATAGACACTTTTGTTTAGGCAACTGAATTGAGCATTTACTGACAATCATAGCTGCTACTGCAATAAAGGTGAACCCTGACTTTACATTATTCACAATAATAACAGAGACTAGCATTCCCTGATTCCATCCTGAAAATTCCAGCAATTACTGACCAATGCTTCTTTTTGAACTTTGTTTTAAATTCTCATTTCTACTGACACACTAGACAGTCTGCAAAATCCCAGCCATAACCCCAAGATTAAATTAGATTCATTGACAACTATGTGAAACATCACTCCTAATTTTCACACAGAGAAACCAAATGGCTCCTGTTTTAAATTTATTTTGAGGCATGCATTTTAATTGTGCGGATACTGTCACAGTGCAGAATACACATCCCAAAACTCTAGCACTAGGCAAAGGCGTGACTAGATCTATATACCCAAAGCAGTGACAGTCATTTTTTTTTCCTCTGAGAAATCTAATAACCGATGACACACAATATCACTCCACAGTTTCTCATTTACCAGTCCTTAACCAAGACTCCAACAAAGGTAAGTGATATAAATGACATGGTAAAGGGGAAATTTAACCATTACCATCTTAAACTTTGAAATCTATTTTCAATTGAGKTCTATGTTTCTCTCAACAGTTTCCCATTTACTAAAATCTAACAAAAGTTGTAGGTTATACTGTCTTCCAACCCATCAGGTAACACAAGCTAGTGTGAATAGCATTAGGTCCCTATCCGGCTTCCCACCCAAAGATGGATCAACAATGCATTCAGGCCAGATCATTTAGGGATTTATCTGATCAGGTCTTGAAATTTTCTTGGGATGGAAGTTTTACAGTCTCTCTGGGCAGTTTGTTCCACTGCTTACCATGAATCACGTTCCACCTTATCATGAATCATTTTCCTCTCATCTCCTTCTAGAGCCCCTGTTCCACAGAAGCTGTGTCAAGACCAGCAACAACATTCTGCTCATGGGAGCAGGGTCTGCTGTGAAGTGCCCCATTTCTGCCCCTGCTTTCATTGATCAGCCTCAGCCTTGCTGCCTTTCCCTGCAGATTCCTGTTCTGACCATCTCGGTGACCCCCCACGGGCAGTATACCATATTGCAGATACGATCTAACCTAAATATCTACTGAGAAGAATCTCTGCTCTTATTTTCCCTGGAGTTAAAGTGACCAGCCTATAGTTTGCACCTGGATCATCCCTCTTGACAATTTTGAAGATGGACAGAACATTTTTTCCTGCAGTCTTCAGGGATTTTGACAAATTTTCAGAGATTATCAGGAACAATATTACAATGACATCCGGCAGTTCTCTTAGAATCCTCAGATGCTTCCCATGAGGTCCAGACTGGTATGGGGCAAGATTGATCAAGAGACAATCCCTGACTAAATTCTCTTCCAATATTGATAGTTTCTCTATTGTATGATCAAGGAGTCCTTTTTAGGACAAAAGCCTTGGAAAATCTTGCTGGTGAAGGTCAAGACAAAGAAGTTATTATACACATTTCCTGTTGCTAAATAATTCACCAGGTCACATTTTCCTTTCTTCCTCTATCACTGATAATGTGGCTGTAGAAGCCCTTCATGCTGCCTTTGAAATTCCTTGCTAGTTTCAACTATTGCTGAGTTTTGGCTTTCCTACCATTTTCTCTGCCTGGTTGAAAAATATCTCTACAATTTTTTATCTGTAGCCTGTCCTCGCTTCCACCTTTTGTGAATAATCCTTTTGGAATGGAACTGTACTGGAATTCACTAATATGTATCCTCTTTAGCCAGATGCCCAGATTTTCTGGCAAGTGTATTTTTTTCCTGTAGTGTTGGAACTGACCCTTTTAAACTTGAAGGATGATATGCTAAAGATCTGAATTCCTTCACCTTTGTGGAACTGGGAACTGCATCCCAGTCTCCCAGATAGTTGAAACTTGCTCTCCTTAAGTCCTGGTTCTGTACTCCTTCTTCATGCTTGTTGGGATCTTGTAGTGGTAGCACTTCATGGAGTGCCACCGTGAAGTGGTGGCACTTCATAGACTGCAGGGCAGTATAGCAAGGTTCTTATYGTTTATCACATCACCATTTCTTCTTGTTCTGGGGTTAAAGATTCAGGAGAGCATCACGCTAGTACTTTGGTTAAGAAGTACACAACTAGGTAACCATTTCTTAAAAGAGGATAGACATTATCTTAAGCATATTTTGTATTCTACACTTGTGGTGATATTTCTCTGAACCTCTCCTCACCTTCTCACTGAACAACCAAATATTTTATTGCAAAGTGTTTTTGTTATTTTTTTTTTTTTCTGTACCACTTTCACAATTTCCTAGGCTCTCATTCATATCACATCATGTTAATTCCAAGGTCTCCTGAACCTCGGTCATTTTGTGTGGAATAATGGCACATCTTTGTCTGATTTTTATCCTTAGCTCAGACTGCACATAAGGTTCTCCTCAGGTTATGTTTCTCACTGCCTTCCCAAGAAAGCTCACAACTACTTTCTACACCTCTCCTGAGATGTATTTCTAATGTCACTCCTAGTCTTTCCCCAATCTATTTCTAAGGTCAGCCTTTTAAGGGCATGCTTTGTGTTGCTCCATGTATTTCTCTGCTTCTTACAGTGACACTAATCTAAACTCACTTCTTAGTTGCAGACTTACAGGCTCTCCCTAAATCTAGGTTTCCCTCAGGCTCAGYAATACCTTATCACATTTTTCATTTTGTCACATAGAACCCTAATGACTACTATCCTGCATTTCCTCTAGGGTATCTTTTCAAAGACCTTCTTACTCTCATTTCTTAATTTTCTAATTTAATAAACTTAAACCCTAACTGAACCCTAATCCTATCCCTCCACAATGCTCTAGAAATACTTAAGAAATTACTTTCTTCTATTCAATGAGACACATAAAAAATATTTTCCCACACTACCTTTTGGATTTGCTTCACAATTATGCATTCATTATCACTACAAGCAATTTCATCACTTCATTACTGAGAAACATAATGCCAATTTTTTTTATTATCTCTTTTTCTGTGACCTCGTTGTAGAGCTGCACCTTCTAGTTTGCTCAGCCTCATACTGGGGTTAGTCACAGTAATAATATTGTCATTGACATACTAAGCTCCCACTACTCTGAATTTATTTTTGTTCCTGTCTGAAATTCACTACTACTAGAATTGTATAGATAATAATTTATAAAGCCCTAATCAGAATTTTTCATTCATGATGAACTTAATAAACCATTAAGGAACCAAATTATCCTTAACCTAAGCTTCGAGTTGTCTACCAATAATATTGTTACTATATTTTCATAACTTTTCTTCATCATAATCCTTGTCCTCATCCTAGCCATGACGATGATGAGACATCATTCCTAATACGAGCAGTGGAGAAGGAAATCAGCACCACTTTGACCGTTGTGGTTCACTACTTAAAATTTCTATTTATTGCAAATAGCTCCTAAATAGCTCCTTTATTTTAAAGTTAAGCCATAGTACTTAGTCTAAATGAACCTCAATACCATGCAGGACATTATTCCTGTTCTGGATAAGACCTTTTTTCTGTAATCTTCTTTCCTATGACACTATTGCTGTCAGTTCATAGCTACTTCTTCATTAAATTCAAATCTCAACCATACATTGGGTAGCCTCTGTGACACCTTCAGGAATGCACTGCTAGCATTCACTAGCACTATTCAGAAGTGTTGTGTGATTACTTTGAGGTCAGGTCTTGTTCCATAGTACTAAACTAGGCAGTTTTATGATACCTGATGAAAGATATCATGTGCCCTTAAGTCTTTCCCTATGAAGATCAACATTTGCTGTCTTAAAATAACATTGCGTCTCTCCTGAAATGACACAATTACTTTTATTTCCTAACTGTTTGGGTGGTTACTCAAACTTAACTCAAATCCTGAGCTTTAAATAGAAATAAAGTTCTAATTCTTCATAGAGAAATGGGATGAAGAATCACAGTCACACAACAAGATCTAAATTTATGCAAATAGCCTATTATAGTGCTAAAGTGGGAGCAACTCTATAGATTTTTATAAGTTAGTTTGAGATCACCTAGAGATGATAGAATTCAAAAATTCTCACAAACACATAATCTTCCAAAATTAAAATATCGGGTTATGAGAAAAGATCCATACCTCAGTATTTTGAAATTCTCTTCAGTTTATTCTTTGCTGAAGTGAGCTGTAGTACTTTCAGACAAAATCTCCACTAGGTTATAGATCAACATAGAGGATTTTGATGTCCTTACAGTCAATTTAGAAGAAAAATATGATAATCTTTTATTGTAAACATAGTACCAACATTTTCAAAACCAAGACGAGAAATGATTTCCTAAAAAATTTTAAATTTATGATCCCATGCCTTCCTCTTGAGTTGCCCTTGCTGTCTTCAGAACTCTTTTCATAAGGATTAAAACTCTTCYGATGAGTGGCTGATAAGGCAGGTGTGTTCAAGACTCAAACCAAAATGTGCAGCATACTTTGCTGATGAATACTACCGCTAAAGAAGTTAAGAACATTACAAGTTGTTACTTTCAACCTTTTGCAGTCTATTCAGTATGCTTTATTGTATATGAATATTTGTAAAACARCTGTCTTGCTTTCAAATATTTAATCTTGTTTTCATATTAGTGATTTATTATTCACAATTCTTCATCTGACCTTCATCTTACATGCACAGATACTGTTCAATTGATCATGGGGCTTGGACAACCTGTCTCCAGAGGTGCCCTCCAGTCTCACCAATTCTGAGGTACCGTGGGATAACAGGATTTGTGGAGTTTACTAAAGCTTTGGTGCTATTTCACATAACATAAGCAAAATAAAACAACTGGATATTAATGGAAATCATTTAAGTTGAATCCAGACTCAGGACTTCCATATTAAGTGAGCAGTCATTAATTTTTCACTGAAACAATGAATAAATGTATCAAATGGAAGTATTTGAAGGCCTATTTTAGGCCTTATGTATGATTAAATACCTCATATACCACAACTAATTGAAGATAGAGTGTTCTTTTTATATATAAAAGCATATTTATCAAGAATGTATTTACATTCCATGTTAAACAGGAAAATAAGCAAAGTTGGAAGAGTAGGATCAAAATCTTAAAAGATCTTGACAGTTTATAGAAAGAATATAAACTTAACTCATTACAGAGATCTTCATGGCAGTCGTAGACAGGAACAAACTGTCTGGGAAGCAGTTCTTCTGAAAAGCAACTGTACAGATTATAGATTACTGCATAATGAACGGCAGTTAATGAAGACCTGCTTTGCTGTCAGGTAAGGCAATTGGAATGTGCAAATAAGACAACAGAATGCAAAATACATGAWTTAACACCTCCAATTAGCTCAGAATCGGTAGTACTGAGCCCCAAGCATTAAACACATCAAACGGAAAGGAACTAATCTTCCCTCTCTTATTTACAAGAAGCTTTGTTCAACAGTCACCATTATTATATGCATGACTTCAAAAATTAAGTGCTTTGGTTATCTCAAAAGAGTTATAAAATAATCACAGATTTATATTGATTTACATTTTGATCTATTCTCATTTTTTAAGTTCTGTCATATAGTAAGTGAATTGTAAGGATGGAAGGCCTTTGTAAAGAGTTAGTAAATAAAAGACCACAGCAGGATTTGCTCTCATAGATAGAAAAACTCCTGTTCATCCTTCTTCTTCTCTGAAGGGTACATGCTGTACAACAAAATCTACTGATGCACTGTTGATAGAAATTAGAAACATCTAATAAAATGGTCTTTATGAGCATAGACCAACTGTTGGAGCTCTCTAGTATAGTCAGAACCAGCAAGGAAGTGGAATCAAGCAGCTGTGTCTTTCCGTTGTTTTACGCTGCTGTCATCGCAACATCGGTAATAGAGGAAACTAGAACAGGCAGCATTTAAAAGCTCCTACAACAACTCAGTTTGCTTGACTACAACAGCTCTGTGTGTGCCTTGTAAAGACAAGGTGGTACAGTTTCTGTTGTCTGGCTTCTATTTCATAWCCAGCTTCCCTTCTCCATTCCACAGAAACGGAGAAAACATCAAAAAGCTGTTTGGATCCCAGAGGCACAATTCCATCTCAAAGTTAAAGTGATTTACCAAAAAAAAAAAAAAAAAAAAAAAAAAGAATCTTGTGGTTTTTTTTCTTATTCTAAAAATGCTATCCACAGCTAAACAACTAGAAGTAAATGATCCATAAACAATAACAGAGAATTTATACTTGAGAAAGATTTCTGAAGAGCCTCTTTGCAAAGACACTAATCATGCCCGGTGATAAAAAAGAACCATCTGAGATAAAGCCCACAAAGGCTGTCCACACACTGGTCCTGAATGGTAATAAGCTAGCTTCACATAGAGGACAGAACTGAACTTCAGAAATGAAGCAAATGATTCCTCTTCATCGTTGCTGACAAATATTTCAGCCATAAGACTTGATTAAGTACTAATTGCTGCCCATCAGTGAATGCTTTCTGTGGCATCTTGAAATGAAAATGAGGATGTGTAACCAAGCAAGAAATTCAGTAGCTTGGCAATGACCTGTTCAGAGAATCTGATGGACATTTAGCAATACTTTTAACTACTTTCATGCTGTAGTGTTTTCTATGTCTAAATGAAAAGATTCCATAAAGGAAGAAACGTTCTGACTTTTTTATTTTTAGAATTTCCATAGAGGGAATGTCAGTACAATTTAGCTTATTGTCCTGAAGAATATTTTGAAACATGTGGCACTCTATAATATGAATGATTATGGCTTGAAAAAAAAAAAATAATGAAACATTGTTATGAATATGCATTTTCAAAAAATTCCATCACACATGTAGACTCAAAAAAACACATTAAACTCAAATATGGGACCTTCAATGAGTAGGCCAAATTACTCACTGTAGATAATTCGTCTGACAAATATAGTTCACTTTTTTGTTCATAAATCATTCATGAATCCACCCCAATTATATATAAATAAATTGGGAAAGATTCATGAGTGATTATAAATGTATATTAACTATCCATGAGCATATCCTGAACAGATTATGCAAACAAATTTTGGCTCCTGAGTTGTTCACATAATGGTGCCTCCATCTGTTCCAGGCATTTGTTTGGATACATAGGACACAGGGCTATTGTTTCTGCTCTGTGATAAGAAGACAGGAAAGTAATGAAAGCCAAGAAAAGAACTGGAATAAAAATATTTTTGTTCCCTGCCAAATAATTTGCTTCCATGGACCTTCTTGTAAGCAGCAGCTCTTCCCTGAACACTTCAGCATGTAGTTCGAACACTAGCAGAACAAAATATACATGTGCTTAAATATTATAGAAGTATGATAAGGAATCCATAAAGATTTGTAAAGAAAATGTCCAACTATTAAACAACATTAAAAAAAACCTGTCTAAAATAGCAAGTTACAGTGCAGCACATTTCATCATTCAATTCATCCTTAGTAACAGCTCCAAGTTTCCCTCCCTACTCTTCCCTTTCTGCATTTCTTATGTGAAGCATGTCATGTCATGATTCTAAAAGTCTGAATAATGTGCTGTTCATTTAGAATGTTCTCTTCTACCTTGGGATAGACCTATAGCAAAATGTATATAACAGCAGCAGTTACCTCTTTCTATCTTTAATTTCTCAGATGAGAGTGGGGAGCATTGCATTTCACTTTCTGTCTGATTTTTTCCAGATTTTACTACTTCTAATGTTAAACAGCTTCAGTTCATCATTCTTCTTTTAAGTGATTCTAAAGCTATAAATCTTTTCAGGAAAGTTCTGCATATGTTGAATGGTATGACACCACTTCTTTTCAATCCTTGGCTTGGCTTCCTACCAAAATTGCTGTCTTCTCCAGAGAAAGAGATCACTTTTACACCCTAGGAAGCTAAGAGAAAGAAACTCTATCTAGATCACTCACATAAGACAGCACAAAAGAGGAGGAAGACCAGTAAAATCTCCATGCTGAAGACAAACTCTGATAATGACTGCCTATAAAATGTTGATACTGCAGGTCCTGTTTTTTAGGCCGAGAGACTATACTCAAAGATGACTTYGGTTTTAAAGCAAATAAGCACTTACAAAATAACTGGTCACAAGAAGTTACCATGAATGAACCTTGTAATTGTAATTTCCCAAACTGCCTCAGTTTCACTGATACGCAATGACAAACACAAGTGTGTTTGTGAAACTGAATAAAGTGACCCATATTGTTGCAAAATCTATTCTCTTGAAAGTTTTCAGGACATATGTTTGGCTAATCCAACCTGGTCTTCGCTTTGTACTCACCAACAGAAGGAATGGATGAAGTGGCTTCCCAAGGTCCCTCCTAGCCAAAACATCTAGACTCAAAGGCATTGCTTGCTCTAGATTGCTCAGGAGTTTGCAACCATTCACCTAGCTAAAAGACAATAATTAACCATGGAAGAATGTTTTAGGATGAACTGAGAGAGATTTAAAAGGCTGCTAAGGAAAATTTAAACAAACCTATTCTACTTTGTTCAGAAATAGACTGGCAATGCTCATGCTATCTGTTATCAGTCCCCATAGCTGAGGTTCCAACAGTTTCAAACAACTGAAGGATATTAATGAATAGCCATCGGGTAATGACATCTTAAATTGCTAAATCTRTTTCAGAAATGAATGTGTGACTGTGCCCTAAGGTTCTCAATTTCAAAAGGATAGATTATGAGAAATTAAGAATACTTCTTGATACAGAGAGCTACACTGACAAAAGTAGAAAAACAATCTAAAATTTATACCCCAGCCAAGGGGAAAAATTTCTAGAGAGGGTTTTCAGATCTAATTAGCTAAATAATCACTTGAAAAGGGATATTAAGTGTAAGCAGAATGACTATAAAGATTGGCATAAAGGATCATTCAAAAAAGAAAAGCCACATTTTAGTCATCAGAAAGCACAGGGAATAGCTAAAAGTCAAGYTGACATGACTAAGAATGAGATTAAAAGAGGAAAGGACTGTTTAGAGAAAAAATCACACAGAGACTTCTAAGTAAGAAGAGGTTAAAATTACTGATAATTCAGATAAACTTCAAAAGCTGAACTAATGGTTTACCTCAGTTTCAGCTAGGATATGTGAATATAATGTGAAAAGTAGGAGAACTAATGGAAGGAGCTAATGGAAGAGATAGAGARGTAAATAGCACAGTGGAAAAATACTATAGATAAAAGACAAGGCAAGCCAAAGATGAGCTGAATATAAACAGATCATTTAAGACCTCTACTAGAAGCTAGGTAACTATCAGGATACTTGACTACATGCCTGAGTACCAGGGATTCAATGACCAACTTCAGAAAGTTCACATTCAAATGTGTGTATATATATACACAGAGATATATACCCTAGGTTTTTAAAAATATAAAAGTATATATATAGTCTTTTTTAAAGTTTTTTCAACAGGTCTCACCAGTCCTTGAGATGCGTCTTATACATTTCAATGTTTATATAGATAAAACTGCAACTATCAACTGCAACTACAAAGGATTCTTCACTCTTAGTCTCTCCTCTCTGTTTTTTGCTGTTTACCTTCTATTCTTTCTTCTTTCCGTTTTCTCCTTTTATCAGAAACAAAGAACATTCACATGAATACATTCATGAACACATGCATGTAAATACACCTTTTCTGGATCAACTAAGTCAAAGGAACCTCACTGGGTATATTATTCAGAGTTTTAGGGAGAAAAAAAGCTTCACTAATTGATATAGTACCAGTAATAATGAATGACCCTTTGAAAGATGTCTGCTACCACATATATCTAAAGGTGTGAATTACAGGCAACTACTTGGAAATATAGGAATTATTTGCTGAAAAAAAACCAGCTTTACTAAGGAAAGAAAAATGGCCAGAGAACTACTAAAGAATGAACACCTTGTTATGCACATACATGCACACAGAAATGGGCAARTTCTTTTGGGGGATTACAGTGTCATACTATAGTAGGTTTACTACATTAATAAAGCTTTATTCTCTTCTAGTATGTGCAAYTACTTTGACCAGTTTAGCTGCAACAAATAGTGGTATACCGTAATTAGTGATCAGTGACATGTAGAGGCTTATCTAATTAAAAATATAAGTTTGRGAATTTGTTTATTCATTTGTTTTTAACTCACTTAAGAATTTTCTSTCAAATTTCTCACAATAAAAATGTATATAAGGATATTTAGTCTAATTCAGAGACATTACTAAAACATTGGAAAAGAATGTCTAAATGCTTTTTTTTTGTTTACAAATGAAAGTTTAATGGAAAAGTGAAAAATAAATTAAAATGAAATAAAACCCATCAGTAGAATCATGTAAGAAGGCATGCATTACAGTATAAAATGAATTAATAGTGCTGCAGATGTAGATGTTTCAGGATCAATTAAATGAAAAACTCTCTAACCATCTTGTTCCACAATCCTATATTACAGAAGTCAAATAAATGGAGATCTTCTGACTGAAAGTGTGGTATGACTCACACGTAAGAATAGGATAAGGCTATTGTGATTTAATGTGAAAATGCTGATGATTATTTCTTAAAGACATGCATATGTACACTAAAATGTATATAGGTGTATATTTTTACATATTCCTTAGTTGTGTAGCCACCAGAAATTTCTGTCTCTGTAAAGACATAGAGAGAAATTGCAGCTAGCAATGACAAAATATTCAAGAGGAAAATTCCTTTTCTATATTCAATATTCCACTCAAAAGAGTAGGAGAGAAAATAACCAGTTCTGAATATTAAAAAAAATTACTTTTGTCTTGGAGGTACCCAAACAGTCTCTACCATTGATATCTTCCCAAAATTAGTGTTCAGTAATTGCAAAAAATGAGTCTGCTTCCTGTACATATAATCAATCTGAAGTTTAAGCAGCTAAAGAACACTAATCTCATCAATGTACTAATTCAAATATGCACTTTTAAACTAGACACTGCTGACCAATTCTAAAGGATGATCTAATTGCTGCGTGCTAGTGTCACTTTACAGTTATAATAAGGAAATGGAAATTAAAAACAGAGTGCAATGCCTAACTGAACAATTAAAAAATTAACATTTATCTGTAGTTTTATATGAGGAATAAAAAGCCGATGGAAAAATGGAGCTGAAAGGATTGCAAATGAGTTCATATTCCTTACTGCGAGCATTGACCATTGACCTCAAATGCGACAATATGGGAAAAAATGCATCACTACCATCACTATCTGAATGTTGTTTGGTAAGTTATGAAACGAGTCTGGTGGATCTCAGTCTGGTTTGAATGGCTGTGTTACCACAGCAAAAATTTTCAGAGACATGAAGGATGAACAGACCTGAAAATTATATCATGTTCTAGATAGAAGACAGGACATGTCCACCACACCATTGACTAAAACCTGTGCCTGAATTCCACTATGACAGAGCATCCATTGTACAYGTGGTTATCTAACAAATATATTCTACTATGAATAAATTTATTTTCATGTGAGCAGCTCYTGTACCATTTCCCCCAAAGGAGAATGTCTGTGCTCTTGGAGATGGCACCCCTTTTTTATGTAATAAAACTGGCAGCATTGCCTCTCAGATGATGATGCTTCTATTTCACAAGCTGTGCCAATTTGAGGGACATAGCATGACTATGCATRTTTTTAATCTAAATGCATGCTTTTAAACTGAAGCCAGCTCTCAGCAACCGAGCACCTCACATGGTCTCACAACACCCCATATATTCTCCAAGGCAACATACAGGTGGAGAACGTGATGAAAATGAAATGTGGTAAAAGGAGCAACAGCAGTTCCAACAGCCCTCCAAAGAGAAAAGAAAAATAGAATGGATGAGTCAAATCCAGGAAAAATAGCAAGTCTAACTCTGTTTTTCACCCTTCTGTATAATAACTACATAATGATCATTGTGGGGGAGCACATTTGTAATCAGGAGGCTTTGTCAGACTAGAGGATAGGATGGTGCACAAAGTTCTGATTTCTAGAAACCAGCTGCTGGAATTCTAACTTGGGTCATATAAATGGAGATAAATTTGTTAATATCCATACTAATGGATATTTGTGAATGTCAGAAAACACGTCTAACRGATAGAAATGACAGTCTCTGGTCAACAGAAAATTAGCAGCTATACAGGTCAAATATGAGAGATGAAAGCTTGCACATTATTAATATATTATAGCAGAATATCACTTTTTTGTGATTTTAAATTCACTTACAGGTATTTAAAAAGAGATTATATAGGATTATACAGGAGGAAATAATTGTCATTGCATCAGATTAAAACTAAGTAAAAGAAAAATGAAGTTTGCCTGATAATTTTTGCAGAAATACTAAAATTTTTAATGTCCAAGCCAGTAAACAAACCAGAAGCTCTACTACAGGGACAATCTAAATAGTTCAGAAAAGTTTTAAGTAATGTTTTGTCTACTTGTAACATGGATTTTTATTTTTCTGCATGATGAGGACGCCAACCAAGGCCCACCTAGGGGGCAGTCTGCAGAGAGAGCGTCAGCTCCACGCCCGGAGGCTGCTCCCCCTAAGGAAAAAAGGAGCACTCGGAAGGAGCAGCGGGTGATTGTTATAGGTGACTCCCTGCTGCAGGGCACGGAGGCGCCCATCTGCAGACCCGACCCCTTATCCAGGGAGGTCTGCTGCTTACCAGGGGCTCGAATAAGGGACGTTACAAAGAGGCTCCCTCGGTTACTCCGAGGCACTGACTACTATCCCCTGCTTATTTTTCACGTGGGTGCTAATGATGCTATGGGGAAACCTGCCAAAATAAAGCATGATTACAGAGCCCTAGGGGTGGCTGTAAAAGAGGTGGGAGCCCAGGTAGTGTTCTCCTC
>NW_020456198.1:9604062-9608513 GCF_003342845.1 Nothoprocta perdicaria | reverse complement strand
GATGGCAGCAGCGAGCACGCTCGACCGCTCTGCGCATGCTCGCTCCCTCCTCCCTCTTGCAGTACCTATTTTCGGACACGCGATGGCAGCAGCGAGCACTCCCGACCGCTCTGCGCATGCTCGCTCCCCCCTCCCTCTTGCAGTACCTATTTTCGGACACGCGATGGCAGCAGCGAGCACTCCCGACCGCTCTGCGCATGCGTGCTCCCCTCTTGCAGTACCCAATTTAGGACACGTGGTAGCAGCAGCGAGTGCTCCGGACCGCTCTACGTATGCGTATCGTCCCCTCAAAAATACAGTGCTTAGTTTCCCGCATGTGGCTGTCAAGCGATCTGTACATTAATCCCTGCTCCCCAACCTCTACTGTTGCAGTAACCCCTCTCCTTTGCAGAACCGATATTTGGACACGAGATGGCAGCAGCAAGCTCTCTGCGCATTCATGCCGCTCTCTTTGCATTGCAGTAACAAATTTTGGCACGTGGCAGCGGTGTACATCGCTGCCAAGCAATGTGTACATTCTTTCATGATTTCKCCCCCTCCTCCCTTGCAGTATGGATTTTCGAACACAGAATGACAGCAACGAGCGCTCCCCTGCACTCTATGGATGCGTGCTTCTCCCTCCCGCTTGGAGTAGCAGGTCTTGGACAGGCGACGACATCAACGAACACTCCTCGAGCGCTCCGCGCATGCGCGCCCTTTCCCTTGCAATACCGATTTTTGGCACGCAGTGGCAGCTGCGCACTCCCACAGAGAACAGTGTGCCCCTGCGGCCAAGACCACCGATGGGATCCTGGCTGCATCAGACGGATGTCGCCAGCAGGATTAGGGAGAGCATCCTCCCACTCTGCTCAGCTTTGGTGAGGTTGCAGCTGGAGTATTGGGGGCAGTTCTGGGCTCCCCAGGACAAGAGGGACTCGAAGCTTCTACAGAAGGACAGCAGACAGCGAGAGAGCATCTTTCTTATAAGGAAAGTCTTAGAGAGCTGGGTCCGCTGAGCCTGGAGAAGACTGAGGGGGCCTCTGATCAATATGTATAGATACCTGATGGTCAAATGTATGGAGGAGGGGGCCAAACTTTTCTCAGGGGTGGCTAGTGATAGGACAAGATGTAATAGGTACATGTTGAAACACAGGCAGTTCCATCTCAAGGAAGAACTTCTTTCCTGGGAGGGTGACAGAGCCCTGGAACAGGCTGCCCAGGGAGGTTGTGGAATCTTCTTCTCTGGAGCTCTTCAAAATATGCCTGGATGCAACCCTGTGCCACGTGCTCTAGGTGTCCCTGCTGGAGCATGGGGATTGGAATATGTGATCTCTAAAGGTCTCTTCCAATCTCAACCATTCTGTGATACTGTTTTTTAGATAGGCCAGTGCAGCAGTTGTTGAACATGAGTGCACAAGTGCAATTCATCCTCAGGTACTGGCCTTTGTTATGTGAGGGCAGCACTGAACCCCGCCCCCCTCACACCTTAGGCAGACAGTATTGATTTTCCAAAAAACAAAGGCAGCAGGGGGAGCACCTGAGTGCATTGGGTATGCACAGTCCCCCTTACCCTCGCCCTACCGAGTTCGAGGTACAGGACAGCAGCACACAGTGGCTTCACCATACAAGGTGGATGCATGCTACTTTTTCAGCTCCAGTTCTGCTTTATTAACAAGCTGAACAGGCTTCCTCTCTCAAACCTTGAGATGTTCTGGTTTTGGTTTCTTTTTTGATTTATTCTTTTTTAAACAGTGACTGTACTGAAACAGCTATTAGTGTTTGAAAAATAAGAATCCATCATTTTATACAGCTATGTTTCCACCGTCTTTACCTGGAGTGAAGCAGATAGCTTCTTTGAATGCAGCTGCAAGAACAATGTTGCCGTGCAGTCCAAACTTGTCATTTCTAGGAGCTTAGTATGATGTCTGCCAGTCTCGAGCAGCTCTCAAAATGGTTTTTTTTTTTTCCAACTGCAATCCTTTGGTTGCAGTACTGTTTCTCAGACAGGCCAGTGCAGTGGTTAACAGCTGGGAACATAAGGTGCGAGCACATGATTCACCTGCAGTACTGTCTCCTGGTACCAGAGTGCAGCACTGAACACCCCCGGTGGGCACAKTGCATGTGCTCCCGCTTCCCGGGCACAGTGCGGGGCAGTGTTTCTTTTTTTTACATCACACTCATACTCTTTCTGCTATTGTATTGTGAAACAAACATTCATGGTTGGGTCCATCTTTCATAGAGATTTGTGCCCATCACCGATGTACCTGAGTTGAAGCAGGTGACTTCTTCTGAAGGCTTCAGGAACCAACCTTTCACCTGACCAGTGTGAAATAAAGCACAAAATTACTCAGAAGCTGCCTTAGAAATATATCTGTATAGAAGAAAAACAAGTTCTACACTAGTAAATCCCCTCTTAAAACAAAATATTTCAGGGATACATTATTTTATTCTGGCTGCTAGCCCAACTACACAGAGCCTCCACACAGACACAGGTTCACACACACTCCCCATGCATGCACACACTTGCAACAGCCAGCAAGCCCTACATCAGTACAACTGCACAGCTCTGATTCTCCAAACAAGACTAGATAGTATTTACATGCCACTGACCATGGCAAAGAAGGGCCAGCACATCCCAGAACAGGAGTGCAGAACACACTAGAAAGCACCAAGACTTTGACAACATGGGAAATAAAATGATGAAAGGACACCAGGAAAGTACATGAGCACTGGAACGGTCATGCACGAGCAACAGACCAGTAGCTGAGGAGGCCACAACAATGCCCACAAAGACGTCTGGCCACAAATGACAGAGCCCCTTTCAGCCGGCTACACAGAAAAAGCCACGATCTGCTGGCAAGCAAGACCAGGCAAAAGACAATGTACACCTCCATGCTAGCCCTGCAAAGAGCCGGACGTGCTCAAAGAGCACAAAGAACGAACAGCAACGCCAGGACCCAGATAAAAGGAGAAGGTACGACACAAACCCGCCCAGACTACCCAGCAACACAGGCACAGGTTGGTGCTGCCCACCCAAGCACATCCACACATGCTACCCTCACTACACCTGCCTCTCCCACGAATCATCGAGAGGAGCCCTCCACCCATCATCGCTTGGCAGCAACATGCACACAGAAGCACATGCATAACACCCTCTGTCCCTCAACTTAGCTTTGGCAGGGCTCTGGGTCACCAACAGGCCTCAACAGATATCCTCAGTGACAAACAACGAACATCCTCTCTTGTCTTCCTCAGGGTGCCACATTAACCTTCATCACCTGCCAAAGCAAAGAGCAAGAGGTCACTCCTCTGACAGTCAGTGACAGTCTCGGCAGCAAGAACCACCTCCACCAGTGTCAGGGTCCCTGTGCTGCTCATCTGCGCTGCGCCAATTTCAAACACTGGCATCGTGGCCAGAGTAACATCCAGAGCACTTGGGACAAACAAAACCTATCTCTGTCAACAGGCCATACTCACCAAACCCACAACACCTGGTAACAAGCCCCTCCACCCAAATGCTGCATCATGTTCCCTCTGAGTAAAGGCCYGTACATGACCCAGAAAAGCAGAGCAAGAACATTCACCAAGAGACACAACAACATCAGGCCCTGCGCAATATACCTGGTGTCCAACAAGCTGCTCCCTCCTTACCTACTCACGCTCCTGGAGACCATTCAACTGCTTCTCTCCCCAACATCCTTAAAAACCTGCAAACACAGAGAGACAGGACCACTCCTTGAGGGGATGCCAAACCCACACCCCATCCACAGCACTGCATCTCCTCCAACACCTGTTCCAATCCACTTTACCTATTCTACTCATCTATTCCAAACACCAGGCTATGCACCACAACCACCAGGCACCTGACAAAGCACAAGAGCAGTGGGCAACAGGGCCAGCAAGACATTCCCCCCTACGCTAGGTACCGCTTCTTCCTCCAGGACATGAGCAACGCACTCCTTGCCTCGCTCCACACCTGCACACACAAAGCAAAATGGCATCAGCATACCAACCAATCACAACACTCTCCTTGGAATAGCAACCCTCCAGCTCATCTTCTTATTAAGGCACGACCCTTTCTTCCTCTGTCTCCCTGGGGCCTGCTAGGAACACCACCTGCATCTTCCCCAAAAACCAAAAAACAACACACACAACAAGAACAACTAATAGTGGCACACAGGGCAGCCGAGCAATCACCATTCCAGTCCCTCACAATCACACTTTACACACTACCACTGTGAACACGCACCAAGGCAGCTCCAGCCCCAAACAGACACACACACACACACAGAACAGGCACAAACACAGGAAACCTTATACAAAACGAACTGCTGTCACATCTGCCAGAAAGCTGGAGGAAGTCACAAACGTGCAGCTCTGATGCTCCAAACAAGCCTGGAAGAGAGCCAGAGGCCATAGCCTGCAACGGAGGCAGCCAGTGGAAAGGGGCAAGTGGAAGGGGAAAAAAAAAA